>NC_071992.2:39514895-39826041 GCF_028885655.2 Pongo abelii
TTGCATGCACACACACATACACACACACACACACAGATCATGTTACCAACAGCTTTTTATTTAACTTTCTCCCTGCCCAGAGCTTTTCTCACTGGCTCTCTGGGACAAGCCAGCGCCGTGGAGCTGTCTCTTTTTCATTTCTCAGCCTCACTGGCCATTCCAGGTATCTGCTGATGGGTCTCATGGCCCTTATAGCCAAGCTGCCCAAGACTTGACTTGCTCTTTTTACAAAAAAAAAAAAAAAAAAAAAACTATTTCCACTAAACCACTGAGCATTTCATATGTCGTAATTTTAAAGCCACTTCTTTACTCATTTCTTCCGTTTATTTGCCTAGTCCTCAAAAAATGTGTTTGATGTGACTTCTTGGAACCAAATGTTGGTGCCCAACTGAAAGGGATGGAGCCCCTCTGGGCTTGGAAGTTCCGCTGAGGATGAGAGTGGCCGCCATTTTGAAACGAACAGACTGCAAAAGCACGCTCCACTGGGCCTGCCCCTGCGATCTTAAACAGATTTCCGTGAAATGTGACCCATGAATAGCAGTTATCTGGAGAGAGAGCTCTGAAGCCGATGAAACCAGTAGAGCCACTGAAAGCACCTGGTAAATGCGATGCGGGGAGTACAGAAGAGAGAATCAGAAACACACCAGCGCTCTCATTCCCATGAGGCCACTTACAGTGGGTAAAACATCGCCTGAGAAGAGCGGGTAGGTGGCTGGGGCAAGCAGGAATGTAGAATCGTGTTTGCATTTGAGAGGAAAGAGGGTTGGCCTACCGCAGAGTTCCAGCCCCCATGGCCATGCATTCTCTCTCCACCACTCTCTCGCTAATCTCTCTCTCCCTCCAGATATACCTCTTTTTCTTCCTCTGTCTCCTCCCAGCCTCTTTGTCTCTTTCTACTCTCCTCTTCTCCCCGTTGACCTACCTCTGAGTTCCAGCCCAGCCCCACAAGCCCCACATTCTCTTTTTCTCTTCCCTCCTCCTCTCTCTCTCTCTCTCTCTTAGGCCTCGCTCATGGGGACTTTAATGACAAGAGAAACCAGACTTTGTATACTCTTCGCGGTAAGGGAATGAGGAGGGACAGATGAAAGCCCAGGATAAAAGAACGTTGCAAGGCTAGAATGAGATAACCCCATTAAAGAATGTTCATAAACATTTCTGAAAAACACCTTCCCCTGGAAAGGCAATGGTGAAGGAAGAGATTTTTTCAGGCCTCGATTCCAGGAATCTCATAGGACAAAGAGATTTTTTCCCTGAAAGAACTCCAGAGATGCAACTGCCTCTCTACTCTTCCGTCTCCACATCCCAGGATGTTCAGAGCAGGGACAATGGGGCCTTGATGGGGAGAGAGTCTGGGGGTGAGGAGCTTAAAGAACTGAAATATAGAGACCCTAAGCAGAAGCACTCATCTACTCCCCCTGGAGCAAAATAAACCCGGGGGGAGGAGGAAGAGGGTGGGGGAGCTTTCCAAGCCGAAGGAGTCGCTGAGTTAAATTACAGGGGCCTGGGAGGGATGATTAACAGCTCTCATGGTTTTCTGCTTCACAGCCATTACTCACGCTAAACCTGAGGCTTCTCGGTTACATAGCCCAGCGCGGGCCGACCATTTTTTCCATTGACTGAAAACACATTCCGACTGAAAACAAACTTTGGATCCCCGAGGCTTGGCAGGCCCTGGGTCCTCCTCCATATTTAATCAACGGGAAGCTAAACACTTTCAATCTGTGATGGCTCATTTGGACGGGGTCTCGGGGCTTTTGCTTGGTGCCAGATATAATAACTCTCCTTTCTCTTTTCTAAGGCCTATTTTATAATTTTGCTGTTTTTCAATGTCAAGCCCGTCTTTTGAAGAATTTTTATTGGATTTCCTGCTAGACTTCAACGAGGATTTTTCTTGCTTTGGCAGAAATATCAAGCAGAACAGGGGAAAAACTCAATCGTCATCTTGAAAAGTCGCGATGGCGTGTGTGTGTGCAGGGGGGAGTCCTTTGTTTGCACACAAACAGGTTTCTGGAAGGCTGGAGCCCCAGTTGCCAGCTTCGAGGGGCCCTCTAACTTCTGAGTCATGGGGTGAAAGTTGACATGGCAAGGCAGATGGATGTGGGAAGAGAGAGGAAGTTGGAACAGGATAAGGAGGAGAGAGGCGTGAGTGTGTGAGACGGCTCAGGGCAGTTAAGATTCTACTCTCGGCCCAGGGCACAAACTCTGACACTGCCAGGGACAAAAACTGCTGGGACATTGAAGGCCAGGGAGACAGTGCCCACTCAGGGGGCAGCGGACAGACTCTTACCCAACAGCATGGCCCCCTCAGAGCTGGCAAAACCCCAAGAAGGGGCAGGAAGTCCCCGTCCCAGAGGCTGCCATTCTACTAGCATAGCCGTGGGCTGTGTGCCTGCTCAGGGCAGTGCTGAGATCTTTAATTTTTCTTCACAGAGATTATTCCCCAGAGGAAGCAGCTTGCCAGTGAATGACAGCTTTTGTTTGCTCATGTTTTCCTCTCCTCCCAGAGTCAACTTTCAGAATATACCAGGATGTTCCCTCTCACTTGACTTTCTTTTTTTTTTTTTTTTTTTTTTTTTTTTTACTGGAGGAGAGGGGAGGCTCCACAGCATATTATCCACAGCAACTGGTGTGGTAGCTCACCCCTGTAATCCCAGCACCTGTGGAGGCCAAGGCAGGAGGATCACTTGAGCCCAGAAGATTGAGACCAGCCTGGGAAACATAAGGAGACTGTGTCTCTATAAAAAAATAATTTTTAAAAAATTAGCCAGGTGTGGTAGCACGCACCTGTAGTCCCAGCTACTTGGGAGGCTGAGGGTTGGAGGATAGTTTGAGCCCAGGAGATCGAGGCTGCAGTGAGCCATGATCATGCCACTGCACTCCATCGTGGGCTACAGAGGGAGACCCTGTCTCAAAATAAATAAATAAATAAAAGAGTGTGGTGGGGTCTGCAAACTGGTGAGAGAATACTAATTGGTCCAGACACACTCTGGGAGAACATAAAATTTTGTCTCCATCTTGACGCATATATAGCACTGGATAGATGGACAGAAAGACAGGAGCCACAAAAGCAGAAGGAAGAAGGCAGACTGAAGTCTAGTGTGCCTGCGGGACAGTGAGGGGCTGGAGTCGAGAGAGAGGGAGGAGAGGTAAAAACCAAGGCTGAAAATTTGGATGAAGCCAGACCCTGGAGGATCTTCAGCAGTCGGGAGGAACATGCATGCAAAGCCAGAAAGAAGATACTTGATGGTCAGGGTTTCAGGGCTTGCTGACCAGTGAAACCCTGGTCCTGTAATTCTGTAAGCTCCAGACCATTTCCTCCACAGCCACACCTACCAACCCATCTAAATTGACAACCCTGGAAGCTGGGGGCACACGGAGGTCCCACTGCGCACTATTCTGTGAGTCTGGATTGAGTAGCACTGCCACAGGGTTCACCTAGCCCAACACATTCAGGTCATCCGGCCTCACATCCACAGTCCACCCTTTTCTCATTCCTGCAGCCACCACCTCCATGTTTCTGTGAGCTCCCCAAACCCAGCCTCTCCTCCCTGGCTCTCCAGGAGGCCCCAGGCAAGGACTGGTTTGTCCAAGCTGGAAGAGCAAAGAGTGAAAGGGCCAGGGAGGAGGAGGCTGCTTTGGGGTCAGTAGGAGCTCACATTGGCAGACTAGGACATCAGAGAGGAACCCCTTTCTGCAGGACAGCAGAGACACAGTGAATGGACATCTGGGGCCAAATATCTCCAGCGCACGGGGACCCTAAGGGCACGAAAGCCAGAAAGAGGACCCCGCTGTGCCCCTGGCCTCCTACTGCACACTCCTGTGGCTTGAACATCTCCATCAACTGTTGCTTTTTTTTGCCTTGTACCTCACTTTACCCATTTTAGCCTAAAAACAAGAACGTCTGCCCTCTTCCTTCTTAACCAAGACTGAGATGAGGACAAGTCAGATCCTTCAGACCCATCGTTTCAGGGACCAGGTGTGGCAGCTGTTGCAGCTAAAACACAATGACCATAGTAATGTCATCGTTCCTCTGCTTCCAAAAACAAAGCCTGTCTGCGTTCATTAACAGCCCTTTGTTCTAGCAGCTCCAGCCTGAATGAGAAGCACGTCCTCCTGGGAGTTACATCAGCAGCCCGGCCTTCCATCTTCCTCCTCTAAAGAAACGTTCCTGCCACCCTGAGCATCAAGCCCTCAGGTTCCTAAAGCCCAAGACATTTCTTCTCATTTACTTCCCTTGAGGAAGAAAGACCAGCCCATCCACCCTCATTTCCCACCCAAGGGCATCGCAAATGAAGCTTGCCCGCCCAACCAGGCCACCACCATTAATTTCTCTGCCCTGCTCTTACATTCTCCTCAAGGTTTTCAATCCCCTAGAGAGGCTCCCTTCCCTCTCTTCTTTCCCCGTCTTTCTTTTTTCCTTCCTCCAGCCCCCCTTTTCACCTCCCTCCACCATTGTTTGAGGTTAAGAAGCATGCTACGGTGTTCTATAAATTACTTGGCAAGAGTAGACGACAAAAACAAAATATAATTCAGATTAAAGTCATCCTCCCGCTGAAATGGTAGTTTATTAAATAAATGGCGATGCTGCCTATCAACCTTGCTGGCAACTGGTCCTCTCATATTCATCTTTCTAGGGGTGATTTAGGATCCACCTGGGTCCTCCGAGAAGATTCTCCCATCATTTCCTTCCCGTCTCTCTGGATCTTGCTGCTGGGCTTGGCGCAGTTGACAAATTCCCCAAGTAATCCCTCAAAAGATTGGAGAAATGCTCTGAACGCTCCATTAAATTTATTTTCCATGCTTTAAGAGACCCAAAACTATGTCCAATAAATAAGTGTTCCCTGTGATTTACTGAAATGCTCCTCTGATTTAAAGTTATAGGGGGAAAAATATGGCGCCCCTGGGAGAGAAGGACCAGCCTCACAAGTGAGACCAGATGTGAGATTTCTGCCCGGGGAGGGGAGAAGAGGGGGAAAAAACAACCCAAGTGGTGGAGGTTTGAAAGTGACAATGTCTGAACCCAGGTTCTCGGCTTTAACATAAAAGGTCCCCAGTTGAACATTCTTTCTCACAAAATTTATTGTGGTTGTAGTTAGAGGGGGAACCATCAAAAGAGTAATTCTGGCCCTTGTTTTGCAGAGCTCTTTTGATAAATATGATACTTAGAAATATGCCTCCCACTAGACAGAAAAGCCATATAGTTAAAATGAAGTAATCTGTCAGTAAACTCGCTAGAATCAAAGCCAAAATGAAACCTGTAAAAGGAGAAGGGGGAAAAAAATCTCCACTTAGAAACGTTTGAGTCAAGCAGGGGAGAAGGTAGAGATTAAGAATTGTCCTTTATTCAGATATTTTTATCTACTGAGTTAAAAGCAGAGATTTATTTTTAAAAGGGGCTATTTATGTTCCAATCTCCAACAGATGGGTCTGTGTTCCTGCCTCGCTCATGCAGCTCAGGCTCAGCAAAAAAACAGCTTCTCTTCTGAGCTGAAACTTACCCAAAAGAAGGAGGAATAAAAACTTTGGGAAACAAATGTAACCTTTGGAGCTGCTTGGTAAATATTGGAACTGTTTACTATGGAGGCCCAGATGTGTCAAAACCAAGAAACAAACAGGAACCAGCAAAAGCAGTTGTGAAGACTAGATATGTATACATATTAACCATGTATTGCATATGTGTATGTGTGCACACGTGTCACTCATGTACTGATTCCCAAAGGGCTGGATAACTTCGGCCAAGAAAATTCCCACTGGGGAAGAGACATCATCCATAGGTTATCCCAAATAGTTCTATCTTAAGAGTCCACTTCTCTGAGTCCCTCTTCACGTGATCAATCACTTGTTTAGAAAATCTTTCTCATGGTCAGTAACAGAAAATTTTTACATTAGCTCCACTAGTGAAATTACCCTCAAAGCATTTCTTACACCAAAAGAAACCAAACTCCATGGCTGCATCAGCGATTGGGCTAGCCACTCTGGAAACAGGTTCCCAAGCCTTCAAGAGCTGCCAAGCCATCCCAGAATAAAGCGCCCCTCCTCACTGAGCAGCAGGCTCTGGTCTGCGCAGCTTCCACAAGGCCTGATCCCAGGAACAGCCTTCCTGCTTCCCAGGGACTTCCCCATTCCTGTGTCCAAAACAACGCCTGAGGCTGTCAGCCTAGAGAAGGGGAAGTCCCCACCACCCCGTCCCAGGATGGGAGGCAGGAAGACATTTACCCCACCTGCGGGACAAAAAGATTAAGACCCATGGTGTGTATACAGCCTCGGGCCAATTACTGTTTTCAAATTCTCCCACTCCCTCCAGTGGCATTTGTCCTAGAGTGAAATGTGCCTAAAATGAACAGGAGAAAGACAGAGGATAACAGAAGGGTATCAGGGAAGGGGTCTTAAATATCAGATGACCCCAAATCTGACGCTGGTTCTGCCATAAAGTGTCTATGTGACCTGAGACCAGTGGCTTCACCAACCGGAAGCCCAGTTTCTTCCATCTGTGGTGAAGCGTTGAACCAAATGACCTCCTGCTTTTCAGACTCCCAGAGATGGTCCCTTTTTCAGGCCCCAGGGCCTCCCTCCCTCCGTAGCACCCGTGCAGGTCTGGACAGAGCTGGAGGGTGTGGGGTTGGAACGGCACCTGTGTTTACAATGGTACAATCTGCAGTTTACTGTAATAAAATCATTTAATACATTCATAATTTTTTTGGCAAGGGGTTGTGTTTATGGTGAGCAAGACAGAGAGGGAATGATTGACTAGGACTGATTAAAACGATAAATCAAAAACAAAGGCGGGAGGACATGAAGAGCGCAAAGCCACAGGCAAATCCAATTTAAGTCTCAGGCTCGGTGTCTTCGTGGGAACAGCTTGGCCTGAGGATGAGCCAGCCCTGGGGGTGGGCGCCCCAGGCCAGGGTGAGGGTGACGGGGCACAGAATCTGGCAGCTCAGCCCAACAGGGGTTATCTTCACCAGGCTGAGAAATAAGGAAATGGTTTTACAAGAACTCATTTCCTTGGGCCTCTGTCTTCCAAAGGATTTAGGAGGGCTGGAGAATAAAGGAGAGTGTGTGTGTGTGTTTGTGTGTGTGTCACATACGTGTGCATCCAGGTAGAATAATTTGAGCAAGACCTAGAGGGACTTTCCAGAATCAAAATTACCTTTAAAGAAAAAAACTATCCTTCAAGTAAAGTATCTGAAACTCCACTGCTAGCAAGGATTAGCAAACACTTCTGACCTTGCAAATGCTGTCCTTCAATAACTGAGTGCCTACTGCATGCCAGGCACTGTGCTAGCGCAGGAACAGATTGTTCACTTGATGAATAATGAGCAAGTCCAAGCACTGTCCTAGGCCCCAGGGATAGAAGAGTGAAAAAAGAATCCCCGACCCCATGGAACTGCTCTTGTGGGCATTTACCTCCTTGTGAATTAAGCACTATGTTTGCCCCTGGAAAAACAGGCTTCCAGTCAACAGTTGTTTATACAATAGTGTGATAAATGCTATAACCCAAAGGTGTACAAACAGTCATTAATACTGAGAGGTTGAATTCTGATCCAGATCTTTATTATTATTATTCAACCCTTCTCACTCCCCGACCTCACTGTTCCATCATTCCACACCCTGCTTCCATATGGACCCATTGTTTAGCTCCCACATATAAGTGAAAACATGAGGTATTTGTCTTTCTGTGTCTGAGTTGTTTTATGTAGTGTCCTCCAATCCCATACATTTTGCTGCAAAAGACCTGAATTCATTCTTTTTTATAGCTGAATACTATTCCATTGTGTATATATACCACATTTCCTTTATCTAGTCATCCATTGATGGACACTCAGGTTGATTCCACAGCCTTGCTATCATGAATATTGCTGCGATAAACATATGCATGCAGGTATCTTTTCGATATACTGATTTCTTTTCTTTTAGGTAGAAACCCAGTAGTGGGATTGCTGAGTTGAACGGTGGTTCTATTTTTAGCTCTTTGAGAAATCTCCATAATGTTTTCCATAGAGGTTGTACTAATTTACATTCCCACCAACAGTGTATAAGGGTTCCCTTTTCTCCACATCCTCTCCAACACCTGTTTAGGGTTTTTTTATTTTGTTTTGTTTTGTTTTTATCTCTTTAATCATCTGAGCTGGGGCTGGGCATGCAATCCTAGTAATTCCAGCACTTTGGGAGGCCAAGGCAGGAGGATCCTTTAAGGTCAGGAGTTTGAGACCAGCCTGAGCAACATAGTGAGACCCCCATCTCTACAAAAACTAAAACGTTAGCTGGGTGTGGTGGCATGCACCTGTGTGGTCCCAGCTACTTGGGAGGTTGAGGCGGGAAGATCGCTTGAGCCCAGGAATTTGAGGCTACAGTGAGCTATGATCACACTACTGCACCCCAGCCTGGGCAAAAGAGCAAGACTCTGTCTCAAAGTAATAATTGTAATGATAATAATGTGAGCTGGATCTTAAAGGGTAAGAAGAATCGCCCTTTCACAGCCAGAAAAGAACAGTGCTCCAGACAGAGGTCACTGCATTAGTGAAGGCATGGAGCTTTGGAAGGGCTTCTGTTGGGAAGGGAGAGTTCAAATGCCTAGGAAGGGCTAGGTATTATGTTACTTGTCTGGTTACCAGCTAATTCCTTGGTTAGTTATTTAACAGCTCTCCGAGAGCACGTCTTCAAAAAAAAAGAGGTCAGGAGCCTGGGAATTGGGAGGATGTGGGGAGATGGGTTGGATAGAGAAGTCAAGACAAACTTCACTTACTTCACAACTTTGTGTAGGATGGTGTGGTAGAAACAACTACTGACCAACAAAGATTCATACTCCCCCAACACCATGTTGAGTTGCTTCTGGGGAGCAGATGCCCAGTCTACAATTTTCACCACCCACACCCACACCCCAGCCCATGCAGCTAGTGCAGTCCACACGACTGGGTCTCATCAAAGGAACATGGGCATAAGGGTCATGTGTCACGTCCAGGCCAACATGGTGTTAGTCTCCAGTGTGCTGTCTCCCCGTCCATAGAGACCGAGAAAGTATCCAATGTAATCCCTGGATAGAGACCTCTCCATGAGGCTTCAGAAGCCACGTGTTAAAGATGGTGCCATCACAAAATGGCAGCAAGGAGCTGTTCAGGGAGCCACCTTGTGATCCCTGAGGAAGGAGTGTAACCTCACGGTGAGGCAGCACCCTTCAGCAGAGGGCAAGTTCTGGAGAAGGAAACACAGCTATGAATCATCTGCAGAGAACAAACCTGCAGCTGCAGGCAAAGGAGTTTATGGAAGGAGCTGAAGGGAGCTGTATGGAAGATAGACCACAGCAGCCACCACAGTCCACAGTCCACAGTCCACAGTCCACAGTCCACAGTCCACAGTCCACAGTGCTGCTGGGATTCATTCACTTAGTCTGAGTCACGCCACCTGGGAACAGTTCCTGCAGGATTTCATTTGATCTCCTTTCCTAGAGAAATCAAACTCCAGTCCCAACTGTTACAACCGATATTCACCATCCCCCTCCTCTACTACCTATTCTAAACGCCCCTCAGCCCCCGCTACTGATCTAGTGGCTTACTTGGTGGGGTGACCCAAACCCACATCTTTGAGGGGACTGAGCCCAGGGTCACCACGCCCTTCTCAGAATATGGCTGCTGTACTTGTCCATTTCCTATCAAAATTGGACAGGGGGATGCCATGAGACATCCCAGGGACAATCATATTCTTCCCTGGCCCCTGTCGTGTGTCAGCAGCCCTAGTCGCCTGATCATTGGGGCCAATTGCACCTGACAGATTGGTGACATCTGTCCCAGCTTTCTCATCTCTTGGCATAAGGAGCCTGAAGTGGCCAGGCATTGGTCATAGCTAGAGCTGACTGGGATTCTTGCGTTGCTCCCCAGTAGAAGCACTCCCCATCTAGGAAGCAATACCTTTAGCCCCACATGACATTGAGAAGAAGAAATTCCCCACATGTGTCCAAGGGGATGGTGGTAAGCAGGGTCACTTTTACTTTCAGCCTTTAGTTTTTGGTCCAATATATCCTACCTGTTGGAGACACTGCAGAACAGTCATTAACGCAGGGTGCATACTGCATCCGGGAGAAGATAGTTTATCTTCACAGGGCAGTATTTCCACTAGCTCCTCAGCTACGCCTTCAAAAAGGGTGATTCCGGCCAGGTGACTCATGCTTGTAATCCCAGCACTTTGGGAGGCCAAGGCGGAAGGATCACCTGAGGTCAGGAGTTTGAGACCATCCTGGCCAACATAGTGAAACTCCGTCCCTACTAAAAATACAAAAAATTAGCCAGGTGTAGTGGCAGGTGCCTGTAATCCCAGCTACTTGGGAGGCTGAGACAGGAGAATCGCTTGAACCCAGGAGTCAGAGGTTGCAGTGAGCTGAGATCGCACCACTGCACTCCAGACTGGCAACAGAGCAAGACTGTCTCAAAAAACTAATAATTTTTAAAAAAAAAAGAAAAAAACAACTTTTTCTTCAAGTTTCCTACAACTTCTACACATACTTCCCTACATTTTTAAATAGAGGTGAAAAATTATGGAGCATTAATTAATGTTTGCTTTATAATCATGACTCCCAAGATTACTGAGCTAAATGTTTCCAGAGTTCCTGTGTCAGCTTTTTATAGTTTCTCTGTCTCCATGCTTAAGGTTGGTCACCTCTGACTGTGTCAGTGTGATCTGCTTATATCAGCCTTTAATTTGCTGTTTCTAAATGCAATGGGCTTGGAAACTAAATAACCAGCCATGCTGGGATTGTGTGTTAAATAATCATAACTAGATTCAAGCAAGGGTCCCCGCCTTGAGAAATCTATGAACCTTTAGTGCATGTATTCATTCCACAGTAATTTATCAAGTATGCAGTATGTGCCAGGGATATAGCAGTAAACAAAATAAACATAAAATCCCTTCCTTCATTGGGTTTACATTCCGTTGGGACCAAGAAAAATCGGAGGCATTTATTTTACATATGCAAATGCTGATTTTGGTCACTTACTAGTTCCCTACTGTGTTCCACAGGGGTGGGATTGGTAGATAGTTGAGTGCCCCACGGGTGATATGTTACTGTTCTACTGGCAGTAAATACATGGTTTCTGCAGTACTATTAATAACACAAAGCTGACTGGACGCAGTGGCTCACACCTGTAATCTCAGCACTTTGGGAGGCCAAGGCGGGTGGATCACCTGAGGTCAGGAGTTCGAGACCAACCTGACCAACATGGCGGAACCCCGTCTCTACTAAAAATATGAAAATTAGCTGGGCGTGGTGGCATATACCAGTAGTCCCAGCTACTAGGGAGGCTGAGGCAGGAGAATCGCTTGAACCCAGGAGGCAAAGGTTGCAGTTAGCTGAGACTGCACCACTGCACTCCAGCCTGGGCAACAAAAGCAAAACTCCATCTCAAAAAAAAAGAAAAAAGAATAACACAAAGCTGATAGAGAGCTATTAGTTCTATAATTCCAACATATTGTGAATCAAATAGGCATTACTGGGCTGGGCTGGGAACTTCACTACCATCTATACCCCGATTTCCACGGGCAAATGTATTCCAAGTTCCAGGCAACTGACTTTAAAATGAACTTTTGGAACAGAACTCATTTGTAAGTTCCAGACTGCCTGTACTTCGCTATAAATGCACCGAACAGCCGGAGCATATTCAACCTAAGGGTTAGAAATGAGAATGTTGGGATAGGAGTTATTTCCTCATTCACTAATGTGGATGCCTCAGGTGACCCACCGACTCCCTCTGAATTTCAGTTCAGACCCTCATCTACTGGGTTTCACTAAGATTTTATTAAATAGACAAGAGTTCTAGTATTTTAAAAGTTTGAAGAACATTATTTAAAAGAATCACTAAGTATTTCTCAAAGCCATGAATAAATAAGTGAATGAAATGAGTGAATGGGGAAACTTTCCTGACATTCCCAACACACCTCAAGTGATGTCCCGAAATGAAGAACATTTCCTGGAGGATTGCTTTCTCTTTTTCACTGTGGTTTCTGATCCAAACATTTGTGACAGAAATAGAATGAGTGTCCTCACTTCTGGCGATCCCAATGGAGAATCTGGGCTTTGGCAGGACCTAAAAGAAAGAGGTGTTTTAGGGGCTGGGCTCGGTGGCTCACGCCTGTAATCCCAGCACTTTGGAAGGCTGAGGCGGGCAAATCACCTGGGGTCAGGAGTTCGAGACCAGCCTGGCCAACATGGTGAAACTCCATCTCTACTAAAAATACAAAAATTAGTTGGACGTGGTGGTGGGCGCCTGTAATCCCAGCTACTTGGGAGGCTGAGGAGCAAGAATTGCTTGAATCCAGGAGGCGGAGGTTGCATTGAGCCAAGATAGCACCACTGCATACCAGCCTGGCGACAGAGACCCTGTCTCAAAAAAAAGAGGAAAGAAGTGTTTTACAGGAGCCAGTCTGACCGATTATCAAGGCTGGGAATGGACAGAAATGGCTGAGCAGCATGCACTTGTTTGGTTTTTTAAAAAGGAAGCAAACGTGATGCTCAAGAAGAAAATCAAACCAAGAAACGAGCTTCACAAATAATCACTCACCTCCTCCCCAGGGCCGGAACCAGTTTCACTCTATAGCTGTAGAAAAGACTCCCTTCTCCTGACTTCCAGGGGGTGGTGCAGGTGTGCAGCCAGCCCTGCTGGGAAGCAGTGCTTGTGCCTCCCAGCTTCTATGACAGGCAGCTGCCAAAGCCCCCAGCCCCGAATCTCAAGTCACATTGTGCTAGGGATGGCCTTTCTCCCACTGCCCTCTCTTCTTCAGCCCCACCCCTGTCCCTCACCCCTGCCTGCCTTTCTGGGAAGGAGGATGGTTTCAGGGAAAGGCAGGCACCCCAAGGCCTTTCTTTGTGTAGACTACATTAATGGGAAACTCAGAGAAGAAACTCCAGGAGACCTACGGAGCTGTCACCAAGTGCATGAGGAGGGAAGATTTATGTTGAAGACCAAGATGTGAGCATACCCATGAATTATCCTTCGTGCCAAGGTAAATTGGATGGAGAAAAATATGCATCAAGGAGGCAGAGACTGGGCTTGGCCGCAATCCTCATAGCACCTGGAGAAAGAGAGTCTCACTTAAATTCATGTAACTATAAAACTATCCCAAGCCAATGACTCTTCCAGGCTTTCCTGAATAAGAATAACTAGCATGGGTTGAGTACTTCTTGTGCTAAGTATCTTACTTGCATTAACCTTCCAAAACTCTATAAAGGTCAGTATTATAACTCTCCCCAAGTCAGAGATGAGTAAACTGAGGCACAAAGAGGTTAAGTAACTTGTCCAAGGTCACACAGCTAGGAGTGTGTGACCTGGCTCTGGTCTAAAGTGAGTATTTAACATAGAGGTGCTCATTTCATCTCAATTACAACACAATAAAGCATCTACCATTATTACGTTTTACAGATGTTAATAGCTAACACTTTTGCACTAACTATGAGCCAGGAATTGTTCTAAGGACCAAGCAAAAATATGCACACACTCTTTCCCACCATACTACATCATACTGTACCCACGGGAAGTACATACAAAACTTTGAAGTAAGGAGGAGGGGGCTGATGCGTCCCCTCTCCCCTTAGAGAAGGACACATCCGTACTCCCCCAGTGGCAGTTACCAGCATTCAAGAGCAAGACTACAGTGACTTTTAGAAACAAGAAATTTGCTCTTCATGATCATGCAAAAAAGCCTCAATACTTTCTGTGGAGTCTCAGCAGCCTCTAAGAGGAACAGAAACCGGCAAACGCAAGTGCTGTGGCTACTTTTTGTTTTTAAACTTTTCAGGGGTAACCAGTGTGAAACTTGTAGTGTATTTCCTTCCGTCTTTTTCTATGCATCTATAAATAGACCATAGATTTGCAGAGATACATTTTTATATTCTATCTTATTCACTTAGCATTATCTCACGACCATTTTCCTCTTTCTGGGAGGGAATGGGATGTAGTGGTTAAGACCACAGGCTAAACCATCAGAAAGCTTAGGTTCAAATCTTGGCTCTGACACTCTGTGACCTGTCAATTCACTGGGACTTAGTGATATTTTTTTTTACTTTTTTCAATCTTATTAAGGTATGACTGACAAATTTGATTGGCATAACACATAAAATCGTTGAAAAATCATAAATAAAGAAAAAGAACCAAACATACTGCCTTTCCTATGTGAGCTATATATAAAGCTAACCAAAGAGTTGGTGAGGAAAGCACTTCCTTTTTTTGTAAACTTTTAAGTCCAGGGGTACATGCACAGGTTTGTTATACAGGTAAACTGCATGTCACGAGGGTTTCATGTAAGATTATTTTGTCCCACTGGTAATAAGTATAGCATACGATAGTTAGATTTTCTGACCCCCTTGTCAGAGGCCTGTGAACCAGAGCACCTCCATCTCGAATAAATGAGGCTGAGACCTACTGGGCTGCATTCCCAGGAGGCTAAGGCATTCTAAGTCACACAATTAGATAGGCAGTCAGCACAAGATACAGGTCATAAAGACCTTGCTGATAAAAACAGATTACAGTAAAGAAGCCGGGCAAAACCCACCAAAACCAAGATGGCAACAAGAGTGACCTCTGGTCGGCCTCACTGCTCAATATATGTTAATCATAATGCATTTGCATTCTAAGAGACACTTCCACCAGCGTCATAGCAATGTACAGATGCCATGACAACATCAGAAAGTTACCCTATGTGGTCTAAAAAGGGAAGGAACCCTCAGTTCTGGGAATTGCCCACCCCTTTCCCAGAAAACTTATGAATAATCCACCCCTTGGTTAGCATATAATCAAGAAACAACTATAAAACTGGGCAACCAGCAGCCCTTGGGGCTGCTCTGCCTATGGAGTAGCCATTCTTTTCCTTTCTTTTCTTCCTTAATAAACTTGCTTTCACTTTATGGATTCACCTCAAATTCTTTCTTGTACAAGACCCAAGAACCCTCTTGGGGTCTGGATCGAAACCTCTTTCCAGTAACATCTCTCTCCCTCCTCTCACCCCACTTCTTTTTTTATTTATTTTTAAAGATTTAGGGGTACAAGTGCAGATTTCTTACGTGCATATATTGCATAGTGATGGTGCCTGGGCTTACAGTGTACTCATCACCCAAACAGGGAACATCGTACCCAATAGGTAATTTTCAACCTTCACCCACCTCTCACCTTTCGGAGTTTCCAATTTCTATTATTATTCTCTATATGTTCATGTATACACATTGTTCAGCTCCCACTTATAAGTGAGAATAGGTAGTATTTGACTTTCTGTTTCTGAGTTATTTCACTGAGGATAATGGCCTCCAGTTCTGTCCATGTTGCTGCAAAAGACATGCTTTCATGCTTTTTCATGGCTGAGTAGTATTCCATGTTATATATACCATATTATGTGATCCAGTCATCCACTGATGGACATATAAGTGGATTCCATGACTTTGCTATTGTAAATAGTGCTGCAACAGACATACAAGTGCAGGTATCTTTATGATATAATAATTGCTTTCCCTTTGGGTAGATACCCAGTAGTGGGATTACTGGATCAAATGGTAGTTCTATTTTTAGTTTGGAAAGCACTTCTGTATAGAAGAATTCCAACTCTAAGTGCAGAAGAAATGATAAAATTAGAAAATCACCATTTGGCAACCTCTGTTCCAATACTTTTAGTAACATCTTCCTCGTCACCAGATTTTGGCTAACAGTCTGTTCCCAATGATTTAGGCTTTTTCCAAGATGACTTAGAATTTCTTTCAAATGCTCCTCACTTCCTTCTGAGCCCATGAACGTCATGTTTCTAACAGCCTGGCCAAAGTAATGTACGCTTTTTCTATCATCTTCTCAAAATTCTTTCACTGCCCAATTCCAAAGCTGCACCCACATTTTGGGGTTTGTTGTAGCAGCACCCCCCACTTCCAGGTAACAAAATCTGCATTGATTTTCTATGCATAGCAAATCACTATGCACTTAGCAACTTAAAACAGTACCCATTTATTATCTCAAAGTTCTGTAGATCAGAAGTCTAGAATGGTGTGGCTGGGTTCCCTGCTCTGGGCTTTCCAAGCCTAAAACCAAGGTATCAACTGGCTGCATTCTCACTGGAGCTTGAGATCCTCTTCCAAGCTCAGTCCCATTATTGGCAGAATTTTTTTCCTTGTAGGACTGAAGTCCCTGTTTCCTTCCTGGCTGTTGGGCAGAGACTGCTCTCAGCTCTTAAAAGGCTTGAGCTTTCAGGTCCTGGCCCCATGGCTCCCTCCACCTCAGCAACAGAGAACCCCATCTCGCACCAAAGCCTTCTCGAACTTCAAACCTCTCTGATGTCCTTTTTTGGCACCATCTGGAGAAAGCACTCTGCTTTGCAGGAGCTGACAAGTTTCGATGGGGCCCACCAAGATAATCTCCCAGTTTTAAGGTAATCTTAGGGGTAACCCTAATTACATCTGCAAACTCTATTGCCGTAAAGCATGATCACAAGAGTAATGCCAGGAGGTGAATGTCACGGGGGCTGCTTAAGACCTCTGCCAACCACGCTCTCCCACCAGAAGTGCAAGCTGCTTTTCATAGCCCACCTGCCACCCACGCCCCCAGTCCCATCCTAGGACTGAACATTACCTCTGCGTGTTGTTCTAGCTTCTTGCCCATTGCTTTTTCCCCTCTATCCTGGACAAGGAGGTTACAACTTTGGGTTTGGGAGAGCTGTTTGCTTCTTTGTTTTGAAGAAAGAAAGAAACTTAACAGTAAGGGAGAATTATTTCATTTTCCTCTAAATTTTGCATCTTTCTTTTGGCTCCCTTCTTTAATGGGGCTGAGAGAGATGGAAGCAGGTGGCCCCTGTGACAGGCAGCACTGCAGCCCCAGCCATTGGTGCAGGGGCTGTGGTGCAGAGTCTACTGGGTGTGAATCCCAGCTCTGCGAATGGCCAGTGTGACTTTGGGTGAGCTTTTTATCTTCCTTGTGCCTCAGTCTCCTAGTTTATAACAGGAAGATAATAATAGTGCCTGCTCTACAGGGTTTTTATGAGGCATAAGTTAGTTGATATCTGTAAAGTCCTTAACACAATACCTGGCACATAGTTAGTGCAAAAGTGTTAGCTATTAACATCTGTAAAATGTGAGTAATAATGGTAGATGCCTTATAGGGTTGTAATGGAGATTAAATGAGCTCCTCTACGTTAAATACTCACTTTAGACCAGAGCCAGACACTCAGTAAATGCTCAATAAAAACAGCTGTTACAAAGCTGACCCAAGGGCTTCCTGGCCAGTGGACCAGAGGAGAGTTCCCTTAGCATCTAGATGTTAGAAAAACATGCAGAAAACCCATCAAAGTCTCTCCATTAAGTTCAAGATCAAGTCCAAACACCTTACGGAGGTGTAGAAGGTCGTGCAGTATCTAAAACAGACCTCTTCCCTCTCAGTGCTCCACATTTTCTGCTCATTCCCCAAATGGAGTCTTCCTCAGCCAAGCAAAACATCTTCTGAGTGCTGTGAATCTCCCAACTTACCCCTCCCCTGGACCCTCTGCCAAGGAGGGGCACTCTCTCCCTGCCACCCCTGGCCTCAAGCTTTACCTGATTTGGTAATCCACAGTCAGACCACAGATGAAAAGTCCTTTCCTCTGGGAAGCCTTCCTCACCCCCCCACCCCCAACAACCACACACACACACACAACCTCCCTGGCATGCTGTGCACCCGCACCTCCAACCCCAAGGTCTGCCCAAGGTCTGTCTACCCCCTCTCCACTCTCCCTATCAAAACTCCTCAAACTGTGATGTGATGACCAGCCACCCCTCATTGGCCCCCACCACGTTTCACACTCCATAAGGACTGGCTATTAATTTATAAGTCCCCAGCACGTATCTTAGTCCTCCCTGTAGAAGGAAAGGAAGGACATGAGCATCAGAAGATGGGTTTCTGGACCCAAATGTGACTCCAACTAGCTGTGACTGTGGACCAGTCATTCCCCTTTCTGGGCCTCAGTTTGCATCTGAGAAATGAGTGTTTGGACCTTGCAATTGCTAATATCCCTCCCAGCAGCAACATCCCACAGACATCTCAGCACAGAGCCAACTTAACCTTAGGCCCCTCCACTTGTCAGGTGCTGGGTTTGGTTCAGAGATGGAGATCCTTTACAAGCCTCTTTGGTGCCTTCTGGATTCTGTAGGCAACCCCATTCCAGGGACGGAGGCTGGTGGAGATTGAGCACTCACACCCTTCCAAGTTCAAGTCCAAGGCCAGGCCCTGGTGCAGATGTATGCTTTTTTCTTTGCAAGCTTTGTTGAGATATAAGTCATATACCACACCAATTCACCCATTTAAAGTATATATTTACAGATATGTGCAACCATTAGAACAAGCAATTTCAGGCCGGGCATGGTGGCTCATGCCTCTAATCCCAGTACTTTGGGAGGCTGAGGCAGGCAGATCACCTGAGGTCAGGAGTTCAAGACCAGTCTGGCCAACATGGCTGAAACCCCCGTCTCTACTAAAAATACAAAAATTAGCCAGATGTGGTGGCATGCGCCTGTAATCCCAGCTACTCGGGAGGCTGAGGCAGAAGAGTCACTTGAACCTGGGAGGTAGAGGTTGCAGTCAGCCAAGATCACGCCATTGCACTCCAGCCTGGGCAACAAGAGCAAAACTCCATCTCAAAAAAAAAAAACAAACAAACACACAGGTGATTTCAGAAAATTTTCATCACCCAGAAGAAGACTCTTAGCCAGGTGCAGTGGCTCACACCTGTGATCCCAACACTTTGGGAGGCTGAGGTGGAAGGATCACTTGAGACCAAGAATTTGAGACCAGCCTGGGGAACATAGCAAGACACTGTTTCTACAAAAAATAAAGTAAATAGCCAGGCATCGTAGCTCACACCTGTAGTCTCAGCTAGTTGGGAGGCTGAGATGGGAGAATTACTTGGGCCCAGGAGTTTGAGACTGCAGTGAGCTATGATCATACCACTGCACTCCAACCTGAGTGACAGAGTAGTAAGACCCTGTCTCTCTTTCTCTCTCTCTTAAAAAAAAAGGAAGAAGAAGAAGAAGTCGAAGTCTCTCATGCTTTAGCTATTACCCCAATGAGTATTCCTGCAAATCTCTCTCTCTCACTCCTTTCTCCCTTCCTACCCTTTTCTCTCTCTCTCCATCCATCCCTCCCTCCATGATTTATTTTGACCTGCATGTGGCAGGTGGAGGAGAATAATGATCAGGAAAAAAAATATATAACTGTTCTTGTAAATCTCACCCATCTTTTTCCACCCAAGGAGAGAAAGTGGCTGAAAAGTTGTCCTTTATAATAGACCAGGAAGCTGCCAGAGGAGACAAAGCAGCAGTCACCACATCACTGCTCAGACCTCCTCCAGCCAGCAAGACAGATCCCACACTCAGAGATGGGACAGGGAGAAGCTGGGGACTGAGGACCACTTGCCCCAACACCTCCCTATTTACTTTCTCTTCAAAATTGCAAGTCTCTGCTCAAAGCAAGGGCATCCATAGTTCTTCCACATAACTCAGGCGAGATTTTTTTCAGAAGCTATTTCCTTTAACAATCTGCATTCCTTGCACATAACAAAATGTTTGGAAAGGGAAAAAGCTTGAATCGTTAAAACAAGGTTCTAAACCAGTTTTAAGATGGGGCAGAGGCAGAGTGTCTGGCAGGAAGAAGACATGGTCATCACACAAGAAGCCCTGGAAAAGTAATGCAGGACAGATGGTAAGACATAGACCAGCCTGGAAACAGAGATGAGAGGTTAGGTTCTGTGTCCCCAAGGGAGGCCCTTCCATGCTACTGCCCTGAAAACACTCCATCCTCCATGTGCAAGGCCCAGGCACTACAGAGATGAAGCAAGGCAGGAATCTCACCTAACAAGAGTCTGAACCCCCTCCCACCTCTTACTGTGTGATATGGTTTGGCTGTGTCCCCACCCAAATCTCACTTTGAATTGTAGCTCACATAATTCCCATGTGTCGTGGGAGGGACCCAGGGCAAGGTAATTGAATCATGTGGTCATGTCTTTCCCGTGCTGTTCTCATGATAGTGAACAAGTCTCACGAGATCTGATGGTTTTATAAAGAGGAGTTTATTTGCACACGCTCTTTTGCCTGCTGCCATGTAAGACGTCCCTTTGCTCCTAATTCACCTTCTGCCGTGATTGTGAGGCCTCCCAGCCATGTGGAGCTGTGAGTCCATTAAACCTCTTTCCATTTATAAGTTACTCAGTCTCAGGTACGTCTTAATTAGCAGCATGAGAACAGACTAATACACTGTGGGACCTTGGCAGTTTGCAAAGTATTCAGATTTCTGTCTCCATTTGCTCAAATGTGACTATAAGGACATGGCTCACCTTGGATGGTTCTATCTCCATAAATGCTAGCCCTGTGCCTAATTTTATAAGCATAATTTTATTCCATTGTGTGGAAAAAAAATTTTCTTTACATGAGAGATCACCAACACAATCAGGACCCAGGGGAACCCAGGGGCTCCCAGGAATGCAACCAACATCCCGAGAGCCTCTGCCGTGTCTGTGTCTTGGCCACGATGTGATGTGCATTCACATGTTGTCGTGATTCCTCGGTATAAGAAACATGGGTACCACTGGGCCTTCCTGGGATCACACTCTTTTCCGTGTTGAACCCACAAGATGGGGAGCTCCTGGGAGCACCGTGTTCCTTCTGTGCCCCCAGCACCCACACAGACCCCATGTGTCCTGTGCTCCCCTGGGTGAGGAGGACTCCACGGTGACTTCCTCCCAGAAGCCTGACTCCAGGGTCGACGTTTCATGTGCGAAATATCAAAGGGTTCTCAGTAACAAATGCACTTCCTGCCAGGGCTCAGATCTGCCTTCTTTGCCGGACAGAGGGCTTTGGAACTCAAATGGTGTGGGGCAAGGAAAGAGACAGAGAGTGGGTGTTTGTGAAAAGCCAGGTAAAGTTTACTTGTGGTGGGGATGGGGGAGGCGACAGAGCCACTGTCTCTGCGGGGATGCTGTGCTGTGACCAGCATTAGGTCAAAAGGCCTAAAAGGTGTCTGTGTCTTGGCCACGATGTGATGTGCATTCACATGTTGTCGTGATTCCTCGGTATAAGAAACATGGGTACCACTGGGCCTTCCTGGGATCACACTCTTTTCCGTGTTGAACCCACAAGAAGGTGATATCCATCACCTCAAATATTTATAATTTCTCTGTGGTTAGAACATGTAAAATTCTTTTAGCTATTTTGAAATGTACAATACAATATTATTAGCTACAGTCAATTTACTGTGCAACAGATCACCAGGACATATTCTTCCTACGTCACTGAAACTCTGCCCCCATTTACCAACATCCCCTTTCCCCAACCATCTCTCCCCGCCACCCACACTCCCAGGCCTCTGGTAAACACCATTCTACTCCCAACTGCATGAGTTCAACTTTTTTAGATTCCATATATCACTCACTAATTTTTAAAAAGAGATATACGTCAAACCACAAAGTATGTGAGTTGTGTGTGTGTGTGTATATGTGTATGTGTGTGTGTGTGTGTGTATGTGTACACCCACACCCAAGAAAAAGGACCAGCTGTGGGGAAGAGACAGAGTTCTCTGCATAGTAATTGCCTGTCAGTAAGGATCCCTCTATGCGGAGCCCATTCAACTTCCTCCCGTGCCTCCAGCGCCCTCCCAGGACCTCTCGCTGGGTACTTGGCTGATGGGACAAACATTTGTCCATTCACCTGCTGTATGGCACCTTGAGCCAGTGGGGTGTGGGGACTGGAGTGTGATGTGGTGACCTCAGTCCTCGGCACCCAGCACATTTTTTATTAAATCAGCAATGCACCCTGCCAACCCCTCGACCCTTCTGCTACCTTTGCCACACTCAGGCCTCCCTCCTTCCAGAACCTTCTGTTTTGTGGCTGCTTTCCCAGTTATCCACAGCCAGCCAGCCCCAAACAAGGCAGAGTGGACTGGAGGAGATCAGCATCTGATTTAGGTTTCTCCGTGGGTTCTCAGTGTCCAGGGAGGGTCTCAGGACCCTGACCGTAACAGCAGGAGCAGGTCGTCTACTTGTCAACAGGTTTTGATAGCAGCAGGCAGGGCAGGCCCCATGGTACTGGTTCTCCTGTTTCTTCCCCACATGGACAAAAGGAACACAAAATTTTCCCCCAAACTTCTCTAGGACCTAAGGGTAACCCATGGGGGTCCCTCATCGCCCACTCCCAGAAAGTAGCATCAGACTCTCTCCTTCCTCTGCCCACCCCCTCTATCGCTGCCTCCACCAGGCCACACCAGGGAGAAAGAGTGGATGGGAGGGAAGAGGGAAGACTGGAGAGGAAGAGGGTAAGGGGAAGCTGTGTGTGATTCTCGTGTGAACCGAGAGACACGGACCACAGCCCACACCCACCGTAGGGCCCCACTTTGGGTCCCAGGATCCATCTCAAGCCATGGGGGCAGTTCTCACCACTCTCAATTCCTCTTGGTGAGGGGATGATCAAGAATGGCACAGGTCATTGGCCTCGAGGGAAGCACACAGCTCCCTCCTTCAGGTCACCGCCCTAGAGCTCTGGAAAAAGAATGGCCAGGACACCATCATCTCCTCCCAACTCCTCACCCCTGCACTTCCCAAGTTGTCACAAATCCAAATGCCTTCTGAAGGCTCTCGCTGAGTGCCAGGGAAGCAAAGAAACTACTCCCCACCCATTGTCTCCAAATAGGCAACAACAAATAGATGCAACATTCACATCTTCAAATTCAATCTGTCTAGGGGGTTCTCACTCTCCGGCCCTGCCTTCCTGGTCCAGGTGTGTGTGGTGTGTGGTGTGTTTACAGTCCAGGGGAATGCACGGCCCTGGGCTCGGACCCTGGCTGCTCCACTTAACAAATTCCTTCATCTTTCTGTGCCTCGGTGTTCTCATCTAAAAAAAAAAAAAAATAAAAGGGATAGACAACTGGGCACAGTGACTCACACTCAAAATATCCCAATACTTTAGGAGGCCAGGGTGGCAGGATCAATTGAGGTCAGGAGTTCAAGACCAGCCTGGGCAACATAACAAGACCTGGTCTCTACAAAAAATAAAATATTATCCAGGTGTGGTGGTACAACCCTGTGGTCCCAGCTACTTAGGAGACTGGGGCAGGAGGATTGCCTGAGCTCAGAACTTGGAGGCTGCAGTGAGCTATGATCATACCACTACACTCCAGCCCAGGGAGTGAGGTAAGACCCTATCTGTAGAAAAATTAATTAATTTTAAAAAATAAAAAATGGAAATAATATTACTAATTGTATTTGCTTTGTAGGATTGTTTTGTGGACCAGCAAGTTCATATTTTTGAAGTGCTTAGAACAGTGTCTGATACATGGTAAATAAACCCTGTGAGTGAGCTCTCATCCTCCTCATCACTATTACTGTTTGTTACTGGCTTCCTTAAAATCGACCTTTTTCTTCCCTTCCTCCAAACTGAGCTTACCCACTCCTTCATCTACCAAGGAATCTGTTCTCAGAATCCAAATTCTTTCTCAAAACTCAAATATGATGTTTCTTTCTTTCAAATTCTCCTCCTCCCTACAGGCGCAATTCTCATTCATTCGTGGTGCCTCATGACCCTCCAGAAATAAGATTTTTTTCCCTTGCAAAACCAACAAAATGTCCTTTGTTCATCCATGAGCTTGTATTAATTGTAGCTGCCAGTTTACAAAGCTCTTTTTATTATTTATGTATTTATTTATTTATTTATTTTTAGAAACGGGGTCTCTCTTTGTCACCCAGGCTGAATTGCAGTGGCACAATCATAGCTCACTGCAGCCTCAAACTCCTGGGCTCAAGCGATCCTCCCACCTAAGCCTCCCAAGTAGCTGGGACTTAGAGGCGTGCACCACCACACCCAGCTAATGTTTTTTTTAATAGAGATGGGGTCTTACTACATTACCCAAGCTAGTCTCAAAGCCCTGGTTTCAAGTAATCCTCCCACCTTAGCCTCCCAAAGCATTGTCATTACAGGCGCGAGCTGCTGTGCCAGGGCTAGAAAATTCTTTTACTTACAATATGCCATTAATCCTTGGTGGGGGCTGGGAAAGAGAAGCAGTTTGCCCCAGCCCTTTCCCTTCCCACTTACAGCTCGTCAATGGCAGAGCTGAAGCTGGACTCTTGGCCTATCTGACCCTAAGTTCAGGATTCTCCCAGAACCTTACCTGCCCCCGGTGAGACATACACCTGAGAACTAATGCTCGGCCAAGAGGAGAAGCCGTGTTCAGGACCCTTCTATTCCCCACATTTAGTGGTCTCTAGAACTGTTCATCTGAACTTTTTAGTTATTCCTAACTAAAAAGTGGTGGTGGGGATGAAGGTCAACATGGGAAAATGTTTGTGATACATCACTGACTTAAAAATAGGTTATAGGGGCCAGGCGCGGTGGCTCATGCTCGTAATCCGAGCACTTTGGGAGGCCGAGGCAAGCGGATCACTTGAGGTCAGGAGTTCAAGACAAGCCTGGCCAACATGGTGAAACCTCATCTCTACTAAAATAGAAAATTAGCCGGGTGTGGTGGTGCACGCCTGTAGTCCCAGCTACTCGGGAGGCTGAGACAGGAGAATCGCTTGAACCTGGGAAGCGGAGGCTGCAGTGAGCCGAGATCATGTGACTGCACTCCAGCCTGGGTGAGACAGAGTAAGACTCTGTCTCAAAAAATTAAAAAAATTAAAAAAAAAAGAAGCTATAGGCTGGGTGCAGTGGCTCATACCTGGAATCCCAGCAATTTGGGAGGCTGAGGTAGGATTGCTTGAGGCCAGGAGTTTGAAGCTGCAGTGAGCTATGATCATACCACTGTATTCTAGCCTGGACGACAGAATGAGACCTTATCAAAAAAAAAAAAAAAACTTATAAGGTATTATGTGCAACAGGGTTTCATTTTTCTGAAAGTACACACATTTAAAGAAGAGGCTGGAAGGATAGACCTTCAGCTTTCACAGTGGTAGAATTCATGTTTTTTATTCTCTTGTTTATCTGTACTTTCTAAATTTTCCAGAAAATGCATTATTGCATTTTTAATGTAGGAAAATTATGAGACCTGGGGACAATGGACTCAGATGTCCAAATGTTCTGACCGGAGGCTGCAGGGCTTAGAGCTTTCTGCTTACTGAGGAGAAATGACAAACAATAGGCTCTCTCTGTTTGGGACCCTAAGCCCACAGGCCAATGGCAGCCCCTGCATTTCCAGGAAAGCCTTGGTTCCTCCTCAAACTCAGAGTGGGGCTGCCAGGAATGGGCACTACCAGCCCCACTGGGGAGAGAAAGTGCTGTCACCTGCGTCGCCATCACCAATGTGGGGCTACTTCGGGGCCTCACCAGCACTTGCAAACTTTATTTTTTTATTTTTTTTAATTTCCATAGGTTTTTGGGGAACAGGTGGTATTTGGTTACATGAGTAAGTTCTTTACTGGGGATTTGTGAGATTTTGGTGCACCCATCACCCAAGCAGTGTACACTGAACCCAATTTGTAGTCTTTTATCCCTCACCCCTTTCCCACCCTTTCCCTCTAAGTCCCCAAAGTCCATTGTATCATTCTTATGCCTTTACATCCTCACAGCTTAGTTCCACTTAAGAGTGAGAACATATGATGTTTGCTTTTCCATTCCCGAGTTACTTCACTTAGAATAATAGTCTCCAATCTTAAATCATTTGAACCTGGGAGGCGGAGGTTGGAGTGAGCCAAGATCGTGCCACTGCACTCCAGCCTGGGTGACAGAGGAAGACTCCATCTCAAAAACAAAGCAAAAAAAAAAGAATAGTAGTCTTCAGTCTCATCGAGGTTGCTGCGAATGCCATTAATTCATTCCTTTTTATGACTGAGTAGTATTCCATTATATATATTATATATACACAACAGTTTCTTTATACACTCATTGATTGATGGGCTGGTTCTATATTTTTGCAATTGCACTTATGCATTTTAATCATTTAATCCACACCGCAGCCTCAAGGTAAGTGGGACAGTTATCCTTTTCTCCATCCCACAAATCAGGAAACTGAGACCCAGAGAGGTGAGGGGATTAGCCCAGGATCCCACAACAGTCAGAACCAGGGATCCACAGAGCCTGGCTTCCCGGCATTCAGTTTACCGCACACACAGCGGGTACCGTCAGCCCTGGGGTGGCCCAGGATTTATGGTGGGCATGTTGAGAAGCCACATCAGCCCTCTTGTTTCGCAGATATCTCCCTCGGGTCTTTCCAGTGAGCATCCCGATCCTGCCTGGCCTCGGAACTTCCTGACCAGAACCACTCCTGAGCCAGGTGACTGCAGAAGGGCCCGGGTATGTTCACTGGCTAATGCAACTGTGACAAGAGACCACATGCTGGGTGGATTAAATGACAGTGATGGATTGTCCCACAGTTCTGGAGGCTTGAAGTCTGAGATCAAGGTGTCAGCAGGGTTGGCTCCTACTGAGGGCTCTGGGGAAGGATCTGTTCCAGGCCTCGCTCCTTGGATTGTAGGTGACCATGACTTGGTGGGTAGGTGACCATGGCTTGGTGGATAGGTAGCCATGGTTTGGCGGGTAGGTGGCCATGGCTTGGCGGGTAGGTCGCCATGGTTTGGCAGGTAGGTGGCCGTGGCTTGGATGGTAGGTGACGGTGGCTTGGATGGTAGGTGACTGTGGCTTGGTGGTAGGTGACCATGGCTTGGATGGTAGGTGACCATGGCTTGGTGGTAGGTGGCCATCTCCTCCCTGTGTCTTCACATGGTCATCGCTCTGTGCCTGTCTGTATCCTAATTTCCTCTTCTTATAAGGACACCAGTCATATTGGATTAGGCCCCACCCTAGTGACCTCACTTTAATTTAATTATCTCATTAAAAACCCTATCTACAAAGATAATTACATTCTGAAGTACTGGCAGGTTTAGGACTTCACTATTTGAATTTGTGGGGGAGACACAAGTCAACCCTTAGCAGGTAAAATCCCTTTTACCTGGAAGAGTTCCCCAAATTTCTCCTGGCACTTCAGCAGGAATTGGATGTCCACCTATCCTGGTGACCTGAGCCCTGAGGAGGGTGGGAAGAGAAGGAACAACAGGGGAAAAAGCTGGCAGCGACAAGTCCTGGGATTTGGGGCAGGAGTTACAACAGGAGGGAGTTGGAATGATGGGTGCCAGCAAGGGCAGTGTCCCCCACAGGCTAGTGTGAGACAAGGAGGCTGGCCCAGGGCCCAGATGGCCCACGGGTCTATGGAGACTGTCATTTCACCAGCAAGGGAGGCAGGTGCACCATAAAATATTTTTTTACCTGTAAAGAAGGATTATTATAGGATAATTGCTTTCCTAGCAAGAAGAAGCAAAAATCAGAAAGCTCTGGGACTTTGGACTAGTCACTTCCATATCAGTAAATGAAGAAGATTAGCCAGATTGCTTCCACCTTCCCCTCCAGCACTGATGTTTTCAAATTCTAAGACAGTGAATCTTTCTCCAAATTTCACTGGAACTGTTAAGATTTCATCTGGGCCTGGCACGTAGTAGATGCTCAGACAAATCCAGCTTCCTCCCTCCAGCTGCTGCCTTCCACTCTATGGCTATCATCAACTCCCAGTTCCTCCTTTTGGGTTAAAACAAGAAAGAGGAAGAAGAGGGAGCATCATTAGATGCTGGGTGTACAACGCCCTTGGAAAGAATGCCCCAGAAACCAATGACAGCGGCTGCCTCTGAGAAGGAGGAACACAATAATGAGGGGTCAGAACTGAGAGCAATTTTCAACTTCACTGCATATTTATTTATACCTTTTGCTTTTTAAACCACTTGGATGTATTACCCATTAAATTAATTTTACAAGATTGCAAAAGAATGGGATAACCAGTGCACACAGAGCCCTGAGTTTGTGATGGTTCCTGGCTCCTGGTCATCTCCAGCCCAGCCTCGTCAGTGGGTCAGGTCCTTCATCTTCATCCTCGTGTTGGTGATGCTACTGAGCTGCTGACCCTGCATGGTACCAAGTAACCCCTATGCAAATCCTATGACCTTCACACCAACCTTGGAGCTAGGGAATAGTGTTGTCCCCCTGTTAGAGGGGAAAAAACTGAGGAGCTCAAAAGACAAGAAACTACCCAAAGATCCCACCAGGTGTGTCCAGCTCCTGAAGCTACACTCTGGGCCATTAGTTGTTGCTACTCCAACCCCTTCTGTCCCACATCCACTCCGAATGTGCATGTCCTGGCCCCTCAATGTAGACCAAGGATGTAGAGAAAAGAATTTGTGTCATTTATTTTTATATTCTCCATCCCTCCCCTTTCTCCACCCCACCAAAAAAATAATAATAGTAGCTTTCCTAGCCCTGAACAAAAATGAGCATTTGTTCAATATTTGCTGGATTGAATTAAACTTATCAAAAACAGAGTCCCCTTCCAGACCACAGCCTTCGTCATCATCATCATCATCATCATTATCATCGGCAAATGTTTCATGAGGCATCTACACTGTGCTAGGATCTGGAGAAGACTTATAGATGCTTAAGTCTGGCAGATCTAGAAAGAGCTTCTAGATAATACTTCAGGGTAGGACAGATTATGGAGCACCTCTGGAAATGTTTGCAAAACTGCCTTTTCCCTCCTCCCACACACACACCCATGCACACTCATAAAATATTCTCAGTTCAGATAAGATGTTTCAGCCATAAATCCATCATGGTGGGGCAGGAGGTTTTATTTAGCAACTATAGAGCTGCATTGCAAAGCAGTTGTCAATTCAAGGAGGAAAGCTGCTCAACTCGCCTATCTCCTCATCTCCCAGCTCTGGCGGAGACACCTGTCAGAAGGAGAGCCAGCAGCTGCCTTTCAGGTCTGACATCTCTGAGGCCTGGCTGGGATGGGGCTGGCCCCTGGGGCTGGGCAGGGTGCTTCCAGACAAAACTAGGACTGGGTGACCCCCTCAGATGGGAGCAGGGCATGGCTTTCAGAAGTAACCCCCCACCAAAAGCAGGGAATTCTCCTTCATCCCCTTGATCCTTAAGAGAAGAGGCTCGCCCTGCCCTGTAAACCAGAAAACTGGCCCTAAAGTTTGAGATCAGAAGCATTTTGCCGCAGGAGCTTTCTCAGAGAAGGGAGGTCAGTGTTCCAATGCCATGGATAATAGTCAGAGAGTCATTCTCATGGGAACTAAGCTTTGCCTATCACTGTTAAGTTTACAAAACACCTGCTATGCACCATCTCATTAGCTATTATTTCACAATGGTCCAGTGAGGTCAGCAGGGCAAATGCTCTATACCCCTATGTTCACTTAAGTCACAATGAGATAAAGTGACTTGTTCAAGATCACACAATTTGTTAATGACGTATATTAGGCTGGATCATCTGAGGCTGCCTATAAAGATGGACAACCCCAGTCTTCTCCCTTTGACTTCAGAGGGCAAAGAGAAGGCTTGATTTGTGCCTTGGCTGGCAAAGCCCCCCAGTGGGGTAGGAGTCACTCTGTCCACAGTGACCACACACAGCTTTCAAATCCATAGGTTCCTTCGTGGCTTTGGAGGAGGGGGAAAAAGCTGCACCTTAGACCTTCTTTATCCTCCATTCCTTTCTGTCCTCCAGGACCAATTGGGTAGGTCAGCCCCAGTGAACTCTCAAATGACCACTGAAGGAGGAAGCGAGTGCAGAGTGTGATACCACTCACATCCCAGCCCAGACTGTTTGTTCAGCTGGGAGGAGTGTTGCAATTCTTCTTCCTGCAGAGATAACACCCCTTCTTATGGCTTCAGGCATCACCTATCTCCTCTAGGCTGCGCTCCTACTTGTCCATCTCTGCTTTGACCTTGTTTCCAGGCTCCAGGAAGGACATTTGCATGTAGCTGCCTTGACCCATTGCAATCTACAAGCCTGAAATCGGGGCTGTTCATTCCATTCCCCTTAGGCCCCCACTTCCTCTCACTTTCTCTCTCCCCAAGCTGGAAACCTCAGATCGTTTCTAAATTCTTTCTTCCCCTTTGCATTTCAATGAACACAAATTCCATCAATATATTTTATCACTGTTCAGTCTCAGCACATTCCATGCTTAAGGCTCAAAGAGACCTACAGAAACAGCACTGCTGTTCACTCAATGGGCAAAGGCAGGGAGGCCCAGCCCATTTGCAGTGGGAGTCTCTTCCTCTCTGTGGCCCTGACTCTAGGCTTGGGCTCCAAGATGTTGGAATGGTGTCTCTCCCCCTCACTACCCCGCACATAGCACAGTGCCCTGGTAAACATGAGGCCTCAGAAACACTCCCTGCACCAGACACTTAGAACTTAAGAGTTTTTTGTTTGTTTGTCTGTTTTGAGACAAGGTCTCACTCTGTCACCCAGGCTAGAGTGTAGTGGTGCGATCATGGCTCACTGCAGCCCCAACCTCCTGGGCTTAAGCAATCCTCCCACCTTAACCTCCCAAGTAGCTGAGACTACAGGCATGCACCACCATGCCTGACTAATTTTTGTATTTTTTGTAGAGATGGAGTTTCAACACGTTGCCCAGGTTGGTCTCAAATTCCTGGGTTCAAGTGATCCCCTCCTGCCTCGACCTCCCAAGTTGCTGGGATTACAGGTGTAAGCCACCATGCCAGGCCAGGAATTTAGAGTTCTTAATACTAGTCTGCCTTCTAGCACTCTCGAACAATGGGGAAAGAAACCAGAAAACAAACAGAAGGGACTGGTGTTTGGTTTAGGAACCACCTTCACTCTGGCCAGCCGCATTCCATTTTTAAACCTATCTGCTGGTATTCCATTTTTAAACGAGTCTGACTCCATCCATCTACCCAGCCTTACTCCCTGACAGCTTCTGACAAACTTACTCTGAACTATGGACACATAGATCTGGGTCCAGTGCAGTTTAACTCAGGAAGCAGCGCCCGCCCTTATTGCCCGAGCGAGTAGGCAAGTGGCAGGGTCTTGCGGGTAAGAATCACGAACCCTTCCTTGCCTCTCTTCTTATCAGTGCTGGAAATGCCATTGACAGGGAACAACCTATACGACGGGATGAGACCTCAAAAGCAAATGCGGCTGGGCACGGTGGCTCACGCCTGTAATCCCAGCACTTTGGGAGGCCGAGGCAGGCGGGTCACCTGAGGTCAGGAGTTTGAGACCAGCCTGGGCAACATGGCAAAACCCCGTCTCTACTAAAAATACAAAAATTAGCCAGGCGTGGTGGCAGGTGCCTATAATCCCAGCTACTCAGGAGGCTGAGGCAGGAGAATCACTAGAACCCAGGAGGTGGAGGTTGCAATGAGCCAAGATCACGCCATTACACTCTAGCCTGGGCAACAAGAGCAAAACTCCATCTCAAAAAAAAAAAAAAAAAAAAAAAAAAAAAAAGCAAATGCACCTGGGAGAACTAAATGTTGACTTAAATTCATGCTAAGGTGTAAATGACTGCTAGCAGGTGCTTTCCTGAGCGCTGATTGATGATAAAGGAGGAGAAGGCGCACCCAGAGTTGATGCAGTCAACATGCTTTGGTGGACAGAGCACTGGGCCAATCTGGGGATGGGAGATCTAGTCCCCACTCTGCCTATCATTTATCTGATGATTTTTAGGAAAGTTATTCTACCTTTTTGAGCCTCGATTTACAAATCTACAGAAGGGGACAATTCAGCTAGGTAATCTCTAAGGTCTTTTCAGATCTGGCAAATTGTGATTCAGCTGTTGCCTCTAGCCTACCCCTATTTGTCTTCTTAACCTCACACTGTGCAGGTAACATGATCATGCCTGTGCCGAAAACTCCTGTTGTTCAGACCAGAGTCAAACAATGCCTCCCAAGCAGATTTAGAAACCAAGGTCATCAAAACCCTGAGGAATACAGAAAGAGACAGAAGACTGAATCTTGATATACTCAACGATCCTTTGGAATCACGGGGGTGGAGCTCCGTTAGACATGACATAAGACCCTGTGGTCACACATATGAAATTACAATCAACCCTCAGATTTGTGGAGTGAGTTACCATGAGCCATCCCCTTTCCTATCCCTTTTCTAATTTGATCTTTCCTAAAACTGTGGGAAGCAGACAGGGCAAGATGTTTCACCCCCACTTCACAGATTTAGAAATTGAGTCTCAGATGGAAGAATCATAGCAAGTGAGTGGCAGCCAAGCCTCCAATTCAGATCAAGTGAGGAGTCCTCATGTCCCATGCCCCCACCACCCACTGCCACTTCCTTTCTTATTTTCCACCTGTGTTTCGAGATACAAAAGTGAGGGAGAAAAAGGCAGAAGGAGGCAGCTCTGCCGGAAAATCTGGGTGAGCGGTGAAGTCCATGGAGGCTCAGTCGCTCCTGTCAGCTCTCTCTCCTCCCTCCTTCTCGCTGCCTGCAGCCAGAAACCTCAGACCACCAACTTCCTACTGCAGCCTCCCGCCTGGGACAGCGCCTTGTCCCCATGCCCCACGAGGCCAGCTTGCTGCAGCAAGCTTCACGGTGGTTAGCTCTCCTTTGCCCCTTCCCCTTCAGCTCTGCCCCGCCAAGGCCAGGCCTACTCTGGGATCATTATGAAGCAGGTGACCTCCGCTCATGACTAATTGTGCAAGTAGGGCAGAGGTAAGAACAATCCCAGGAAAGGGGGTGGAGGCGGGGAGAGGGAGAAAAATAAAAGAGAGAGAGAGAGAGAGAGACAGACAGACAGACAGAGAGAGTACTGCTTTAATAAGAGGGTAATTGCCCTGTTTAGCATTACAATCTGCCAGCATTTCACTAAACTTTATGACACATGATGACAAGTTAATAAGCCAGATGCCTCACCTATGTGCCTTAAGCAGATACTCCATGGGTTACCTCCCATGCCTCCTCGTGCAGGGAGGTAACCCCCACAGCCAGAAAAGCACACAGGGCCAGCCAAAAGAAAAAAAATCCCCAGGAAGGTGTGGGAGAAGGGAGCCGAAAAGGTGGGGAAACTGGTTATTTCTGTTGTCAAGATGGCCCAAGCAATAAATCACCATTAATAATACTGTCATCTATCAAAGAGGAGCTCTGGTTGCCAAGGCCTTTGAAGTGGCAGCACCTATAATTTCCCACCTATAAAAGGTACCTTTGTGCATATGTCACGCTGGAAGATGACAAGAGCAAGACACCAAGGAGTTCACACCGTCTCCAAGCCCATCCCAATGGCGAGCCCTTGGAGTGCCAAGCCATGCCCGCTCCCTCCCTCCCCAGGATGGCCCAGGGCCTGACTGACTTCATTCACTCGCTGGAAGGCAGAGGGGCTGGGCGGAAGGAGGGGTGGGGACTGCCAGGAGTGGCTGCATGTCCAGACAGATCCGGGAGCTCCCAGCCCCTCTCACCAGCTAGCTGCGCTGTGATAGGGAGCGACACCTTCCATCCTCCCCTCAGCTCCAACCCCCAAGAGCGAAGGCCTGAGGGAGCCTGAGGTCTAAGACAGTGTCTGTCAAAAAGGGAGCCCTGCTGGGCACGGTGGCTCACACCTGTAATCCCTGCACTTTGGGAAGTCGAGGCAGGTGGATCACCTGAGGTCAGGAGTTCAAGACCAGCCTGGACAACATGGTGAAACCCAGTCTCTACTAAAAATACAAAAATTAGCCGGGCATGGTGGCAGGCGCCTATAATCCCAGCTACTTGGGAGGCTGAGGCAGGAGAATTGCTTGAACATGGGAGGTGGAGGTTGCAGTGAGCTGAGATCACGCCACTGTACTCCAGCCTGGGTGACAAGAGTGAAACTCTGTCTCAAAATAAAGAAGGGATTCCTGACACATCATCACCAGGGAATCTCCCCAGGTGCCCCTGCTAGGGATCGGGAAATTACGGGAGGCATGGGATGTGAGGGCGCCTCACTTGACCTTAGTTGGAGGCTCGACTGCCACTCACTTGCTGTGATTCTTCCATCTGAGACTCAGTTTCTTAATCTGGAAAATGGGGGTGAAAATTCTTGCCCTGTCTACTTCACACAGTTCCACTGAGGAGCAAATTAGATAAGGGATGGGAAAGGGGAAACTAGATGGTCATAGAATCTGCATCTTGATCCAGCTCCCCAGGAAGTGAGTTTCACACACACGAAGGTTTAAGAAGCACTGGCAGTGGTCCCTTCCCCTCTGCTAAACCAGGAGTATGAACACTTAGAAAGGTGGCTAGGGCTGCCTCGCCAGAAATTGATCGCCTCCGGGTTCTGGAGGCTGGAAGGCCAAGACCAAGGTATCGACAGGATTGGTTCCTTCACAGGCCCCGTCTGTGGCTTGCAGGTGGCTGTCTTCTCCCCGCTTCTTCACAGGGGCTCCCCTCTGCACTTGTCTGTGTCCACATTGCCCCTTATCCAACAAGGACACCTTTCCTATTGGACTAGGGCCCACCCTAGTGACCTCATTTTAACCTAATTACCTCTTTAGAGACCCTATCTCCAAATACAGTCACAGTCTAAGGTACTGGGGTTAGGACTTCAACATATAAACTTTGAGGGGGACAGAATTCAGACCCTAACAGGCCTTAAAGCTCAGCCCAGGATGAGCCCTGGCCAGACAGAAAAAAGGCCCTAAAAGCCACTTAAGCTACTGGCAACATCTGAAACTCTCATTTCCTGATCCTGGGATAAATCTTCTTCCGAATTAACTGAGCCCAGCCCTCTATTCCCCCACTGCACTTCATGGGTGATTTGTCTGTAGATTTAAAATAGCTGGGTGCAGTGGCTTACGCCTGTAATCCCAGCACTTTGGGAGGCTGAGGCGGGCGGATCACAAGGTCAAGAGTTCAAGACCATCCTGGCTAACATGGTGAAACCCTGTCTCTACTAAAAATACAAAAAATCAGACAGGCGTGGTGGCGGGCGCCTGTAGTCCCAGCTACTCGGGAGGCTGAGGCAAAAGAATCGCTTGAACCCGAGAGGCAGAGGTTACAGAGAGCTGAGATCGCACCACTGCACTCCAGCCTGGGTGACAGAGCAAGACTATATCTCAAAAAAATAAAATAGATTTAAAATAGAGGTGCCGGGCTCAGTGGTTCATGCCTGTAATCCCAGCACTGTGGGAGGCTGAGGCAGGAGGATTGCTTGAGGCCAGGAGTTTAAGATCAGCCTGAGCAACATAGTGAGACCCCATCTCTACAAAAAAAAAAAAAGAAAAAAATTTTAATTAGCGAGTGTGGTGGTATGCACCTACAAAAATAAAGAAGTAAAAGAAAATAGGCCCACATCCCATCCAAGAGGAGGCTCCACCTTGGTCCTGCCTCCCAGTGAGGTACTTTTGAATGTCACTTAGACTGAGAATCCCAAGATATCTCTAAAAGTGAACATGTATTGAGCATAGAGTGTACTCTGTCCCCAGCACTGTACTGACTACCTAAGAGTAGTCAGTACTCTGTACAACTACCTAAGAGGCAGAAACAAATAAGGAACAGGTTGGGTAATTTGCTCAATGTCAACAGTTAGCAAGGGCCAAGCCTGGCCTGGAACCCACGCCTTTGTGATTCTAGAGCCCACGACTTCATCCCCGATGGTTTTCTGCCTCCTCTCTACACGTGGAGATACCAAGCTATCAAAGTTTGAGCGGACCCTGCCGCCTGTGATCACCCTCAGAGCTGCTAGGAGTTTAGGACTAGACTTTATCGTTTTATGGAGGATTTAAAGCTACTTTTATCTGTCGAGTATTGTTCCAAAACCAAGGCCATATATTTTTATGTGTTTTACATAAGTGCGTGTGTAGTTTATTGATAGCAAGGTTTGCATGCATTTGTTCTGTGAATCAGCTCGGGCTGGACTTCCTGGGAATCCCACGCGAAGATCTCAGGGTCTCTTTCTACTGATGGCTCTCCCTTCCACGACCAGTCCCTTCCCTTCCCTGGGCTTCAATTTCCACATTGGTAAATGAAAGGGTTAAGCTATTTCTATAATCCCTTCCTTCATGGGCATTGTTGATTCCTGGGAAGCCCTGACGAAGAGAGAGGATGGTAAGAGTTTGCCTAAACGTCTCTGCACCCCATGCTTCAAAACTCAAAGATCAGCCCCGAAGCTTCCATGAATCCTGGGACAAAGAAAGGACTTCAAGGCCTCATACCTATCAACAAGAGAGATTCCTGCTGCTCCAGTCCCTCCACCCCTTCACCTTTGTGCTGAGGAACCCCCCATCACCAGGAGGAAGGAAGCCTGCCCAGTAAGGGGGCACTCCCAACAGCCCAACAGCTCCTGCGCCCAGCTGCCCCTGAAATCCTCGGACTCATTTTGTCCAGCAGCCTTGACTTTGTCAGGGGTACCAGTCATGTAATCCCTGAGGTGTCTACAAAACCCCGCAGTCATGGGCTCCGTGCACACTCAAGAACAGTGAGGAGCTTCAAAAGCTAAGGAGCCCTTTCCCGATGCTTCCATGGTGTCTCGATGATTCCTGGGGTCTTGATACTCTGCCATGGATTGGCAGTTTGGAAATGGTTTCCTGGTTTGGCTGTCCTAAGGATCCCTGGTTGTGTGACTGGGAACAAACCCTTCAACCTTCCAGGCACAGTTTTCTTCTGTAAAATGAGAGGGTTGGGTGCAAGTTACCTGGGGCCCTGGGGCCTTGTGGCTGAGTTTATCTCCCCCACCCCCTGTCCATCCACCTATGGAAGTACTCATAAAGCATTTCACAGCCACAAGGAAAAGGCACACAAGGTCCCCCAGCCCCCACACACAGAGGAGCCACACCTGCACCCCTCCCTCAAGGCCGGGCTTCCTCTCCCCCAGCACACACAAGTTCTTCTCGGCCTCCCAGCTCTTTTCAGCAGCTCCCCGGAATGGAACGGCCCAGCCATGGCTTCTCAGAGGACAGCTTCTTGGCAGAGCTGAGAGTGGGTGGAGTAGAGCACATTTTTTCGTTTGAGGTCCAAAGGGCTGTCAACCCTCTTCAGCTGCCCTGGGGCCCAACAGCCACAGAGAGAGATTTATGACCTGGAGAGCTTTGATCCCAGCCTCCGATAAACATCAGGAACAACTCGACCCTAAACCCTGAGGAGAAGGTTTATGGATCAGAATGCAGCCTCCTGGAGAAAACGAGCCCAGGAGGGGGTGCCCAGGGACTGATTGGGCCCTTAAAGTTCTCTCATCAAGCAGACCCACTGTCATCTGCCCTTGCCTTCTGGGGAGAGGGACACAGCTGGGTGGCTGAGGCCTTTGAACAAGAAGCAATGCTGATCAGAGAGAGGTGAAGATCCTGTCAAAGGTTAAACTGGGGAAGGGGTGGAGGCGGTGGGCCCAGGCCTCTGAAATTCCCCACCCTCGTTCACCTGTTCTTCCAAACAGCGTTGCCCATGTTTCTCTAAACCACACACCAAGGCAGAGCAGAGAGAGAGCACACCAGATAAGATCTGAGCTGAGAAAGGAATGTTTCATCCGTGGGTTTTGTTGTCCCTGTTCTTGTTGTTGATACTGTTGTTCTTGGTGATGATGGGGGTGGTTAATTGCTTGATTATATTTCATCTCTGTCTTCTTTCCAAAAGGACAGGGGGCCAGGAGAGTCTCTGTGTGGTCACAAACCCTTCATGGCTTTTTCCCATCCCCTCCACTTGACCATGTGGGATGGCAGGGAATCCACATACCCTCTTGGAACATTCCCTGTCTTACTGATTGAAAAGAGATCCTAGAAACAGTGCTACATCCAAGGTGAAGTAAGGGCCAGCCAGTCTCCTCTGGATGCCACCTCAGATGAATTGCTTGAAGTTTAAGGTCTCAGCCACATCCATAAAACTGTTCCCCTCTGTGAAGCAACTTCTGCCACGGGGAGGTGGAGAAGGATCTTCTCAAGGCAAGTCCAACAGTCAGAGTCTTCGCTCTCCAGGGTCCGGAGTGTTCTATAGACATCGGGAAACATACATCCATCTAAAAAGACACCCTAATAAACCTGCAGCTATTCATTGCACCCAAGAAACCAGCCTGTGGCCCACGCATGCAGGAATAAGCACATATTTGCTGAGCACCAAATTGGGTCTAATGACCCTGGCCCGTCTCGCAGGGTCATCCTGAGAAATAGCTGATGTCAGACGATGAGCATGAGCAGCTGTTCTCCATTTGCACTCAACAAGAGAAAAGGGCCTTAAATTTCAGCGGGAGGGATTAAGGTTAAACATTAAGAACAGCTTCCTGGCTAGGAGGGTTGTGAAACACTGTAATGTGTTACCAAGGATGCTGTAGACATTCCTCTCTCGATGAGACTTTAAAGAGGAAGGAGGTTGGTGATCTGCCCAGGAGGTTTTATTAGGAACTTTATTAGGTCATCTGGTCCATCTGCCTGAAGGCAAGGGCTTGGACTAAACACCCACCAAGCAAGGCCTTTCTGGGCACAGGAAGAGAAACTCCCTGGGCCCTAGACAGTGAGAAGAGAAACCAGAGTCATCAGCAAGGCCACCCTTTGGGGCCTGATTTCAAGCTTTAGCTAGTGTTAGTCGCCCATAGCAATAAGAAGGAGAAATGTGATTTTCAAACCCTCCGGAGACCAAGACAGTTATTTACCAACCAGCACCAAGTGAAGCTTCACCACCCACAGGGACAGGACCGTTTCCTGAAAGTCAGGTTGGCCCCTGGCATTCCAAGGGCAAGCAGATCACCAGTTCTGACGTGTGGGAGCAAAAGACAAACCATAAGATCACACATCTGGCTGGGCACGGTGGCTCACATGTGTAACTCCAACACTCAGGGAGGCCAAGGCAGGATCGCTTGAGGCCAGGAGTTCAAAACCAGGTTGGGCAACATACTGAGACCCCATATCAACTAAAAAAAAAAAAAACTTAGCTGGGCATGGTGGCGTGCACCTGTAGTCCCAGCTACTCGGGAGACTGCGGCAGGAGGATCGCTTGAGCCCAGGAGTTTGAGGCTGCAGTGAGCTGGAATCGTGCCACTGCACTCCAGCCTGGGCAACAGAGAGAGAGACCCTGTCACAAAACAAAACACATCTTATGGCCAGTGGAACAATCCACCCATTTCACAGATTGGGAGACTGGGGCCTAGATATGGGCAATGTCTTCACACAGTTACTTTGTATCAGAGTTAGGACTGGAAAACCCCGGTTAGGAGGCTGATTTTATCACTTACTACCTGTGTGACCTCAAGCAAGTCTTTTAACAACCTCCCGCCCTCAGTAGCCTCCACTACAAAATAAGCAGGTTATAATCAGGAAACCTAATACACGGAGCACTGTCATCAACTCCAGAGCGCTATAGATGGAAAGTGACTGCCCTTGTTACCATCACTCTCACTTCTAGTCCTTTCTGTTCATCTAAGCTGCTGTAAATGTAGTCCTCTAACTTGGAGGGGATCCTTCTAAGTTCTCAGATTAACAGAAAAGTAAAATCTTTGATCTTTAAGACCATGGAAGGTATCTCGTTGGTCTTAGTCATCATCCCATCCAAGCCACTTGTTTTGCAGATGAGATAGGAGAGTATCCGCATACACTCAGAGAATGACAGCAGAGAACATCTTAGGCAGAGGTCGGAGTGGGGAGGAAATGCCAAGGATAAGCTTGGTTGACCTCTCAGTGAGGCTCCCTGGTCCTGGGTATAATTTCAACTCATTAACTTGAAATCCTAGGTATGCTAAGTCATTCTTTGGTCTCCATTTCCTTAGTAGCCTGTGTTTCCACAGCCCCCAATTTGCCTGGTTCTGGGGTTAGCACCCGGGGGTGGGGGGTCTCACAAAGTCATTCTTGACTAACTTGATGAACCCCGGAAATCTTCCAGTCTCACACCATCTTCAGCCCTCCCCACCCACTCACCTCCTGCCCCGTCCCACCACTGTCTCTAAAAGGTCAGTTCCCACCCAAGGCAAGAGCAACTCAACAAAATACAAGCACATTTGGTAAGCAACTATTATTTGCAAGGCTTTATGTAAGCAGATATTATCTGATTTGACCCCCCTGCAACCATCATGCAAGATAGTTATCATCGCCCACCTTTTACAGATAAGCAAGCCATGAATCAGAGGTTAACCAACATGACCTAGTGACACAAGTAGCAAAAGTGGCAGATCTGGGGGTTAAATTCTGGTCTCTGAGGCCCCAACGTTTGAGGGGGCAGCTGCTCCTAACCCCGATCTGGGAATCCATCACTCTTCCTAAATGTTTCTGACATTGTCTGCCAGTTCTGATGCCACAGCCCTCACCTTGACCCCAGGCCTGAGTCCCCTTCTCGGTGAAATCCGATATCCCCTGGGATCGACAGAGGCCCGTCCCTATTCTCCAATTCCTGGAGTTCCACGGTGAATAACAGACATGCCGTGGGGTAGCTTGCTGACCAAGACTTTCAAGCATCCAGATTCTATCACTGTGAGAGCCCGCTGCCTATCCGGAGGGTATGTCCCCTCACTCCATTGCCTGGGTGACACCACACCTTTGGGCCATGATATACCTGCAGAAAGGGACTCCTCGCAGGGCCTGCCCATCCTAGGGCACATCACCTGCCTGTTGTTGCACTTGGCCAGATTCCCCTTAGTCAAGCCCAGACTAAGGCACAGCAACCAGGCCTGCTGGGGGCACCTCCATATAAGGCCACGGTAGCACAGCAGTCAAGAGAACAGGGCCAGGCACAGCAGCTGATGCCTGTAATCCCAGCTCTTTGGGAGACCAAGGCAGGCAAATCACCTGAGGTCAGGAGTTCAAGACCAGTCTGGCCAACATGGTGAAACCCTGTCTCTACTAAAAATACAAAAAATTAGCCAGGCGTGGTGGTACACACCCGTAATCCCAGCTACTCAGGAGGCTGAGACAGGAGAATCACTTGAACCGGAGAGGCGGAGGTTGCAGTGAGCTGAGATCTTGCCACTGCACTCCAGCCTGGGTGACTGAGCAAGAGTCCATCTCAAAAAAAAACAAAGAAAAGAGAACAGACTCAGGTCAGACTAACTAGCCGGGAGTTCTTGGACAAGTTCCCTATTTACACCTTAGTTTTCCCATCTATAAAATGGAAATATGAGTACCTACCTCACAGAGTTCTGATGAAAATTACATGAGCTAATGTTTGTGAGCACTTAGACCAGAGCCTGGCACCTGGTTAGTACAACCTACATGTTATTAAACAAAAGTAAAGGCCTATACTCTGAAGTTTGAAAACCACAGGCCAGGAATCCAGTCACAGGCTCGGGGAATCGTAAGGTTGAAGGGAACCACCTTTCTCCCAGTGCGATTGTCCTTGCTCCCACAGCACCCACAGGTGAGCATGCAGCCTCTGGAATACCTGTAAAGATGAGGAGTTCACTACCTTACAGGCAGACTAGCTTGATGTTAAACAATTTTAATATTTTTGTTTACCTTGAACAAAAAGCAGCCTGCCTGAGCTCTGAGTCCCAGAGCCTGCTCCCTTTCCCGTGACAGCTCAGCCCCGCATTCCCTCCTCATCCTGCTCTGGGCACCCTCAGCTGTGCACCGTGATTAGCAGGCGGTTTCCATGCTGGCGGGTCATGCAAACCAGCCCAGTGCATTTTTCCCTGCTCCCCACACCTTCTCTCTCCTGAGCCCCCAGGCCAGCATACCAGCACGCACACCAGTGCTGACAGCTCCCAGGGCAGCTCAGCCAGGCAGGGCGTGGTCCAGAGCCAAGTGGATGGTGCCTGGGGACAAAGTAGAGCGTGTGGGCTCTGAGAAAAGCCTCCAAGCACAGGGCCCAAGACAGAGAAGGGGAGGCTTGTTCCAGAATCTGCCTTAACACCACAAAATGGACAGGTGAGGGGGATCTGGGAGGCACCAAGGAGTCTCCTGCCCCTTTGAAGGGCTTGAGCATCTGGGCTGAGCAGTGCCATCTTCTTCCATTCCTTTAATCAATGTTCACATGGATGGGAAGGATAATGCCAATGCTTGGGTGCAAGGGAAACTGGTATTTTTTTTGGGGGGGTCAGTGACAGGATGGGTGCCCAGAGTGAAAAGAGATTTTGGCAAACGGAAGAAAGGGCACCACAGGTAAAGACTCAAATAAACTCCCTCCACCTCTCAGCTTGCCTGGAAGGACTGGAAAGGAGAAGATGGATAACATTTATTTCAGGGTCTACCACGTGCTAGGTACTGCCCTTAGCCATTGACGGAAATGAACCAACGCTGAGATAGATAACATAGACTCCATTTACAGATAAGGAAATCAGGACTCAGAGAAGTGACGCAGCATGCCCAAAGACACACAGCTTACAAGGGGCGGGGCAGAAATCAACCTCAGGGCCACCTTAGTGCTAAGTTCTTTCCACTGTGTGAATAGGTCACACTGCCTCCTCGGTGCTACCAGTGCTGAGAGCCTCACATATGCACACACACTCAGGTACACACACATACACATGCACACACATACTCATGCATACACATACACATGCATGCACCCACACACATGCACACACGCATGCACAAACTACACACCCACACGCATGCACACACGTATGCACCCACACACATGCACACACGCATGCACAAACTACACACCCACACGCATGCACACACGTATGCACCCACACACATGCACACACACATGCACCCACACACATGCACACATGCATGCACACACATGCACACACTCATATACACACATACACACACCAGTAAGCTCACATTGCCTAATCAGGACCCAGAGACCCGACGCCGAGGCTAGGACTCTGAACTCTGAAACCAGATCACCTGGTTCAAGTCTTGGCCCAGCCTCTGGCTAGCTTGGTTATGTCTCTGAGCTTCAGTTTCCTGTCTATAAACTGAGGATAATAACACCTACCTCACTGGGTTTGAGGGATGATGAAATGAGTTACTATTTGTAATGCACTTAGAACAGTGAGCAAGCATGTGTCATACACCCAGGAGTGTGACAGGAAAGCCCAAATAGGCCACAGGAAGCCAGGCCGGGGGTCATCCTGGTCCCCATCTCAAAATAGGAGGGTCCAGATGAAGCCCTCACCGCTTTTCCAAGCCAAACATCCTGGAAAGGGGAAACAGTCTGGCTGCAGCTTTGAGCGACGCTCTCCTGAACAAATGGCAAACGCTCCTGGGCTCTCAGAGGCGGTCCCCAGGGGGCTCACCAGGGACACAAGGGCTTCATCCCTGCTGCTTTCAAAAGGTTGAGCTGCAGGTTCTAAGCTGCTCAGTGTCCAGCCCAGAACAAAACAGCCTTCAGGGGAAGGGGGTCAGCAGAGCTCTGCAGAGCCCTGGCAGCAGGAATGACCCAGACCCGGGTGAGCTTGAGAACAGACACCCCCAGTGAGGGCAGCAGAGGGTGGACAAAGGGAAGGAGGTGGGGCAAAGGAAAGGAGGTGGGGTCCTGAGGGTACCCCCTAAAGGAAACTGTGAGCCAGGCCTCCCTGAGTCCAGGGCCCCCATAAGCCACTGGTTTATCAGACACCGACATTCCTTCCCTCAGAGTAGGAAAAGCAATTTTTTTGTTGATTTTTTAAAAAATAAATGTAGGGGGTACAGGCGTAGTGGTGAAGTCTAGGCTTCTAGTGTAGCCGTCACTCAAAAAATGTGCATTGCACCTGGTAAGTAACTTCTCCACTGGGCTCAGTGGCTCACACTTGTAATCCCAGCACTTTGGGAGGCTGAGGCAGGTGGACCTCTGGAGCCCAGGAGTTCAAGACCAGACTGGGCACCATAGCAAGACCCCATCTCTACAAAAAATACAAAAATTAGCCTGGTGTGGTGGTGCCAGGCTACTCGGGAGGCTGAGGCAGGAGGATTGCTTGAGCCCAGGAGGTCGAGGCTGCAGTGAGCCATGATCATGCCACTGCACCCAGCCTGGGCGACACAGGGAGATCCTGTCTCAAAAGAAAAAAAGTAGTAATTTCTCACCCCTCATGTCCCTCCCCTCCTCCCACCCTTCTGAGTCTCCAATGCCTATCCTTCCACACTCTGTCCCTGCGTTCACATTATTTAGCTCCCACTTATAAGTGGGAATATGCAGCGTTTACTTTCTGTTTCTGAGTTAGGAAATACAGCTTTTAAATTGGGCTCTTCTCTCATTCAACTGTCAGGTAGGGAAGACACAAACAAGAGAGCCCAAGACAGACAGAGACAGAGATGGACAGAGAGAGACCCCTACCAGTATGCAGTGAGTGCTGGGGTTTTCCTCTTAGACATTTGGGGCCTTCTGATTTATTAGCAAACATCTGGATTCCTAATTTCCAGCCCAATGTGGAAAGGAACTGACAACTCATGATCAATTCAGTCCAGCTCAGCAAATGCTCACTGGGCACCTGCCATGGACCAGGTCTCTAGGGAGGCACAAAGATGAATTAGACATGGCCCTTACCTCTAACAGCTTACAGTCTAGTTGAGGAGACAGAGAGCAAATAAATTATTATAAAGGAGATGCAGTCACTGCTAGATGAAAGATTCAAACGAAATGCCATGGAAGCCCAGGAAACAGAAATGTGGCAAGAAGGCTGAGAAGTGCGTGTGTTTGCTTTCCAGAAAGTGATCTGGAATATCCATCAAAAGACTTAAACAATGTTCATAACCTTTGACCCAGAAATTCTGCTTTTAAGGGTCTATTTTGAGGACATAATCAGAGGTATGCATGAAGATTTATGTGCAAAGACATATTTATGTCGTTTTTAACAGAAAAACATGGGGAAAAAATCACATGTACAAGAAGCATATTATACGTAAAAAGGGTGAAGAGGGGAAGTCTTTCAAGCAGAGAGAAGAGAATATGCAGAGATGTTGTGGCAAGAGCAGCAGCTTCAAGGACTAAAAGGAGGCCAACATAGATGGATGAGAGAGAGAGAGAGAGAAAGGGAGGGAGGGAGGGAGGGAGGGAGAGAGAGGTGTAAGTGGAGATCAGAGAGCAGGATGGAGACCAAACCATACAATCTTAAAGTTAGAGTTCTGGTGGCCATCCTAAAGACCATGGGTAAGAAAGCTTTGCCATATTTTCCATGGTGGGGAGGCATGATCATATCTGTATTTCCAAAATAGCCTCTGGTTGCCCCGTGGAGAATGCATGCTAAGGCATCAGGCACCTGTCTAAGTGTTGTATGTGTATTTGCTTATTTAATCCTTCTCATCTTAGGAGACAGGGAAGCTGAGACTCAGAGAGGTGAAGCAACTTCCCTAAGGTTGCACAGCTAGTAACAGGCAAAGCCGGGCAGTCTACCCCCAAAGAACTTAACTCCTGTGCTATCTGAAAAGACGGTAGAGTATGGATATGGGCAGATCAGTCAGGAGCCACTGCAGTGCCTTGGGTGGGAGAGGATGGAAGCTGCGAGATAAGCCGACTGCAAATGAAAAGAAAGGCGAATCAGAAGGACTTGTGATAGAAGAGGGTGATAGGGAGTGGGGAGGGGGAGACAGAGTGAAAGGGAAGGGCCAGGAGTAACCTCCAGGCCTCTCGCTTGCACTTCTCTGATTTGGAGGAAACTGAAATGTGTTAATTACAGAGACACACACACCATGCACACCCAGGAGACATAGGTGCATATTGGGCAGACAGAGGACAAGAATGAAAGGAAAAATAACAAAAGGAAAACAGTGGTTCTCTTTCAGTGGTAGGATGATAAGTTATTTTTATTTCTTCTTTATACATGTCTTATTTTCTAAATTTCTTACAACAGGTATATATTATTTTCATAATCAGAGTAAAATTAGTTAAACCTTCAAATTATGCATCAGAACCTGTACAGTGTCTATCCTGTGATGTTCTTGGTTGTGCTGTAGGGATGTAGGCTATTTCCATCCACAGGACATTGTCTATAGGCACCTCTTGAAGTGTCTGATCATGAGGGTGTCAGTGTCTGGCAGGAAGTGACAATCACCCTTCCGCAAGTCCCCTGGGCTCGCAACCCACCCAGCTCTTCAAAAGCTGCAGAAGCCCACGGATGGCAGGCTCCGTTCAGAGCTAGAGGGCAGATGTTTGAAGTCAATTCTCAGTAGGAATTCCAGACCTCTCCGAGAGTTCTTAGCTTCCTGCAGGGGAGCGAGTAACACAAGTCCAGCAGGACCTAGAACCAACCACACCGTGGCTGAATGACAGACTAATTCACTGTGGCCCCTCAGGGGGTGGCAGGAGGGTCTCCCCTGGGCCCCTGAGAATCTCCAAATTCCTGCTTGGCTTCCTCTCCAGGCGCAAGCCCAGGCCTGGCAAGGCCAGGTGGGATGAGGGCAGCTTCCTGGAAGACTGGGTGGGAAGAAGAGAACACACCATTCTTCTAAGACCATCTCCTGCAGAACAGCAGGGAGGGTCAGAGCCTGGGGCCTCAGACAGAGACTCCAAGAGATCAGGAGGACCCTGGCCTCTGGCCGAGTGATCAGAAGCCTGGGGGGCACCCACAGTATCCCAGGGGAGTGAAGTGAGCTCCTTGTGACACTGTGGGGGGTGGGAGGTGCTAAGGAGATAGGGGTTCCATGAGACCCCAGATGAAGATGGGAGTCTGCCTGGCAGGGGCTTCCGCAGGACACTAGCTGCCTTCGCTGCAGTTAGAGGGACTCCTGGTTTCTAGAAAGAGTAGCAGTGGCTGCAGAGTCAGCACAACTTAGTTCAAAATCAGGCTGGGTTCCATGTTAAAAAATTGTGATTCTGGCAACCGTATCACGGGGTTATTGAGGTCACAAGACCCCAAGGGGGAGCCACTGTGGTTGGCATATGGACTCATGCAGTAGAGGTATATTCACACAATATCTCTATGGGGTTTGTTGCGGGGTAATGTCTCACAGCGGCCTGTCCACAAGACCAAAGATTACGCACACACATACCGTACACACAGGTGTCAATATTCACTTTTTTAAAACTTTTTTTTAAAACTTTGAATTTTTTTTCTTTTTAGACAGAATCTCACTCCATCACCCAGGCTGGAGTGCAGTGGCTCAATCTCCGCTCACTGCAACCTCCGCCTCCCAAGCTAAAGCAATTCCCCTGCCTCAACCTCCCACTGAGTCCTAGGACTTAGAGGCACTCACCACCACGCCCGGCTAATTTTTATATTTTTAGTAGACGGGGTTTAGAGACGGGGTTTCACCATGTTGGCCAGGCTGGTCTCGAACTCCTGACCACAGGTGATCTACCGGCCTTGGCCTCCCAAAGTGCTGGGATTACAGGCATAAGCCACCACGCCCAGCCTGAATTTTTTTTAAGAGACGAGGTCTCATTATATAGAAATTCTCCCACCTCAGCCTCCTCAGTAGCTGAGACTGCAGGCACGCCCCACTGCACCCCGCAATATTCACACTTATAGTCGAACACATAAATATAATCATAACCACTTAAATACACATATACATGCACAACCTGTTTACTTCCAAACATTCTTGTAGTCACATGTAATTCATCAGAACTTAGGACAATTTGTAACTTATGAAAGGCTTGCCACCTGAGCCTTAGCTCATGTGATTATCAAGGATTGTCTGTCTCATCATGTGTACTCTCCAAATGATGAGATAGATAATCTACTTATTACTATCCAGTTCTTAAAGGCAATACGACAGAACTCAGTGCAACTGAGAGACTCCCAAAGACACACAGTGAGTAGTTGGCAGTGTCCAATTTAAATCCAATTCCAAACAAATGCTTCTCCACTCTGCCACACATGTACCCATGACGTGTAAACACTTGTATCTCCTACACAGCAAGTTGAAGTTCTTTAGCTTCCCAAAAGAATGCTTGGAATCAACCCATCAGGTGGGAGTAGCTATGAATGAAGCTGAGAGTCAAATAGAGAGGTGCCCCCCACACCTTCAAGCAGACACACACAGCTGAGACTCAGTTCACCCTTCTTAACCCCCAGTCTTTATCTGGGACATTCTCTCCTCCCAGGTTGCCATCTCCCGATTCCTCTCCCCTAACCAACCCCAGCCCACACGCTTGCTCTCTTCTCTGATGTCCCGCTGTACAGTCTGTTTTTTGCAGCTTAACCTTCATAGTTCTCTAGTTGCTTCTCTGTGCTTAAAATGTAAGAGCTAAGTCTTCAAAAAAAAAAAAAGTAAGAGCCAGGGCTCTGCGGTCAGCTAGATACAGATTAAAGTCCTATCTCCCACTCTTCCTAGCTGTGTCCCTGGATATGTTGCTTAACCTCTCTGAGCCGACTCTCTTTGCCTATAAAAGGAGGGTATTGATAGTACATACCCCGTAGTTATGAGAACTCTATGTAAAAAAAACAGCGTCTGGCACAAAGCAAAACTCAATAAATATGAACAATGAATATAGTTCTCTTTTTCCAAATGGCAAATCACTGGGAATTGGACATATTCTTTTTGGTACCCCCTAAAGGCCCTAGGGCAGTGCTGGGCACAACCAAGTTATTCATCGGCTATGTCAAGATGAGTTCCAACTCAGTCACAGGCTAGCTGTGGGACTTGAGGTGATGCATTTCACCTCTCTGTGCCTCAGTTCTCTGAGTTGGTGGAGCTGCGTCAAATTCACTCCTAACCCAGAATACTGAGGAGACTGGTGAACTACACCCTCAGCTGCAGCTGCAAAAGGGAGGGTTAATTGCCCCAGAGGGCATGACTCAGACCTGGGGTTGGATCCTGGCTCCACCTTGAACAAGTCATGCATCTTCTCCAAGCATTCATTTTCTCATCAATAAAGTGAAGATGGCGATGTCTACTTCATAGTACTGTTATAATAATTAAATGGTATAATGCCTATAAAATTCCTGGCACGTGATGGACGCACAATAAATGGCCTTGGTGGTGGAGGTTGTTATTATCATTATTATTATGCCCAAGAGTGAAGGAGGGAGAAGTACCGAGAATTCAAGCCACAATTGCTATGACAGCAATGACTTAGCAGAAGAAATTGATAGTAAAAATGTGAGAAAGTGTCATTAGGCAAACCCCAGAGCTGCTCAGTGTCAATAGCCTGAGCCCCATGCCCTTGCCAGCCCCCACTCCCCCAGTGAGCAGAAAGAAGCTAAGCAGCTTGTCATCCTCTATTTGTCGATGGGAAGATCCACAGTGCTGTCTGGGTTTTAGCTCCAGCTTCTCCAGTAGAGGCGCTGGCCAGGTGAGGCACAGACCCCGAGAGGCCCCTATGAAGCACGGCGCCTGTTGGGGCTAAAATCAAAACCCCCGTGCCCCTGGGGACCTGTCCGCCTGCCTGAGGCTCATCCCCAAAGAGTGTAACTGCCTGTCACTGCCCGCAGGAGACCAGCGGCCTTCTGGAGTTGCTGGGCTGAAGAGGAACGGCCGAAGCTTGTCTGAGAGCTGTCCCCCAGCCGGGAGGCCCACGACACCTCTGTGACCCTCAGTAGGAGGATCTAAATGGAGGAGAGGGTTAAAAGAATCTCTCAGGCACCAGAAGAGGAGTCAGGTGTGAAAGAAACCCTTTTCCCAGCTCTGAGCACTTCCAAAGGCTGCCCTGACTCCTCCCTCCCCTGAGGCCACACCACAGCTGAAGCCGACTCAAGCCTGACTCCGCGCCAGCCCTCAAGTGTCGCCTTGAGTTTGGGGAACTCAGCAGCTCCAAGGTTCTGACCTTCCTGCCAGGGCCACAACAAACACCTGTCACCAGCATGAGTGCTAATGACAGGCCTGAGTGAGTGGCATTAAGGTTAACACCTGCGTTAGTGACGTGCCCTTCGAAGGTCAGTGGTGCCTATTTAAGCAGCCTAGGGGGAGGACGGAGGTAGGGACTAGCCACCATCCAGTCTAAGCAGGTGGCTCTATTACTTGTGCTAAAGCTCTCCCCAGTCATCCATGTAATTGAAGTAACTCCAGGGATTTTCTCTCCTTCACCCTGGAGCAGAGCAGGAAGACGGGGACAGGGAGGAGGCATTTGCCTTAAGTGGCCCTGCTGACTTGCCACTGGGCAGGTGGGCTCTCCCTGCACTTAGGGGAGTAGGGGGCTGGTTGAGGCTGACACCATGGCTCCTGGAAATGTTCTTCTGCCATTAAATGTGCCCTAAGCCCTGAGTCACAGCATGAGGTCAAATCTCTCATCCTCTGCTCAGCTCCCAGGTCTGGCCTGCTCTTGCCTGTTCACTCAAGCAAACCTTCTCCCCTGGGGTGCTCCCAGCTCAGCTTCCAGGCCTTCTCATCCTCACTGCCGCATCCTGCCCTTGCCACCCTCAGAGAGCCCACCTGTCTCTGTTTTGGGACTTTAACATAGCTCATCACTTTGGGACAACAGGAGAGATTTAAACAAAAGGCTTGCCCAAAGCAGAAATAATCACCAAAATGCGGGTCTGAGACTAAACAGGAGGAAGCACTGGGCGTGTTTATAAATGCCACATGCCACAGAGGTTATTTAGGAAAAGTAAGCCCTGATCATTTTCCTTCTAGCCATTTAACAGTCAAGAAAAATACATGAAGGGTCTATTTTGTGCCAGAAACTGAAGTAAGTACTGGGAGGAAAAAAAAACACAGTGCCCCGCAAAGGGAACTAAGATAGAGTTGGGTGGGTAATGTGAATATTTAAGCATCCCTGCTCTGTGGCTTTGGACAATTCCCTCAACCTCTCTGAGCTTTCTCTTTTATAAAACCAAGGTGATAATAAAGCGAGGATTACATGAGCTAATAGCCTTGATGCATAGTTTCCTGAGGCAAAGGAAACGTTGAAAGACACCAAAACAGGTGTAGACAAAGAGTTCTGGAAGCAAAAAGGAGGGCGAGACCATGGCCCATGGGGAGAAGGAGGAAGGCTTCCTGGAGGTTGAGAAGATTTGGATGCGAGGCAATGAGGATAACACATTCCTATGGAAGGAACAGAGAAATCAAGGACTCCACAGATGAAAGAAGCCACGACAGGGTGTTCCTGATGACAGCATGCCCGGATGGCCCAGGCAATGACCTAATCGTAAGAGGAATTTATACAAGGATAGCTGCTCCATTTCAAGAAAATAGAGCAGGTGTTTCAGGAGGTGGGGGGGGCAGTAAAACTCCTTATGCTGATTGCTTAGGGGTCTCTGCATGTGATAAATGCCGGGTGGTGTTATGATGGTAAGAAGACATCAGGAATAAACCAGAGACCTCCCTGCAGATGCCACGGCCAGATGGGAAGACTGACAGTGTCTGAACGTCAGTTGGCCCCAGTGTCCCGGGATTCTCCCAAAGCCTGCCTCAAAGGGCCCGGGCACCAAGCACTTCTGTCAGCAAAACAGAGGAAGGAAAAACAATGACTCAGCAACTTTCAGAGTTTAAATTGCACCCTTTGTCTCCCACCTGCAGTTTTATTACCCATCCCACATAGTATATTTCTCCTCTTCTCACAGGCCTTTAACACACCTCATGAGACCATTTTCAAGATGGGGAAAACTGAGCTACAGTCACATAGCTTAGCTCAGTGCAGAAACCAGCAGCAGTGATCGTGGTAACAGGTCATGTTGATACTTATTGCACCCTAGCTTAGCACTAGATATGTGCCAAGGGTATTAGTTCATGTCATCCTCGCCTTATTATCATCTGTTTTGTAAATGAGAAAACTCAGAGAGGTTGAGGGAATTGTCCAAAGCCACACAGCCAGTTAATTGGTGGAGCAACTCTCAAACCAGCTTTTTTTGACCCAAGATACCAAGGGCAGTTTTTATCTGCTATACCCAAGTGCAAATGGGCTCAAAGGCCAGGATCTGGACTGCGGCTGCATGAGAGGGACAGTGCCCCCCGATCAGCAAAGGCTGCAGGAGTGTGTGCGGAGTCCAACATACTGCAGAGATCACCTCCCATCTTTGCAGGAGAGAGAAGTTCTCAAAGACAGGCAGGGAAGAAAGCCCCAGGGTTTAACCCTGTATCAGTCAGTCTAAAGGTGGATTTCAGAGTGGGGAGGGCCATGAGAAAAGAGGGGAAATCAAAGCAGTAAACCTTCCCCTGCACAAACGCAGGTAACCAGGAAGGCAATGAGGCCAGCAGTTGTGCAACACTCCACTCATATTTCATAGGCAAGATGACAACAATTGGACATGTCACTCCCGAAAACCAGAAACTCAAAGCAATTTGAGATGAACTTTCAGAATGATGAAACAAATGGCCATCTTTGTGTTATACACCAAATAAATCACACCAAAATGATAGTTGTAATCCCCAAAAGTACACAGAGAATTGATTTTACTATGACACTTATCATGATGAACGGGTGCACCCTAGGATGGGCCATCTTAAGTGGCGGCTGCTTAACCCCTGCCTTCCCAGGTCTAGTCCCTTCCCTGCAGAGTCCGCCAGCTGTTCTCGAGGCTCCAGCACACAAAGCCTGATTGCCAGGCTGAGCCCTGGCCCTGCGACATGGGGCCCACATAGGTGGGCACACCAGCAGCTTCCAAAGCACTGGGTGAGTCCAGACCAAGCTCCCACCTAAGACAGAAAGGGGGCCGGGCATGGTGGCTCAAGCTTGTAATGCCAGCACTTTGGGAGGCCGAGGCGGGCAGATCACTTGAGCTCAGGAGTTCAAGACCATCCTGGCCAACATGGCAAAAGCCCATCTCTACTAAAAATATAAAATTAGCCAGGCACAGTGGCTTGCGCCTGTAATCCCAGCTTCTCAGGAGGCTGAGGCAGGAGAATCATTTGAACCCGGGAGATGGAGGCTGCAGTGAGCCAAGATCACACCAGTGCACTCCAGCCTGGGTGACAGAGCGAGACTCCATCTCAAAAAATAAAAATAAAATAAAATAAATTTTAGAAAACAGAAAGGGGCCTTGCTGGCCAGCTGCATCTGAGTGAAGGGAGGAAACACCTGAAGTTTTCCGTTAATTGCTTACTTAATCTTTTTCTTTTAACTTTTATTTTAGGTTCAGGGGCACATGTCCAGGTTTGTTATTTAGGTAAATTTTATGTCATAAGGGTTTGGTGTACAGATTATTTTGTCACCCAGTTGATAAGCATAGTATGCAATAGATAAGTTTTTCAATCCTCACCCTCCTCCCACCCTCCACCCTCAAGTGGGCCCTGGTGTCTATTGTTCCCTTCTTTGTATCTATGTGTCCTCAGTGTTTAGCTCCCACTAATGAGTGAGAACATGTGGTATTGGTTTTCTGTTAATGCATTAGTTCACTTACGATAATGGCCTTCAGCTCCATCCATGTTGCTGCAAAGGACATGATCTAGTTCTTTTTTATGGCTGCATAGTATTTCATGGTGTATATGCCTGCTGGGCGTCATTAGTTACTGCTTGTTTCCAGATGGATTCATTGAGGCTCAGAGAGGCCAAATATTACCCAGAGATTTGAATAAAAGTCTTCATGATCCCAAATGAGTTCTCTTCCCACCACGTTCTGCTGCTAAGATCCTTCCCCTGACTCTGGGCTGGAATTCATTCATTCATTCATTTATTCAATCAATCATGGTCCAGCATTAGATGACCCAGACACTGGGTCAAGGATACAACAAAGAATAAGACACTATTTCTGCCTCATAGAGCTCCCCACAAGTACGGAGGGGAGGGGCAGACCATCACATAAATGAATGAAAATCACAATCCTGGTTCATTCTTCTGGGAGACACGCATGGGCTGTGAGAGCACCGTAACAGGGAGCTGCTGGTTCAGGAAAGGCAGGGGAGGCTTCCCCGAGGAACTGACTGGACTGAGATCTCATGGATAACATGATGCCAGCCAGGTGAAAGGACAAGGACGCAGTGGGCACCAGGCCTGGAGGCGGCTGGCCAGGAGCAGAAAGAGGAGGTAAGGAAGGCAGGTGGCAAAGGAGGTGAGGGGAAGGTTGGGGGGCTACCGAGCCTGAGTAACAAGGGGCTTCTCTCATCGTGAAGCTATGGAAAGCCATCACCAGGATCGGGCTGGGGAGACATGAACAGATTTATGCTTCAATAGCTCACTCCAGTCTGACTCAGGGACCCTGCCAAACCTCATCAGGTCGTGGGGAGGCCGAGCTCGTTTCAGATCCGAGGCTGAGAGTGTGGAAAGCCTTGCGTCCTTACAGGAATCTTTGCCTTCTGCCACCCGTAGGTCAGAACAGTATGGCTTACCGTGAAAGCTGCTCTAAGACAGAGAACAAAGAGTAAATAGAAGATGTTCTGTAAAAGAAGCTATAAAAATCAACTCAGGACAAAATTAAAGAGAGTTAATAATAAATAAAATAGTAATAAATAAAAATAGGTGACATTTCCGAGTTATATTATAAACAAAGTCTTTAGATCTATATTGCCATGTTCACTATTTTGTTTTGTCAGGAGATTTTTTTGTTTAGTTTTCTAAAGTGGCTAGTCCCATCCCAGTTCTGCTTGGGCAAAAGCCTTTACTTCATAGAACTTCAGTCTTTCCTTCAACTCTAAAATATCACGATCTTCTGACACACAGAGATTCTACAAATGATGTACATGTTTATATCAGACAGTGAGTGCTTGTCAAATTCAAGCTCTGGGAATATATGTTCAGTCCGACTTCAGACAGCAAATAACAGGATAGGCCTTCTAGCCCCCAACTTGCCCAAACACAAGCTCACTGGGCTCCAGAAGCTCACTGGCTTAGAGGAGAAGACATATTTTTTAAGCAAACAGCCATAACCACTTGCCCCATGTTTGCAAAGATGAGGAGTAATGGGGCAGTGATCAGAATCTAGCCATTGTAAAATTTTAAAAGGACAAAAAGCAGGAATTAGGTAATCATCTCTCAGTAAGTTTCTTCTCTCTTGAATTTTCTAAGTTAAAGGTAAACAATGAATCAAACTAGAAAGGAGAGAATTTTTTCATAATGTTGTTCTCCTGCCCCAAACACATTTAAAGGGGAACAGTGATCACGGTATAACTCAGCAAAACCTAGATACAAGCTCCTACCAGATGCCTTTAAAACAGTAATATCCAGATTTAAGTAGTAAAGGATGAGAACACATTTAAAGGGGAGAAAACATCTCACCAATCCCCAGGGGGTTGACTTAAATTATTTTACAGTAAAGTTAATACATCCAAATACTTATCTAAGTATAAATTCATATGTTTCTAGCATTTATGCAAATATAAAATAAAAATAAACTTGCAGAATAAATGCAATTAAAACTACCAAACCTATAAAATTCAAATTAACAGTATTAGTTTACTATGATGGATCATGAAGCTTTACAGAAGCTAGGTCTCTGGCGTTGAGCTTACCAACAGGAAGATATCATTGTTCTGGTTTTCCCTCATTGTCAGCTCGATTCTTTTGACTTTAACATGATGGACCATCATTTAATCCAGAGGTCAGCAAACATTTTCTGTAAGAGCCAGACTGTAAATATTTTAGGCTTTGTAGACCATACTGTCTCTGTCACAAACTACTCAACTGCGCTGTTCCAGGATGAAATCAGCTATAGACAATACATAAACAGATGGGCCTGGCTGCATTCCAATAAAACTTTATTTACTAAAACAGGTGCCAGGCAAGATTTGACCAGAGGGCCATAGTTTGCTGACTCTAGATTCAATCCATCATCTTTATTATGTCATCATTGGGCCTTTTGCCTTTGAACAACAAATTCACTTTTAACCACTGATTTATCATTTTTATGGACCAGTCAATTCAATAATTCACTCCAAAAGTCAACCTTGAAAAATAAATTAGCAGAAAATTTTCCTTCCCTACTTACTATTCAATAATTGCTAAAGAACTTGTGTGTGTGTCAAAGAGATACCTGCACTCCCATGTTTATCGTAGCACTATTCACAATAGCCAAGATACAGAATTAACCCAAGTGCCCATCAATGGATGAAGAGATAAAGAAAATGTGGCAGGTATACACAATGAAGTATTATTCAACCACACACAAAAAAATGAAATCCTTTCATTTGCAGCAACATGGATGGAACTGGAGGTCATTGTGTTAAGTGAAATAAGCCAGCTAGGCACAGTGGCTCATGCCTGTAACCCCAGTACTTTGGCAGGCCAAGGCAGGCAGATCACTTGAGCTCAGGAGTTCGGGACCATCATGGCCAACATGGCGAAACCCCATCTCTACTAAGAATACAAAATTAGCCAGGCATGGTGGCATGTGCGTGTAATCCCTGCTACTCGGGAGGCTGAGGCAGGAGAATCACTTGAACAGGGGAGGCAGAGGCTGCAGTGAGCCAAGATCATGCCAGTGCACTCCAGCCTGGGTGACAGAACGAGACTCTGTCTCAAAAAAAAAAAAAAAAGACAGAAGCCAGGCACAGAAAGACAAATATCACATGTTCTCACTCGTATGTGGGAGCTCAAAAAATGTGGATCTCAGGGAGTTAGAGTAGAATGGTGGTTGCCAGAGGCTGGAAAAGAAGTGGGGAGGTGGAGGACAAAGAGAAGTTGGTTCAGGGGCACAAAATACACTTAGATAGAAGGAATAAGTTCTAGTGTCCAGTATTACAGTAGGGAAATTATAATTAACGATAATTTGTTGTATATTTCAAAATAGCTAAAAGAGAAGAATGGTAATTTCTCAACACAAAGAAAAATGTTTGAAGTCATAGGCACCCCAGGTACCCCAATTTGATCATTACACATTTATCCAGGAATCAAAATATCACTGGTACCCCCAAAATATGCACGACTATTACGTATCAATTAAAAAATTTTAACAGAATTTGTGCAAATTGCTGTGCCAGGCACGGTGGCTCATGCTTGTAATCCCAGTTTTGTGGGAGGCCAGGGCAAGAGGATCACTTGAGCTCAGGAGTTCAAGGCTAGCCTGGACAACATAGTAAGACTCTATTTCTGCAAAAAATTTAAAAAATTAGCCAGGCATGGTAGTCCACACCTTGTAGTCCCAGTTACTAGGGAGGCTGAGGTGGGAGGATGGCTTGGGCCCAGGCGTTTGAGGCTGCAGTGAACCATGATCATGCCACTGCACTCCAGACTGGGCACCTCTGGGTGACCCTGTCTCTAGAAAAAAATAATCTGTGCAAATGGATAGTTTTTTAAAAGACAGGATCTGAGCCATACACTCACTCAGAGAGGGAGGGGTGCCTTTGGCTTCTGGGTACCTACAGTTCCCTGGAACACATGGTGGCTCAGTTCCCTTGCTTCCTTTCTCTACTTGGACTACATGTTGGACACAGGTGGTGACACCCTTTTACCCTCGTTGGACATGAGCATATTATTGAAGATGGTCAGCCTCTGCTATGTTCTCTTTATTTTACCATTTATTCACTCAAACAAGCCAATAAACCAATAATGATTAAGTACTTGCAACATGTCAGGCACTGATCTGGGCACTTTAGATCTTCAGTGAAAAAAGACAAAAAGTCCCACTGTCACAAGTTTTATACCCAGTTAGGGAGGGTGAGAGGTGGAGCCAGACAATAAAAATAGAAGTAGCGTATTAATACATACATTCTATTTTTTTGAGACAGGGTCTCACTGAGTTGCCCAGGCTGGTCTTGAACTCCTGGGCTCAAGCCATCCTCCTACCTCAGCCTCCCAAAGTGCTGGGATAACAGGTGTGAGCCAGCACACCTGACCAAATTATGTTATTTTAATGAGATCAAGTTAAAGTCTTTATTAAAGAACCTCAGAAACCACCATCTTTAGCTCAGAAAATTATCTCCACTCGTGAAACATCATCCCAAAGAGAAGTGTTAGGTTTTCACCCTGGACGAGAATTCAGCAATGGTAGACAGGAAATGCTTATTTTCTTTGGCCACTAGGACAGGTTGATCTAACAGGGGTCAGGCTTGCTCGCCAACACAGCAGACACCCCCTGCTGTCCTTTGAGGGGATCGCTGAGTGCCCATGGGGTCCAAGCACAAATGCTCCAGGACTGGAGTTGGGCGACACTGGTTGGTCCATGCCTGTGACCTGGAATATGCTGCCATTGCTACTTAGATGGCCTCATCTTTGTCACAGCTCTTCACAGTATGGCCAGAGAAGACCAAAGCCAGCCTTGGAAGGCCTTGGTCAGGTCCTGGCTCTGCCAATGGTGACTGTGGACAAGTCAGCCACCTTGTTAAGAGTCTTGGTTTCCCCATATATAAATCTGGAATGACATAAATGCCTTTCCTGTCTTCCTCATAAAATTCCTAAGAGACCCAAATAAGGCACAGTGTGAAAGCACTTGAAAATTAACCTCCTGAGAGCTGGTTTGGCACCCCTAAAAAAATTAGGGTCCCTAGCAAGGGGATTTATGTTGACAAATTTAATAGCCTTGGTCCCCTCTAGACCACCTGGCCCCAGTAATTTGCACTGGGTTCCCAGTTCTAATCAGCCTTGTATCCATACAAAAGCTCTGTAAGTGTAATGTGGCCATATTATTATAATTATTATTATATTATCATTATGTTTGCAATGTATTGAAAAAACTACTGACAACCAAATCTCTAAGATGCTCACATAGTTGAATCCTCTTTACAAACGAGAGCCCCTTATCTCTGTTCACATTCATCTTAACTTCATGAACATCATTAGTTACCAAGCGTAAAGATTTTGTTTCTCTTTTATTTTTTCTAGCAAAAATCTCTAACCTTTTCTAGAATAACAATATATATTATTCCCCATTATCTTTTGCTTTAATCAGTTTTAGGAAACTACTCCCCAATCCTCATTTTTATTGCATTTCCTTCGGGGCTTTGGGAAAGAGAAAACAAAATAAAACTCCATGGCCCTGCAGACCATATTTCCAAAGGTCGTGAAGTTGAATATGAATGGATGAGAGAACTTCTCTCCTAAACGTTCTCAAAGTATGCTCCAAACAGACACACGCACTCATCCTATTCAGCAGGCAGGTGCTCAACCTCTACAGAGAGCACCGAATCAGAACGCCCTAAGCATCATCCCTTCTGAAGCCCTTATTATAGATAACGCTGCCCTACACACACATCACCATCAACAGGAGGCTTTACTGAACTTCTACTGAGTGACGATCACTCTACGACATACACTCTATGAACACAAACACGTAGGCGTCTCTTTATCTTTCTGTTTATCTATCTCTCCAAATGTCTCTGACCACAGACCAGTTGTTCTCAACCAAAGGCCACCCGCATCCCAGCTCATAAGCTCCTGGGGCAATAGCCTGAGGGTTTACAAAGCCCAACAATAGTGTGGTTCCCAAGAGGAACAAAACATTGCCCTTCACCCTCCCCACCCCAGCCATCAGGGCACCCCACTCTCAGGAGGCAGGCACCAGCCAGACTACCCCAAGAAAATAAGTCCCCTAAGGTGACAACATTTTCAATTTGCAATTTGATTTTTTTCTTTAATATGTCTGTTGTGTGCTTTCCCCTTTGTTAAAAGAGCACAAACCTTTCATTTTGCCTTTTATTTGTCTTGTGGCCGGTAGGGTGAAAATGTATTGGCTTTTCAGTTAGCGATTACACATCATCACATGCCCAATTTATAACACCATGCCCCAAAGAACAGATGTAATAAAGCAAGGGCAGGAAATAGCAACCTTATAAAACAGAGCTGCCGACTCAAAGGTCTTTGCATGTGTGCAGGAAAGAAAATAGTGCCGACGCAAGGCCTGGGAACTTGTATTTTGCAAATGACTGCAGATGTTCTGGATGTGGCTCCAGTGGGTGGGTGGGACACAGGGCAGAAAAAGCAGGAGATCCACTTTCCTGGCCCAACGACTACAGCCCTCCAGCCACAGGGCACTGCAGGGAAGGACAATTCTATCTTTGCACTTAGCCCTCCAAGAAACCCTATGTCCACCCAACCCAATGAAAAACACTTTCAGGACCAACTTTGCAAGGTGAAGAATCCTCATCTAACAGGTCAGGCCACCTCTGTAGGCCTGTGGGTTTCTACCCAATGGTTGCAAGAGGTTCCCTAGGACTAGGGTCTTGTATAGAACCTTCTGATGGCCACTTCCTACTGAGACCCCACTCTGTCCTTCTCAGAGACCCCAGACTGCAGGAAAGAACTACCTCAAAGACCCCAATAAATATTGCCTTGGTTCCATGAGCATATGAACCAAAATTACATCAATTTCTTCCAATGTTACTGTTTCTCAATAAAGGCAATTAATGAAATGTAGAGCTCCATGTAACTTATTTGTACACCTGCAGTAAATCAAAAAAGTCTTTTTTCAAAAGGAGGGGGCCTTTGTCTTTGGCTCAGACAACACAGTCCCTCCACCCAGGGATAAAGGGCCTCCTTACCTTGACAATTCCACCAGGGGCCTCTTCCCTGCATTCACGTGGTCCCAGGCCTGCCTTCCACAGCAAGGTGTGAAATTTCATCTTCCTCTGGACCCACGCTCATCTGGCTGAGGCATTTAGCTCTCACCCCAAAAGTCCAGGTCCCTGCCTGTAAACGGGGTGCAAGTTTTCCCGGAGACCAGGTGAGAGGAGAACACAGACAGAACGGAACCCTGCAGTGTTACCAGTGCTCCTGTCCTTCCCCTCTGTGTTGTCCCCAGAGCAACCTCCCTCACCTTCATTCCAGCCAGAGGTCAAGGCAGTTTCCCAATCCTTCTGCTGCCAGAAGATGTGGGGTCCGCAAGTCTTCTTTTTGTTTTTTCTTTCTTTTTTTTTTTTTTTGGTTTTTTTTTTTTTTTTTTTTAGAAATAGGGTCTCACTCTGTTGCCCAGGCTGGAGTGCAGTGGCCCTATCATGGCTCACTGCAGCCTCAAACTCTCTCGCTTAAGCCATCCTCCTGCCTCAGCCTCCTGAGTAGCCAGAACTACAGCCATGTGCCACTATGCCCAGCTATTTTTTTTTTATTTTTGTAGAGACAGGGTCTTGCTATGTTGCCCAGGAAGGTCTCGAACTCCTGGCCTCATGCGATACTCCTGCCTTGGCTTTCCAAAGTGCTGGAAAACAGGAGTGAGCCACTGCACCTGGCCACCTGAGTCATCTTGTCTTACTCTCTGTCCCCAGCCATTCCTCGTCCCTCTACTTTCCATTTCTCAGAAGACCAGGGAAGTCCTCATGCTCATCTCCTCTAACCCAGGCCCCCAATATCCTGCACTCAAACACCACCAGTCCTTCAATGCCCTGAACTCACAGCACACTCTTCCAGATGCTAAGACACTCATACAACCCATGCTCACACACACACAGACACACATGCACATACGCACTCACACACTCCCATCCACACTTGCACTCACACACGCACACATGCACACACATAGAGAATCCTGTTTCAACTCCTCCATCCATGCTGATCACAGAATTTGAACTCCGCACCACACTCTCCACCACCTCATCATTTTTGCCTGATAGTTTTATGTGTGTTAATCTCCTGTGTCTCCCCCAAGCTCTCCCCTAAACTCCATGAGGACAAGCCAGGAGTCTAGGCTTCCTCCAACCCTGGCTCCCCGGCATTTAGCAAAGGACTAAACCGCAGGCCAGGGCTTACTGACATTTTGCGTTCACTGAGCTGAGAGAGACCCTGAAGATCACCAAGCCGCTGATTTCCACACTCCAAACTAGATGCACTGATTGATTAATTGGTGCATTGATTGTGGCCTGGTGGATTGGCAGGATCTGAAGGCCAGAGTGTGGGACTACAGAGATTGGACATGGTTGCTGCTCTGAATTTGGCATTTCTGGGGCCCTGCTGCTGGACACCCCATACTGGGAGGGTCACTAGGCATTGCAGTGGCCAGAACTGTGTCCTGGCCTCAGACCAACCTAGGTCCCAGGCTGGCTCTGCCTCTGACTCACTCTGTGACCATCGGCAAGTTTCTCCAACCCCAGCTCTTCGCTGTAAGATGGAGACATTAATAGGCTCCATTTCACTGAGCTGCTATGGACGCTAAGGGAGATAACATGGGCAGATCATTCAGCTCAGGGCCCATCACATAGTAAAGACCCATACATGATCATTCTCCTCAGAGTTACAAATAAAAAGAAGAGGTAGACAGGCACAGTGGCTCACGCCTGTAATCCCAACACTGGGAGGCTGAGGCGAGAGGATCACTGGAGGCCAGGAGTTCAAGACCAGCCTTGGCAACATGGCAGAACCCGCCTGTACAAAAAAAAATTTAAAAATCAACCAGGCATGGTGCTGCATGCCTATAGTCCACACACTCGGGAGGCTTAAGTGGGAGGATTGCTTGAGCTCAGGAGGTCGAGGCAGCAGTGAGCTGAGATCATGCCACTGCACTCCAGCCTGGGTGGCAGAACAAGACCCTGTCTCAAAATAAAATAAAATAAACATCAAAACTAAAAAATAAATAGAAATAAAAAGGTGGGGTGGTTTTGAGTTCTGGACCTGCCATCAGTTACCTATGAATATTACTTTACCTCTAAGCTGGATCCTTTGTTTTGTTTTGTTTTGTTTTGTTTTGTTTTGTTTTAGGATTAGTTTGTTTTCTTATTGCCAAAATGAAGATCATAAAACCTATTTCACTGGACTGTTGTGAAGGTTAAATAAAATTTCAGCTCTGCAGCACCCAGCATCTCCCACCTACCTTTAGCTAGCACCTGCAACTGGAGAGAGGAGCTGCCTCTCTAAGCTCTCAAAGCATTTGTTGCTGCTCAAAGTGATTCTCAAAGTGATTCTCCCACTTTTTTTTATAAACCTGATCCCAGCTTGGCTCCGTAATTCCAGAGCTGGATTCTCATCCTATTTCACAACTTGGAAAAATTGAGCCATTATTGTCCTCACATCTCCTGAGAAAGATAGGGGGGGCTGTGCCAAGGATGACACGCAGGCAGCCACAGCCATGGGCTAAGCAGGGAAGGGGGCTTCCAATGCCCTCATCCTAAAGGGATGGGATTTTGGTTTAGGGATTAAGAACCAGGGGTGTAGGCCAGGAGTGGTGGCTCACGCCTGTCATCCCAGCACTTTGGGAGGCCGAGGTGGGCAGATCACTTGAGGTCAGGAGTTCAAGACCAGCCTGGGCAACATGATGAAACCCCATCTCTACTAAAAATACAAAAATTAGCTGGGTTCAGTGGCACGTGCCTGTAATCCCAGCTGCTCGGGAGGCTGAGGCAGGAGAACCACTTGAACCCAGAAGGTGGAGGTTGTGGTGAGCCGAGATCACGCCACTACGCTCCAGCCTGGGTGACAAAGGGAGACTCTGTCACAGAAAAAAAAAAAAAAAAAAAAAACCCAGGGAGGGATGATTGAGGGAAACTTCAGAACACACTAATGGAATACCTTGAGAATCTGAATAAACAGCTTATTCATTTGTATTTTTATTTTAAAGTTTTTTTCTGATTATAAAAGTAATCATAGAAAATATAGAAAAGCAAATATATTTGTAACAACTAGGCATATATATATACACATAACATGACTGTTAATACTTTTGCATATTTCTTTCTGGGCTTTCTTCTAGGAATATTTTAACATTGAGATCTCTGTATTAGAAATTTCACATCTGTTTTCCAGTTAGTGTTACATGTTATTATACAACTCATTTCCCATCTGATTAGAAACCTCTTTAATGACATCATCTTTAATGACTCCATAAATACTCCTTCATTGGAGACCACTAATTTATTTAACCGTTCTCCCACTCTTCGCCATTTAGCATGCAACCAATTTTTAACCCCAACAACCTTTGGAGCACCACAAGGTTCCGTTTGCAAATCGCTGATCTGGACCTGAGGTGACCCATCTGCAGCCCACGGCCCACATGTGTCTACTCCCCACCGCCCCAGTTTCACAATGGGGCCATGATATATTTACAGGATGAAGAATCAGAGCTGCACCATGTTGCCTCATGGCTAATATATCCAGAATTTACATTTTAATGGCCAAAGAGCAGTGCTGTTATTCTCACAGACGTTATTCTAGTCAATAAGATAGGTGATTTAAGTTGTAGGGGAATCCGTTTTCACTAGAACTGTGTAAGATTTATTGAATGAAATATGACCCATAAATATTTTCTTTTCTTTTTTTCTTACCTTTGGTCTGGACTTAGTCCTAACTCTTTTGATGGTAAAGATCAGAAGAAACTTATTCGAACAAGCTCTGTAAAAGATAGGGTGGTTGCGGGGTATACAGAGGTCTCCAGGGAAACCGGGAAACATTGAATCAGGCCTTGAGAAGGGAGAAACCAGGGATTTGCTCACTCACTCCCTCACTCACACATGATTTCTCTGCTCTTCTTGGGGTCCTCACTCCCTCCTCTCTCTCTCTCCTGACTGGTTTCTCTGCATCTCAGTTCCAAATATATTCAGCAAGCACATAGTCCTAAAATAGCACTCCTTGCCCCAACTTTACCTGGCCTTTCAGCACAGGCACCCAACACCAGCCAACAATTTCTTTCTGGTCCCTGGTTCAGATTTCCCAAAGAGAGGCTCTTATTGGCTTAGGTGAACGTTTTGTTCCAGTCCACATAAGGCTTTCTTGTTCTCTGGCCAGCCCACAGGCAGGCCAGTCCTGGCTCCCACACCAACACTGGGTCCAATCAGTTGTGACAAGCAAAGGCAGTGTCACATGGGTCCTGCTCACTCAGCAAAATGTGGGAGGACAGAAGATTCCCTGAAAATGGAATTTGGGCCAAGCAGAAGCCACTGTGTCTAATTCTTTCACCAAGAGCTATTAAGAGTGTCACTGAGTCAGTGATTGTATTTCCAGAAAGGTTCTAGAAATGCAGCTTCAGAAATGTGCCAAAAAAAACGCTATCTCTTCCCCAACAATCAGGTGGACAAACAACGTGGTTTATGGAAACCATAAGCTCTGTGTACCCTTTCTCAAGCCCCTGATTCTGGTCAGGAACTTTGAGACTCCAGCAGGTTCTTCCAATCAGCCAGGACCTAATCTACCTGCAAGCTCAGGGGAACTCCAGGAGCATCTTGGGGTTGGAGTGAAGGTGTCCTGGCAGGCATGGCTGCTGCCTCCAGGCTTCCCCAGGTCACAGTGCAGTCTTCTGGTCTGCAGGAGGCAGTGGTGGTAACTGAAAGCCACTGGACCTCACACCCCAACAAAGATTTCATAAGCAAAACACAATAAGACACTTGTCATAAGGCAAAATGTTGATATATTAAACAACACTACAATTAGAGACTTCTTATCATAATAATATACCATCAAGAGAGTGAAAAGGCAAGCCACAAAGTAGAAGATACGTGCTCTCCTCTCTCTCTCTCTCTCTATATATATGCGACAAATATATTGTAACTAAAATATAGTAAGAACTTTTGAAAATAAATGTAATAAAAAGTGGACAAAAGACTTGAATGAGGGCTTGCAAAAAGAGATATTTAAATAGCTTGTAAGTGTATGAAAATATGCTTAACTACAGTAGCTATTGGGGAAAGGTAAATGAATAAACAAAATGAGATACCACTATACCTCACCAGACTGGCAAAATCAAAAATATCAACTGCCAATATCAACTGTTGAGGAAGAGGGAAGGTAACAGAAGCATGCTGCTGCCTGGAGGTGTAAATTGATACACCCATTTTGCAAACCTCTCTGGCAGCGTCTATCAAAGCTGAACCATACATATACCTTAGGAATCAGCAATTCCATTCTTAGGTATATGTCAAACAAACAGAAATGCCTGCAACATAAACAAGCATGTGCTGCAACTGGAAAACAACCCAAATGTCCATCAACAGTGGAATAAACTGGGCACAGTGGCTCAAGCCTGTAATCCCAGCATTTTGGGAGGCCGAAGTGGGCAGATCACCTGAGGTCAGGAGTTCAAGACCAGCCTGGCCAACATGATGAAACCCCATCTCTACTAAAAATACAAAAATTAGCCGGGCATGGTGGCGGGCACCTGTAATCCCAGCTACTCAGAGGAGGCTGAGGCAGGAGAATTGCTTGACTCCGGGAGACAGAGGTTGCAGTGAGCCAAGATCATGCCACTGCACTCCAGCTTGGGCAACAGAAAAAGACTTTGTCTCAAAAAATAAATAAATAAAAAATAACAGTGGAATGGATACATTAGAGTCTAATCATACCATGGGATATCGCATAGCAATGAGAATAAATGAATGGACTGCTGCTAAGTACAACCCCATGGATGAACCTCACAAGTGAGACATGCCAGACACAAAAAAGTACACACTGAATAGTTTCATTTATGTAAAGTTCAAAAACAGGCAAAACTAATCTATGGTGTTAGGACATAGGATTGTGGTCATTTGGGGGTGGGGGCAGAGAGAGGGTATTCTGGGGTACTGGTAATGTTACAATTCTTGATCTTGGTGGCGGTTGCATGAGTGTGTTCACTTTGTGATTATTCACTGAGCTGTACATTTATGATTTAGGTAGTTTTCTAGAGGTATATTATATATCAATTTTTAAATGTTCATTTTTTTCAAAGGTAATTACTATACCATGTAATACATATAACTATCCCCAAACATTATTAAATTCCATGTACATGTATAACTCCTGTGGACCGGAGAGGTTAAGTGACTTCCCCAAAGTCACACAGGTTAGTTAATGGTGGACCCAGTCTCAATCCAGGTTTTAAGACTCCAAGACCAGTTCTCTTTCTACTATAATGTTGCTTCCATTTATATATTAAAGCCTCACCCATAACTCCTATTCCTGGCAAGACTGATCAACTATGCCGCCACCTCACAGAAAAAAAAATTAATATTTAAGATATTTTTTTAAGCCATGAACTAAACTTGATGTAATGAAAGCTCTCTAGTGGGCATTAGCCAAACTCAACACTCTTTTGCCTTGCATGTGTAAGTCATTCCTGCAGAAACACCTCATCAAGAAGGCACCAAACCAAGGTGCCCCCCTCCCACCAGCCTTCCCAGACAGCTGCTGCAATGCTGACCTCATGTCTGATAATATAGCCTTGGCAAGGAAGCTGTGTTGCTCTTCACAGACCCATTGTTGCTTTAAGGATCTATTTGGTTCAACTTAAAACAAAAAGAAACAACTACCAAATTGTACTAAATTAAGAGGACAGAGAGTAATCCCACTGGATTTCACTTGGACTTGATGTCCCTCTTGAGACTGTGGGTGTCTCGTGGGAAGGAAGAATAAAGAGATCTGTCCTAGGAAGAGTCTAACATCACAGCATTTTAAAGTTGAAAGGGACTTTAAAGTTCAACTTCTAAGAGCAGAGAATAATAAAAACAATGCTAGAAAGTACCTTATAGATTCCAAAGTCTTTTTACATTTCTCCATTGATCTTCCAGGCAATCATTTCAGGTAAGATATTATACCCCTTTTAGAGGCAAGGAAATCAAAACTTAGGCAATTTGCAGAGTTACTAGTGGTGGCCTCTTATTTCTGGGCCCTGGCTGGTTGAGCCTAAATTCTAAGCTCTTTCCAGCACAGCACATTATAAACCACACCCAGCTCACTGGAGACACCTGAAATTTGTCATCACTAGTTCTCAAGAAGCTTTAGAGTCAGAGACAAGTAAGATTCTAAGAAACACAACTGTTAGCTAGCCAGATTCTTGGGCTAAAGAGTTATGTTTAGCCCAGGAGTCTGGCTGGTTCCATGCTGAATGTCTGGATTTTTACAGAGATGTCCATGGGTTTGTAACACACTGCACTCATAGAAAGTATCTTCCTCAAATGGATTAATGGCATTCACAGCAACCTGGATAGGATTGGAGACTATTAATCTAAGTGAGGTAACTCAGGAATGGAAAACCAAACATAGTATGTTCTCACTCATAAGTGGGAGCTAAGCTATGAGGATGCAAAGGCCTAAAAATGAAACAATAGTCTTTGGGGACTCAGGGGGAAAGCATGGGAAAGAGGTGAGGGGTAAAAGACTACAAATTGAGTGCTGTGTAGTGCTTGGGTGGTGGGTGCACCAAAATCTCACAAATCACCACTAAAGAACTTACTGAGGTGACCAAATACCACCTGTTCCTCAATAACCTATGGAAATAAAAAAAAAGTTGTTTTAAGAAGTAAACAAAGAAGCTATTTGATTACAGTTTTTAAAAAGAAAGAAAAAAAGAAAGAATCCTCCTCAGTCAGCCCTAACTCTGCAAGGCTTAACCACTCCAAGGTGCTTACCCACTTGGGTTGTGACCCAGGTCTACATTAAAACAAAGGTACAAAGTTAGTGGTGAACAAGTGGAACCTGCGTAAAGGATGTATCCCTAGCATCCTTTGTTATTTCTCTCCGTAGATGCAAGTGCTGCCCTGATAGTACCAATAGCTGCAATTAGGTTGGTGCAAATGTAATTTGCATAAAGTAATGGCAAAAACCTCAATGACATTTGCGCCAACCTAATAAAAAAGGTCCCACCTGTGCTCTTCATCTGACTCCTAGGAAGCCACAGAACACATCTGTGGGAAGGTGGGTGCCAGAGGAAGGGCAGTGAACACACACAGCAGCAGATCCTGGAAAGGGATGGGAACATAGTGAAACCCCATCTCTACTTAAAAAAATACAAAAACTAGCCAGGTGTGGTGATGGAATCCTGTAATTCCAGCTACTCAGGAGGCTGAGATGGGAGAATCACTTGAACCCAGAAGGCAGAGGTTGCAGTGAGCCGAAAGCACACCACTGCACTCCAGCCTGGGCCACAGAATGAGACTCTAACTCAAAAGAAAAAAAAATTGCTTTTCGACCGTGAGCTTTTTTGTTCATAGCCTAGCCCCAAAAAATGACAGGGATAAAGAAGACCTCTTCCATCTACACAAATGAGGAAGAACTCAGAAAGACCACCCTCCCTTACGTTAAAATGTAGCTGCTGCAAAGAACTTCCTTTTTCAGGATTCTCTTCCTCTGCACACATATTCTAGTTTCCCCCATTACAAACTCTCTTCACTGGGCAAACTGAAAATAAGTAATGGTTTAAATACTGCATTACTGCCACTACCTTAAAAAGTACGGCCACAGAGCCACTTTGGTGGGCACAGCCGGCCGGCTGGAGGCAGCTTGGAGCCAGAAGCCAAAGCCCAGGTAGCCACTCATTGCCTTTTCCTCCCCAAGTTTCCTGAAGTTCTGCTGACTGCACCCTAGAGGCCCCAGCTCTTCCTGCACATGGCATGAGCTCACACACAGCCCTGGGCATGCCATGGGTTTGGCATAAAGGGCTCAGCTGAACCAGTGCAGTTGTTCTTATGGCCAGGAGGACTGGGCCCGGCTGACTCAAAGAAGCCAATCCACAGAGCTTGAGTTCCAACCCTTCCAAAGCCTTTCCCTATAGCAATGGGACTGTGAACAGGCGATTCGCCTGCCTGCTGCTCCCTCTGCAATCAAAAGGAAGAAAAATATCTGGGCCTGGAAAAGTGATTGCCATAGGCTACAGCCCAGCACAAAACAGCAGACACCCAGACATCCATCAAGAGCAAGTATTGACATTTATTGACTGCAGACAGAGGCTACACTACGAGCTTGGAGAGTTACTGAGGATCAGCCTCAAAGGAAGGCCCAGAAATACTACATTACCTTTGCAGAACATTCTGCAAATCCTAGTCCCTCTGCAAGAGGGTTGGCCTGAACAGCACAACTATGCCAGACACAACAGAATCACATCAGCCAAGACATAAATATATACCATCATCAAAGAAGGGTCCCTTCGCACAGTGGTTCTCAACCAGGGAAGCAACTCCCACTCATAGGGCATCTGGAAATTCAGGGAGTGAGGTTTGTGTTGTCAGAGGACCTGAGAGATGCTACTCGGGGGCAGGAACCCAGGATGCTAAGCCTCCAGCGATATAGGAGATCACCTGCACAAAGAACCGTCCTGCGCAAAATGCCACTAGTGTCCTTGGTGAAGAAAACGTATACCTACAATCCCTCAACCTTAATTCTCAGCCTGATTTTGTCTTGTCACCCTTGAATCAATTTCATATTCTCAAGCAACGCCCTGCAGTCTGGGGGACTCCTTAGCATACATGGGAGGGCACTGTGCTAGTCGGTATAGATGCCGTGGGGCACAGTGGTTATAAGCATGGATTCTGGATAGCTTTCCAAGGTTAAAATCCTGCATGTGTGGATGATAATTTTCTCTTCCCTCATAGATTCATAACGAGGATTCAATGAGATAATGGGTTTGTAGGGCCGTGCTCAGTAAGTATAGTGATTTTTTTCTATTTGAGAAATTTTTGTCCAGGAATCTGGATTTAGATTTTTCAGTAACAAACACAATGTGATAAAGTGAAATGAAGACTGGGATTTAGAAAATTGAACTTCAAACCCCAGATCTACTTGTTTTACCCATGAAATCATAGACCAATCAGCTGACATCTCTGAGCCCCATCTTCTCACATTTGAAATGTTCAGAATAATAATAAAGCCTTCACAAGGAAATTATGGGAATTAACCAAAAGGAGGAAGTGAAAGTGACCTGACTGCTGCAGTGAGTGTCAAGCACCCATCACATGTTCTATGTGGAACCGCCTAAAACAAGAGCATCATATAGTGTGTGTTTCCTCCTTCACTTAGGATGGCATCACTTCCTCTGAGATTAAAACTTATCAACACGATGACATATAGAAAAATGTCCAACCTCACTAATAATAAAAGATGCATATTAAAATATCAGGAGATCATTTTCACACAACACTGGCAAAGATTCAAAAGGCAGATGATAATCAGTATTGGTGAGGGAAACAAGCTTCTTTATATACACTGTGGGTGGGAATATTAATTGATACAATATTTCAAAAGACAATATGGCAAGTTACACCAAAAAGTATGTGCATGTGTGTATGCATACATATATATGAAGGAAATAATTAGTGCTCACAAAAAACTGTATAAAATGCTTATTGCAGCATTCTTTACAATGGATAAAAATTAGAAACAGCCTAAGTCAGCTGGCATGGTGGCTCATGTCTGTAATCCCAGCACTTTGGGAGGCTGAGGCAGGTGGATAACTTGAGGTCAGGAGTTCAAGACCAGCCTGGCCAACATGGTGAAACCCTGTCTCTCCTAGACTTTTTTAAAAAATTAAATTAAAAAAATTAACCAGGCATGGTGGCCCACACCTGTAATCCCAGTTACTCAAGAGGCTGAGACAGGAGAATAGCTTGAACCTGGGAGGCAGATGTTGCAGTGAGCCGAGATTGTGCCATTGCACTTCAGCCTGGGCAACAAAGCAAGACTCCCTCTCAAAAAAAATAATAATAACCTAAATGTTCTTTAATTAAGGATTGGGTCATTAAATAATGCCACATCCATACAACAGAATATATGCAAGTCATTACAAAACAGAAGATAGAGCTACACATAGTCTCATGGAAAGATGTTTGAATTAAATTATCTTTAATGTAACAGTAAATAACAAATTACTGGAGAGTATATGGAATGATCCCACTGTTGCAAGAACAAATACAAATATTTTATAGAAATATTACAAGGCCCTTAAGCACCAGTGGTAATCTCTGGAGAAGAGACCAGGGGTTGGGGGAAGAAAAGATTTTCAATTTATATTTAGGGGTACATTACAGTTACAGGTACATTGTGGCTGAATGCCAAATGGCCAAGTGTTAAAGTTCAGCTAAAGAGGAGGCCAAAGCCTGTGCATAATTTTAAATATAAATTTTATTATTACAATTTTGAATTAAAGCTATAGTAAAGTTTTAAAGGCTGACATACAGTGCGGAAACAGTTTTCTTGGGCCGCCAGCTTGAAGGGATAATCCAAGGTCCTTCCGCTGCCCATTTGAGTGACTGAGGGTTGATCACTTCCACCCATGTGAGTGAGGAGCAAGATGTTTGGAGGGAAGTCTCATTTTTCTCTAACAGCATCTTTTTTCTTCATTTTTATATTCTCTTTATGTCTGGATCAAGGATCATATATCATGGATGCTGTATGCGATTTTGGAATGTTTCCTCTTTTTGAAATTTTAAGGCGGCAAAGCTGACATTCTGTCTTTTATTCATCCTCACAAGATGTGAAAGATTTTCAAATGAGACTTTTTCTTGAAAGATTTCTGGCCTCGAGGGAATTAAATATTTAAAAATGAGAAACAGCTCTGAAAGGTTGTTTTATTTAATGTCATGCATGTTGCTACAACAAATAATTCTGTAAAAATGAGATTTAATGACATCAGCTAATCAACTTTAATAAAAAGTTATTAAAAGTTATTTTTTAGGATTTTATAATATTTTTGGCTCCCAAATAGCATACAAGGATATGTTTTCCCTAAAATTGTCTAGCTAGCATTACTCCCCTACGACTCTAATTAAGTGCTGACTATTCCTGTATTTATGTAACTATTTGAAAGTTCATGATAATTCCTGTACGTAAAAGTAACAACACTCACTTTCACAGTTATTGCAGCTCTTTAGTCTTGCAATGATTATAAATGCACATTTTAACTTCAACCGATTGATGGAATTTGATGGAATATACAGCACAAAAGAGATTCCCACTCCAATTTACACCTAGAGGATGTGCCTCTATTTCAGAATGAATGGTTTGCTATTAATAAATCTCAGTGCCATGCCTTGTTCATATCACTGCTATGGTTATGATCATTAGATTCAATGCAATCACATATAAGTTTAGGGATGCAAGAAATGACATTGAATTTGCCATCAACTATACAGCCTTCTGCAGGCCAACTCCAGAGCTGAAGCCAAATAGCAGATTTGAGACAAGTAGCAAGGCCAAGGCAGACTTTTCAGGCATCCCTAACTTATTACTTATTCTTGTCTATATTATTTTTTTTACAAGAAGCATGTATTTTCATTATATCAAAAGGATACCTGCACTTGTATGTTTATCACAGCACTATTCATAATAGCAAAGAAACGGAGTCAACCTAAGTGTCCATCAATGGAAAATTGGATAAAGAAAATGTGGCCTATGCACACCATGGAATACTATTCAGCCCATAAAAAATACTATTCAACCACACTATTTGCAGCAACTTGGATGGAACTGAAGACCATTATCTTAAGTGAAACAACTTAAACAAAGGCAAATACTGCATGTTCTCACTTAATAAGTGAGCTAAATAATGTGTACACATGGAAGCAGAGTGTGGAATGATGGACAATGGGGACTTCAAGGGGTGGGAGAGGGTGGATGATGGGAGGTTGCTTGGTGGGTACACTGTGCATTGCTCCAGTGACGGATGCACTGAAGGCCCTGACTTCACCACAGCGCAATACATCAAGGTAGCACAATTGCACCTGCACCCCATGAATATATATGAACACAAATAAATAAAAGATGTATTTAATTATTTTAAACATATTTTTATTAAAATCACATACACACTAGTACCCTACCCCTGAAAAAAAAATATGGTGGAAACATTAAATTGGACCTCTATATTATTCCCAAACTTTTTGAAAAATTGTTGTTATTTGATCACTATTTGAGTGTGAATCTCAGAGCTTGTAGTCGCTACAGTAATCAACATGACCCTCCGCACTTCCCAATCAGATCATCATGGACTTAGCTGTCTCTCTGACATCAGTCTCCCCTCACTGCAAACCATGCTTCAACGCACTGCCAAAGGCAGCTGGCTCCAACACAGACCTTGCTATGTCCAGCCCCCAACACAGAAATGACTATGTCCAGCCCCTGGACAAAACTTTCAGTGCCTTGTTTTCACTGACAGGATAAAGCCTAACTCCTTGGGGTAACATTTAATGTCTTCCAAAATATGGCTTTGCCCTGCCTTTTCCATCTTATCCCCAGCCACTCCTCCCTTGCAAACCAAGCTGCTGGCATGCTGAACTCTGCTCATCCTGTTCCCTTCCCTAGAGCTACTGGTCCTGGTAAACTTGTACTCATCCTTCAAGATCCAACATCAACATCACTGCCTCCGTGATGTCCTCTTCTACCATGCCACAGTGGAATTATCTGTCCTTGCCAGTATAGACAGAGTGGACCCCTCACTAATCTGCAAATTCCCAAAAACAGGGACCTCATTGTTGTCACTTTAATCTCCAGCCCCCTGCACAGTTCTAGCAAATAACTTCTTTGAGCCAATAGAACGACCCCAACCAATTTTGAAAGAAAGAGTGAATGAGTACGTATCATTAGTCCCAAATTTTTGTGTAAATTTTTTTTAATTTTTTTGATACACTTTCTCACTCTGTCACCCAGGCTAGAGTGCAGTGGCACAATCGTAGCTCACTGCAGCCTCCAACTCCTGGGCTCAAACAATCCTCCTGCCTCAACCTCCTGAGTAGCTGGGACCACAGGTGTGCTCCACCAAACCTGGCTAATTATTTTTATTTTTGTTAGAGATGGGGTCTTGATATGTTGCCCAGGCTGGTCTCAAACTCCTGAGCTCAAGCGATCCTCCTGCCTTGGGTTCCCAAAGGTGCTAGGATTACAGGTGTGAGCCACCTTGATATTACTAGGAATATTCTGACTAGACTGCAAAGCTAGAGTTCAAATCACTGCACCACTGGTCTTCAAGCCTCACTCTCCGGAGACCTCGGGTTCACAGTAGAGATGGACGACCACTCTGTTGTCAGGAGGAGTGGTCCCTGCACTCATCCATGTCACGTAGAGCAGATCTTTCCTGTTCCTTCATCCGGGTTCTGTGGGACAGTGTGTTTGTAAGACAAGGAGATGTTTATGCTGCCAGAAAGCGTCTGAAAACCACTGTATCACAGCAAGAGGCCCACTTATGGTGGGCAGGCTTCCTCTCAGAGGGCCACCCATCAAGTGAGAATGTCACTGAAATAAGTGTCAGCTCCAGAGTGAAATCAGAGCTCCCTCTGAAACCAACTGCATATCCTTGGGCAAGCCATGCCTCAGTTTCCCCACCTGCAAAGCAAGGCTACAGATGCCTATCCTCTGTGTCTGACTTGGGGTGGGGTGGGGGCGAAGGGAGTTGAGGCATAACAAATATAAAATGTGTAAAGTGCATCAATCTTACATTTACAGAGTGATGTTTTTTTCTTATGTGTACCCTGTGTCCCCACCATGCAAACCAAGATATAGAGCCATTTACAGCACTGCAGAACTCCTTCGAGTCTCCTCTCACTTACACCCCCCACCACCCAGTGGCAAACACTCTTCCGACTTCTTCCCCCATAGATTTGTTTTGCCTATCTTTATTTAGACTTCAGACAAGTTGAGTCCCAGAGTATATATTCTTTTGTATTGGACTTCTTTCATTTAACATAATATCTGAAGTTTCATCCGTGCTGCTGTGTATTTATTTCGGTGCTGAAATATCCAAATAAAATACCAAACAGGCCGGGCACAGTGGCTCAAGTCTGTAATCCCAGCACTTTGGGAGGCCGAGGCCGGTGGACCACTTGAGGTCAGGAGCTCAAAACCAGCCTGGCCAAACCCCGTCTCTACTAAAAATACAAAAAATTAGCCCACGTGGTGGCACACACCTGTGATCTCAGCTATTCGGGAGGCTGAGGCAGGAGAATCCCTTGAACCTGGAAAGTAGAGGTTGCAGTGAGTCAAGATTGTGCCACTGCACTCCAGCCTGGATGACAGAGACTCCATCTCAAAAAAATAAAATAAAATAGCAAATGAGGAAATTATTTAGAACACATAAAATACAAAAATAGGCAAGACACAGTATTACTAGCTGAGTCTCAGACTGTCTATAGACTGTAAGCTCCTTCAAAGTAAAAACAATGCTTATAATTCAGTTTTGTATTTCCAACCTTTAAAATTATCCCTAGCTCATAATAGGGGCTCAACAAATGTTGGTGGGATTGAACAGTATTATTACTGCATAGATAATAATCTGGCCTTTTTTATCCTGCCTTTTTTTTTTTTTTTTTTTTTTTGTGAGACGGAGTCTGGCTCTTGTTGCCTAGGCTAGAGTACAATGGCACGATCTCAGCTCACCATAACCTCCACCTCCCGGGTTCAAGTGATTCTCCTGCCTCAGCCTCCTGAGTAGCTAGGATTACAGGCATGCACCACCATGCCCAGTTAATTTTGTATTTTTAGTAGAGACAGGGTTTCTCCACGTTGGTCAGGCTGATCTCAAACTCCCGACCTCAGGTGATCTGTCCCCTCGGCCTCCCAAAGTGCTGGGATTACAGGCATGAGCTACCGCGCCCAGCCAATCCTGCCTTCTTTTTTTTAACCCGAAGCCCAATGGGCCTCTCGCTACCTCTTCAACCCACACCCGTCCTGCTGAACTCTGTTCTTTGTCTTTCCTTTCTGGCTGTACCCACATGGTCTGTCCCTGTTTGAGGCTGCGTTGCCTCCTTCTCTGGACGCTGGAATGACTCACAGGCTGGAGGGGAGGGAACTGAGAGGCGACAGGGCTGACTGGCTCAAAGGCCCCGACAGAAAACTGTCAGGGAAGGGTCCTTCCCAGGGTGGGAAGGAGCTCCAAGCAGCATGGCCCCAGAGGTCAGGCATGTCCAACAGGGCCCCTGGCCTGGGCTCCAGACCCGGGAGCACCCTGGTCTCAGTCTGAGGCCCGTGACCTTCTCTGGGTGATGTGCAACTTAGCCAAGTTTACAGCTCACCCCAGCTGTCGGGGCACACTGTCACTCCAGCTGTTACTGAGCAATGGATTCCTGTTGCCAAGATATGGATTTGGTTTTAATAACAGTTAGTGCAAACACTGTAAATTTACTGCTGCGAGAGAGAGTTTTTGAAAACGTCCACTCTGGCTATAATTTTTCAGCCGCGCCAGCTGTTTGTGCTCAGCTCATACCTGACATGGTGCTTTGAAATAGCAATCACTGTATTTATAAGAAGGCAAGGACTCATAAATATGTCACAAGTGGAATATACAACGCCATATTTCACCATTTTCTATTTTAAAATTGTGAGTTATGGCTGCAGAAATGCACGCCCATTAAAGGTGATATGATGTATTTTCTGCCTTGTTCAGGAGTCCATCCATCATCAAGACAATAAAGAAAACCGCACTTACTTTTTTCCTGTCGTCTGTAATTTATGATCTCCAAAAAGCTGTAACCTTTTGGCAGGCTTTGCAGAAACCACTGCACTGTTAGCAACTAAATAACCTTTTATAAGGTTTTAAATGTGTTGCTACAGTCTCAATGCACTTGCTGTATTGATCCAGAAGATCTTGGGGGGGGGAAAGAAGGTAGGGGGAGGAATGGAAGAAGGTGATCTATAACAAGATCGATAACGGCATATAGATTGTTGAAAGATGCTTCTAATGATTTTTGCCAGCCATCATCTTTCAGCACGCCACACCCTATCTCTTAGGCTTTGGTCTTGTCTCAGAATTGATTGACCTTGCCTCCCAGCTGCCTCCTTCTCTCCCTCCCTCCCATCCAGCAGCCAGACAGGGAAAAGAAAGAAGAATATATTGGCCACCACAGGCTATTCGCAGAAAAGCTCTGAGAATCACAGGGCTGAAAGGCACCTTCAAGTCTATCTCAGGATACAGATATGGAGACCGAGGCCCAGCGAGCGGCTGTGACTTGCCCAAGGTTGAATGAACCCAGATTTGGATGCTGGATTTCAGTCTACTCTTTTCCAACCCTATCACCCCACCTCTCATGTTTGCCCCAGAGAAAGAGGGAGTGGAGGGAGCAGGTGAATGCATTTCTGATGAGCTTTGCAGACCTAATAAATCTGCCTGGCAACAAGGTGTGGTAGAAAGATAATGAGCCTGGAAATCACATAGACCCAGGCTGGATCTCGCCGCCACCCCTTACTCCCTTGGGAAGGTAACTGACTTCTCTCAGTCTCTGCTCCTCCACCTGTATGAGGGCAATCATAATTTACCTTATAAGATGATGGAGAAGATTAGATCTTGTGTCTGGGAGACACCGAGATCAAAGCCTGGTGTGCACATTGCAGGTGGACACCAGAAGCGACTGGCTATGGTGCAGCTCATCCAGCTCCTCCCATCCCCACCATTTTCTGGGCTCCCTCCTCTTCCTTTGTCCTGCCTTATCCTCCAGGTCAATGGCCATAGAAACTTCCAGGGAAGAGCCAGCAATGGAGGAAAGTAGGATAATCTTTAACCACAAAATCTTTAGCACAGGGCCATTTCCCTGATTGTTGCAGATGAAAGCACTTGGAGTGAATAGGTTGTCTAAGCCTAAGCTGAGCCAAGCTCACACAGCACAGGGACCAGGTCTGCACAGTTCCCTTTAGAGTTGCCCACAGGAGGCTGCATGCACGAGCTTTTTTTTTTTTTTTTTTTTTTTGATGGAGTCTCCTCTCTCGCCCAGGCTGGAGTGCAGTGGCATGATCTTGGCCCACTGCTTCAACCTCCTCCTCCTGGGTTCAAGCGATTCTCCTCCCTCAGCCTCCCAAGTAGCTGGGACTACAGGCGCATGCCACCACACCCGGCTAATTTTTTTGTATTTTTAGTAGAGACGGGTTTTCACCATGTTAACCAGGATGGTCTTGATCTCCTGACCTCGTGATCTACCTGCTTTGGCCTCCCAAAGCACTGGGATTACAGGCGTGAGCCACTGTGCCCGGCCACATGAGCTTTTAACAATACCTTCTTGGCAGTGATAATTTGCAGGTTAAAAAAATATATATTTGGGGGTGGTGGGGAAGGGGAGGCAGAGCGTTAGGACAAATACTTAATGCATATGGGCTTAAAACCTAGATGACGGGTTGACAGGTGCAGCAAACCATCATAACAAACCTGCACGTTCTGCACATGTATCCCAGAACTTAAAGTAAAATTGAAAAAAAAAAAAAAATGGGCCTGGCATGGTGGCTCAAGCCTGTAATTTCAGCACTTTGGGAGGCCGAGACAGGTAGATCACTTCAGGTCAGCAGTTCAAGACCAGCCTGGCCAACATGGTGAAACCTTGTCTCTACTAAAAATACAAAAAAAAAACCCAAAATAGCCGGGTGTGATGGTACAGGCCCAGAGTCCCAGCTACTCAGGAGGCAGAGGCAGGAGAATCACTTGAACCCAGGAGACAGAGGTTGCAATGAGCCAAGATCACACCACTGCACCCCAGCCTAGGTGATGGAGCAAGACTCTGTCTCGAAAAAAAGAAAATGTCTGGGCCTGGGCACAGTGACTCATGCCTGGAATCCCAGCACTTGGGAGGCCAAGACAAGAAGATGTCTTGAGCCCAGTAGTTCAAGACCAGCCTGGGCAACATAGCGAGGCTCAGTTTCTACAAAAAAAAAATATATATATATATATTTAGGAGTTAGCCAGGCCTGGTGGTGCACACTTGTAGTCCCAGCTAATCAGGAGACTAAGATGGGAGGATGGCTTGAGCCCAGGAGTTCAAGGCTGCTGTGAGCTATGATCACACCACTGCACTCTAGCCTGGGCAACAGAGAGACCCTGTCTCAAAAAAATTTTTTTTAAAATGTCGTGTGATTCAACCAGACTGCAGTACAATGGATGTGTCTCGGCATATCCACGATCAGGGAACCATCCCACAAGGCAGCCCTGCTTTCTCAAAATCAGTGCTTTTCACCCCAGGAACCTGCTGCCCTGGAACATGGATCCACAAACTACAGTCTACAGGATAAATCCAATCAGAGCCTGTTTATATAAAGAAAGTTTCATTAAAACACAGCCATGTCCATTCCACGATGCATTGTGCATGGCTGCTTTTGAAATACAACAGCAGAGTTGAGTCGTTAAAACAGAAAGCAGAAGGCACACCACACCTAAAATATATACTCACTTGCCTTTTGTGAGAAAATTTGTAAACCCCTGTTCTGGACTCTATCCAGCAATGCTGCATGACAGGGGAGGCTTCTTAGTAAAAAGCAATCAATAATTAGTATGCATACAGCGATGTATTGTTTACCAAGTATGCTCATGAACGGGATCCCAGCAATCCTGTGAGATGGAGATTCTCATTATTCCTGTATTACAGAAGAGCATACTGAGACTCAGAGAAGCAAAATAATTTACCCAAGGTCACACAGAGTCAGAGGTGGAGCTGGGGGTTGAGGCCAGGCCAGGTGATCTAAGAGCCTAAGCATCCCCACTATTCCACCCTGAAGTGGAGAAGCCCTGGGCTGACTCCAGTGCTACTACTCAACAACTGGTGACCTTGGGAAGGTCACTTAACCTCTCTGGACCCTAGTGTCTTCAAATCCAAAATGAGGAGTCACAAAGCTGAGCACAGTGGCTCACACCTGTAATCCCACACCTTGGGAGGCCGAGGCAGGAGGATCATTTGAGGTCAGGAGTTTGAGACCAGCCTGGGCAACAGAGCAAGACCCCATCTCTACAAAAAAATAAAATAAAAAATCAGCCAAGTGTGGTGGCACATGCCTGTAGTCCCAGCTCCTCACAAGTCTGAGGCAAGAGGATCTCTTGAGCCCAGGAGTTCGAGTCTTCAGTGAGCTATGATTGCACCACTGGACTCCAGCCTGGGCAACAGAGTCAAAACCTGTCTCTAAAAAAGAAAACAACTACCACCAAAAAAAATGAAGAGTTGTTCATTGGCAAGCCACTAAAACACACATTTTGATAGATGCTAAGGGACTCTCCAAGCAAAACCCACAACGCAAACAGCCTGTGAAACATCTCCTGAGGCAAAAACCCAGTTTCCCTTGCCTGATCCAATGCCTCCTCCACCCACAGACAGACCATAGAAGAAGCTCCCGGGCAGGCCTGTGGATGGGAAGGAAGGGGGTCAGGAGAGGCCCGCTTTGAGGACTAGCCCTCCTAAAGCCCCTCAAGTGCTTCTGAACCCCAAAAAAGCCCCATCAGAGGGTAGAAACATTAGCAGCAGGCAGGAGAGTTTGCTGAACACACAAAGACACCCTCCACCCAACACCAACCCCACCGCTGCCCCCTGGTCACGTGGCCTCCGGAGACAGCAGTCTGTGCTGCCAGAAAGCCCCTGCTGCCTCAGTGGTGCTAGGCTGCCTCACACCTATTGGGGAGGTTGAGGCAGGGGCAGGTGAAAGCAGGAGAGAGAATGCTCATCCCTTTGTCATAGGAACTGCCATCTCTCTGTGTCGATGTCACTGTCTTCTTTCTCTCTTTTCATACACTTTCCCAGAGCACCCCCCAAATCATTATTAACATGATAAATAAAAACAAGAAACAAGTTATTAAATATAAAATATGCAAAGTTCCTCCGAGAACTCATTGGGCAGTTCATAAATGTGGCAGCTTAATGTTGCTGCTGATGCAGGCAGCTGATGGAGCCTCACCGGCTCCTGGCTAATTGAAGCTGTTAACGAAGTGGAAGAGAGAGGTGATTACGGGTGGCTTCTTCCCACCTGTGGGAGGATCAGAAGAGCAGCCCTCGACTAAGACCCAAGACAGAGTCTATGGTCCTCGTTGTGTACCTGCAGCCACCGACACCAGGGCCAAGAGCCTGGAAATTCCCAACCTACCCAGATCTCAGAGTCTCCACCTGGAGCCCACTTTATGATCCAAGAGGGCCCTCACCTCTCATCTCGAGAAAAGCATTTTCTTCTTTTTTTTTTTTAAGAGATGGGGTCTTGCTCTGTCACCCTGGAGTGCAGTGGCATGATGAGAGCTCACTGCAGCCTCGAACTCCTGGGCCCAAGGGATTCTCCCCGCCTCAGCCTCCTCCATAGCTAGGACTATAGGCGTGCACCACCACACCTGGCTAATTTTTGTATTTTCCGTAGAGACAGGTTTCACCATGTTACCCAGGCTGATTTCAAACACCTGAGCTCAAGCCATCTGCCCGCCTTAGCCTTCCAAGTCAGGGTTTCACCATGTTACCCAGGCTGGACTCAGGCTCCTGAGCTCAAGTCATCTGCCCACCTTCCAAATGGTCGGGACTACAGGCGCACACCACGTCAGGCTAATATTTTAATTTTTTTTATGGAGATAGGGGTCTCACTATGTTGCCCAGGCTGGTCTCAAATTCCTGGCCTCAAGCGGTCCTTCTGCCTTGGCCTCCCAAAGTGCTGACATTACAGGTCTGAGCCACTGCATTCAGCCTAAGAAATGCATTTTCACACAGAGATTGGGGCAGGGTCCAGAAACAGTTGGTTTTAGGGTAACTGGAGGGATTCTGACTCACATAAGCCTTTGTCCTCAAAACCCAGGCCAGGTAGAAACAACCCATCTATCTGCCAACAGATGAATGGATAACACATTGTGGCATACACTTATGATGGTGTTCAGGCATAGAAGGAATAAAGCGTCGATGCCACACACAGAGGGGCCTTGAAAACATGACGCTGAGTGGAAGAAGCCAGGGGCAGGAGACATATGATTCCATTTCCCTGAAATATGCAGAATAGGTCAATCCATAGAGCCAGAAAGTGGACTCACAGGGAAGAACTGCTTAATGCCTGCAGGGTTTTGTTTTGGGATGAGGAAAGAGTTTTGCAGCTAGGCAGAAGTGGAGTTGCACCACATTGTGAGTGACTGAATGGGGCTGAATTGTTCACTTTAAAAGGCTTAATTTTATATGAATTTCACCTTCATTTTTAAAATGAGGGGAAAAACACAAAACCCAGGCTGCTTGACCTCCCCACGTCCTGTGAAGTTGTGCTCCTTTTTGTGGGCTTCTGATTTTTCCCTCAGGAAACTCGATCAAGATCTAGCTCTGTCACCCAGTTACTTGCATGGAAGGGGGTGACCCAGGGCCTCCGGCTTCCCCCTCTTCAACCCATCCAAGCATCAAAAAGACCTGCCAGCCATTTCCTCCAGTCAGGGGGCGTGGAGGAGGAGCAAGGGAGCCTTTGGGAGGCAGAGCTCAGTACAGGAAAATGAACAGGAGCTTCAAGACCAAAGAAGCCAGTGCTGCCACTCCACTGTGATGAAGGGTGAGCAGAAGGCAGGTGGAAGCGGGCATTATTGCAGTTCTGCTTTGCCTGGGTTTAGCTGTGCGATCTTGAATAAGACTCGAAGTCTCTGATCCTCAGTTTCCTCATCTATAAAACAGGGATGTAGATATCAGCCTCACCCTCTTCATGGATTTATTTTAAGCATCAAATGAGATCCTTTGTACATCTGTTATTGATAACTCTTCTAAAACCAGTGTATTAACCAACAAGCATTTATTAAGGAACTGCTAAATTCCTAGCAGAGTGTTCAGGAATGCACAGGAAGCAGGGAGTTGGGAGCCAGGTGGAGGGGATGGAGAGTAGCTATGAGGGACAATCCCTGCCTTCTTTGTAGGAAGGCAAAACTAACAGGAACGAAACCACTAGGAAGCAAAGAACAGTGATCTACGATCAGTCCTGGTGTATTGACGTGGAAAAATCAAGAGTTCTGAACACTGAGAATCCAGGAACCGATGTTCTAGCCACACCACTGCCAATGCTGTGAGCTACTTGGGAGTCATTTAAATATTTTGGTGTTAGATTCCTTGTTTTCCAGGTGAAAGAGTTTAATTAAAAGTCCTCGGCCGGGCACGGTGGCTCATGCCTGTAATCCCAGCACTTTGGGAGGCTGAATTGGGTGGATCATGAGGTCAGGAGATCGAGACCACCCTGGCCAACGTGGTGAAACCTCATCTCTACTAAAATACAAAAAATTATCCCGGCGTGGTGGCAGGTGCCTGTAGTCCCAGATGCTCAGGAGGCTGAGGCAGGGGAATTACTTGAACCTGGGAGGCAGAGGTTGCAGTGAGCTGAGATTATGCCACTGCACTCCAGCCTGGTGACAGAGCAAGATTCCATCTCAAAAAAAAAAAAAAAAAAAAAGTCCTCGGTGAGGTGGCTCATGCCACGCCTGTAATCCCAGCACTTCGGGAGGCTGAGGTGGCTGGATCTCTTGAGGTCAGGGGTTCAAGATCAGCCTGGCCAACATGGTGAAACCCCGTCTCTTCTAAAAATACAAAATAGTTGGGCGTGGTGGCATGCACCTGTGATCCCAGCTACTTGGGAGGCTGAGGCAGGATAACTGCTTGAACCCAGGAGGTGGAGGTTGCAGTGAGCTGAGATTGCACCACTGCACTCCAGCCTGGGTGACAGAGCAAGACTCTGCCTCAAACAAAAAAAGTCCTCAAAGACTCTTTCTAGCTTTAGGAATCGGATACTTAGCCAAATTAAAAGGCAAAAGATAAACCAGGAAATATACTTTTAATAAATAAGCCAAAAGATAACTGTTTTTGATATGTAAAGAAGTCAATAGGGGCCTGGCACGGTGGCTCATGCCTGTAATCCCAGCACTTTGGGAGGCCGAGGCGGGCGGATCAAGAGGTCAAGAGTTCCAGACCAGCCTTACCAACATGGTGAAACCCCGTCTCTACTAAAAATACAAAAATTAGCCAGGCATAGTGGTGCGTGCCTGTAGTCCCAGCTACTCAGGAGGCTGAGGCAGGAGAATCGCTTGAACCCAGGAGGCGGAGGTTGCAGTGAGTCGAGATCACGCCACTGCACTCCAGGCTGGGTGACAGAGTGAGACTCCACCTCAAAAAAAAAAAAACAAAGAAGTCAATAGGAATAAAGATGACTACCCCAAAAGGAAAAAAAATACATAAAGAACACAAGATTCTATACAAAGATTTTTCCACTAATTATGATAAAGAAAATCTAGAAACAGTCTGAATCAAAGCAATAAGAATAGTTTTCATTTAATCTTGGTAGAGTCACATTACATAGTCATTGATAATCATATTTTTCATAATATTTAATGATAAAAGAAAGTGTTCATAATCAAAGAAAAAAAGAACTTTCATGATTCCAGTTTTGTTTTGTTTTTACTAAAAAAAAAAAACAGTCATAAGTAAGAGATAAATAGGTTGAAATTAATGAAAGGCTAGAAGGATATACACCAAAGAGTTAACAGTAGTTCTCTCTGAATGTGGATTAATAATTTTATTTCTCCTTTTGTGTTTTTCTGATTTCTACAATGAGCACATTATTTTCTAATTTAGAAAAAATATACATAATATGCGATACAACAGAAAAGCAAATTCAGGGTTTTACATTCAGTTTCATTAAAATTTAATTCTAACACCAAAATGATAAAAACCTTCACTGAAACAAATTTTCAAAGGTTATTAAAAAACGACTGTTATCTTTCTAAGGCTGTTTCTCCATAACAGCACCCATCTCACTTAATTGTTGACTAGCCTACCTCTGTTCTCAATTACACTTGCAATTCCTTGGAAGCAGGGCAGGAATTGAGTCATATCCACTCAACGGCACCAGGTGCCGTAATAGGCGCTCAATAAATGTTTGCTGTGGCCGGGCACGGTGGCTCATGCCTGTAATTCCAGCACTTTGGGAGGCTAAGACGGGCAGATCACTTGAGATCAGGAGTTTCAGACTAGCCTGGCTAACACAGTGAAACCCCATCTCTACTAAAAAAAAATACAAAAATTAGCCGGGCATAGTGGCACATGCCTGTAATCCCAGCTACTTGGGAGGCTGAGGCAGGAGAATCGCTTGAACCTGGGAGGTAGAGGTTGCAGTGAGTCAAGATTGTGCCACTGCACTCCAGCCTCAGTGACAGAGTAAGACTCCATCTCAAATAAATAAATAAATAAGATAAAATTAAATAAATAAATAAATATTTGTTGAATAAAGGGTAAGAATTGAGAGATCGTAGGTCTGGAAAAAATTGGACAAGAGGCGATAGAAAGTGAGGTTGGCCTTGAAGGATGGGCAGCAATGGATATTTATAAATTTGTTCATCTACTTAGTGAACCTGCTAGGTCTGAGCACTGCACTGGACACAGAGCTAACTATGACACTGTGCCTCGCTGGGAGGAATCGCAGGTTAGAGATAGAGGCAGACACATGCAGAAAGATAGGAATAAAATAATGAAGCTAGAACAGGGAACACCAAAGAAGAAACTGTCCATCCTGCTGGCACAGAGGGCAGCAAGAGCAGTTGTGGAGAGGGACAGGCCATGAGGACAGTGCTGGAGGGAGAGGGAGGATGGGAGAAGGTGTCCTGCAGCATGCATCACAACTCCATCACCCAGTGACCATCCCCGACTTCCACACAAAGTTCACAGGCAGGGAAGCCAAGGACCTGGAAACAGGAACACCTCCTCGGGAGGGCAAATCCACACGCCTGCAGCCTGGGTTGGTGTGCCAGTGGGCTCTCCCTGTGTAGCAGTCCATTCTTGCATTGCTATAAAGAAATACCTGAGACTGGGTAATTCATAAAGAAAAGAGATGTAATGAGCTCACGGTTCCACAGGCTGTACAGGAAGCATGGTGCTGGCATCTGCTCAGCTTCTGGGGGACCTCAGGAAGCTTCCAATCATGGGGGAAGGTAAAAGGGAAGCAGTCATGTCACATAGCCAGAGCAGGGGCAAGAGAGAGAGGAGGGGACACCACGCCCTTTTAAACAACCAGATCTCATGAGAACTCACTATCACAAAAACAGCACCAAGGGGACAGTGCTAAATCATTCATGAAGGATCCACCCCCATGATCCAATCACCTCCCATTAGGCCCCACCTCCAACATTGAGGATTACAATTCAACATGAGATTTGGTGGGGACACTGATCCAAACCTATCACCCTATGACCAATGTCTTGGGCCTCAATATCCAAGTCTGCAGGAATCATGTGTCCAACTCAAACTGGGAAATTATTTTCACCTTGAGAAGAGGTGGTCCTTAAACGGGGGACCCAATAACCATGCTGTCTGCATCACAGTGCCATCACCCCGTGGTGATGAAGGGTGAGTGGAAGGCAGGTGGAAAGGGGAGTTTCTCCCCATGTTTGGCTCCCTGACTTTTAAACCTTACCTGGTGAGTTGGTGGGACTTCTCCCAAGGAGTTCCCTGAAAGCATGTCTTCTGGATACAGGAAAAGTGTTGTTGTTGTTGTTGTTGTTGTTGTTGTTATTTTTATTTTTTAATTTTCACACACTTAGGGGCTAAAAGTACAGATTTCTTATGTTCATCTATTGCATAGTGATGAAGTCTGGGCTTCTAGTGTATTCATCATCCAAATAGTGAACACTGTACACCATAGGTAATATGTCAGCCGTCACCTCCCTCCCAGCCTCCTGCCCTTTGGAGTCTCCAGCGTCTATTACTGTCCTCTGTATGTGCATGTGTATGCATTGTTTAGCTCTTACTTGTGAATGACCACATGCAGTATTTGACTTCCTGATTCTGAGTTATCCCACTTAGGATAATGGCCCCCAGTTCCATCCATGTTGCTGCAAAGGACATGATTCCTTTTTTTTTTGAGACAGAGTTTCGCTCTTGTCGCCCAGGCTGGAGTGCAAGGGCACAATCTCAGCTCACTGCAACCTCCGCCTCCCGGGTTCAAGCGATTCTCCTGCCTCAGCCTCCCAAGTAGCTGGGATTACGGGCATGTACCACCACACTCTGCTAATTTTTGTATTTTTAGAAGAGACGGGGTTTCACCATGTTGACCAGGCTGGTCTCGAACTCCTGACCTCAGGTGATCCACCTGCCTCAGCCTCCCAAAGTACTGGGATTACAGGTGTGAGCCACTGCGCCTAGCCAATTGTATCTTTTTTATGGCTGTGCAGTATTCCATTTTCTTTATCCAGTCCTTCATTGATGAACACTTAACTTGATTCCTTAACTTTGCTATTGTGAATAGTGCTGCAGTAAACACGAGTGCAGGTATGTTTTTTATACAATGATTTATTTCCCCTGGGGTAGATACCCAGTAGTGGGATTGCTGGATGGAACAGTAGTTTTATTTTTAGTTCTTGAGAAATCTCCATTCTGTTAGGAAGGGGGTTTTATCTATGCAGTAAATACCAGTGTCTGCCTCAGAGCTGCTGCTGGCCCTGATCTGGAATGCATTATTTGAACACAAGCAAATGTAGATTGTCGTCTTCAAGTGGAGCTTCTCAGGGAGGTAACAAAATGTTGCCTTTGGCCTGAAAGTCAAATGAGGCTCTGCATGACATGGTGTGACCTGTGGTGCTGACACGCCGGCCCTCCCCTTCCATCCCAAGGAGAGAAAGCCCAGGATTGGGAACAGAGCCCATGACTTCAACCGCTTCCCAGAGCACCCCTGGGCGGCGAGGAATCCTCATGTGGCAGGTCCATGGTGTTGCGTCATCCCCTCTCCAGGACACATGCATGGCACGTTCAGTCGTTCTTCGTGCAGGGCTGATTGTCTACCACGTGTCTTACACTGAGAGAGGTGTTGGGGGCAGCGGTGGCCTCCGAAGGGAGAGCAGACCCAGGTCCAGCCTGCACAATCTTTCCGGGACTGTGGTCAGCCCTCATTACCACTCTGCAGCTCTCCTCCCCTCCACAAACACCTGAAAAGACATCGTTGCTGGCTGTTTTTGGAGGGAATGTTTTAGGGAGGAAGTGGGACTTGAGCAGTCCCACTTTGAGGGAGCAGAAGGCTTCGTTACAGGGAAAAAGGCAATCCAGGCGGGGGAATTCAGACCAACCAAGGCACAGAGGAGACAATGATTCAGAACCCTATGCCCATGGAGCTGCTGTGGGAGGTGGAGTGGTGAAGGTCCCTCCAACAGCTCCTGCTTATGGGTTGAGAAGACGGCGGGTACCACTCTTCGGACTTCCCCCTGAGAGGAATAATGTGAGGCCTCTTGTTAAAACCTGCTCTGAGCTCTTGCTGTTGGCAGCTCCTAGAGGACGGGGGAAACCTGAAATAGGAATGGCATCCACCCTCTGCAGTGCCCCTCGGGTGAGATCTGGTGCTGCAGGAAAGCACCCGTTCTGACCTGGTGGCGGCTTCCTCTGAGGAGCTCATCCACCTGGAGCATGTTGCCCTGTTCCGTGTTCCAGGCAGCACAGTCGGGGAAGAGGACTTAGCTCTGGGCATGCAGGGTGCCCTCCAGGCTCTGCGTGGATGCTGAAGCAGGGACCAGAGGCCGGCACCAGAGCACGTCTCAGGAGGTTCCCTTGGTCTAGTGTCCCCACCTACTTAGCAGACAGCACTAAGTGGGGCCCTAAGGTCCACGAAAGGGACAGGACTGCCCAGAATTGCCCACAGGGAGTGAGTGGGCAAGGTAGCAGGCCCAGGCCTGCACCATCCAAGCAGGAGGAAGGAACGTGGGGGGCGGGCTGCTTTGACACGGTGGTCACAGGCCTGGTCGTGGGAAGGCCAAATGTCACACTGGTTGAGTTAGACCAAAGTGCCCATTGCTTTTCTTTATTTTCATTTTCTATCTTGATAAAAGCTTGCATGTGCGTGAGTGTGCGTGTTGCACGCATGTGTGTTTGTGCATGTGTGTTTGTTCGTGTTTGTGCATGTGTGTATGCATATGTATGTTTGTGTGTGTGTGTGTTATGTTTTACATTGCCACAAGATAAATAGAACCATGACTTACACTTCACAATTCCCACAGGGATTTCACGTGCATTTGACAGTTGGGGCATGTGTCCTGATGCCATAATTTTTTCCCCATTTAGAAAGATAAAGGGGGTGTGTTCATGTTCCCCAAAACCACAGCCCTCTAATGTTATGTCTATGCCATGCCTCCTCTCCCACTGCCTCCCAGCTCCACCAAAGGGCAGTAAATCACAGAGACTAAGCACTATTCTCAAGGCAGCTCCTGTCCATTCCTTTGGGGCAGGTGTCATTAAGAATTAAAACCAACTTCTGCTCCCAGGTACGGGGACAAATCCTTCTTAGCCACACTAACCTCCTGGAGAAGGGAAAACCCTGAACTCTGAGAAGAGGTCAGATGACTTGGACACAAAGATGGGCTTTTCAAAAGAGGCACGGGGATGGGAGTGGCTGGAAGAGAAAGCAGGAATCCAGTGCATAATGTTATGTTTTAAACCACATGCCTTTTTCCAGACTGGGTTATTAAATTAATTCAGAACTTATGCTCACACTTAAAAGATTTCTGTCATATTTTATGAACACGATGATCTCAGAGTAATTTGCACTGGAAATGTGTCATATTAAATCAGGGGCACTAATAAACTTTATTACTTAAACTCCACATGGATCAGACATGGCAGATAAACCATCTTACTTTTGCACTCATCTTTATACCACAGAAATATGGCCCCTCCTATGGGAAAACATAAATAAACTTGATAGCCTTTCCTCTGCCCCACCATAAATGTATCCATCTGGGCTGGAGGCATCACCTGCCTGTCCTACTACCCCACATGGAAGCTTAGCATGGGAGTGGGAAGGTTTGATCAAGGCAGAGAGATTTCTTCAGGGTTTTAAAATGCTTTCACTTCTGTGGCTTTATCACCTTTTGTTCACACTGGCCTGGCCTTTATACTGGGCTGTGTGTAATAGCTAAGAATGGGTTTACAGGTACAAGTATGGTATAAAAAGTACTGACTGGTGAGTTACGAGGCCTGAGTTCTTCTGGTTCTGCCACCAGCTGGCTCTGTGATCTGAGCACAAATCAGACAGGACCATGTAATAGAAAAAGCACTGGCGTTGGGATCAGAGGTTTATTTCCATTTAACAGATGTTTTTTGAAAACGTAACATGATCCAGGCCCTTGGCAGGGCACTAGAGATGCAAGAATGAATAAGAATTCAATTAGAATCCCAACAGAGTTATTTGGGACATGAAGTGAAATTGTTACAAAATATGTGTAGATCTGAACCATTCTACAGATTTAAAATATTTGTGATTGTTTTAAAAACTCATATCAAAACATCTAAGAATCGCCAAGAAAATTAAGAGTAGCATGGAGGGACTTGCCTCATGAGATATTAAATACAAAGCCAATGTATTCAAAATGGTGTGGTGTTAGCAAGCTCGTAAGCTCATCTACCAACTTTCAGCCAACAACCCTGTGGTCATGGGAGCTGAGGTGAAAAGAAGGGAAATGATTGGAAGCCGATATTTGGAGCATGTGGACTTCCCAGGAGTCTTCACCAATGCAGGCAGCCAGGCATCCACCTTTCCCTAGGAAACTGTAAGTTCTTTTCTGAAACAAACAAACAAAAAAAAATGTAAACCAAAGAGGTTCTGAATTCAGAGAAATGGGATCACCAAAGGATAGGCGCAAGGTAAAGATAGTACAATAGTAACAAGGGAAATTTGGTGAAAGTTCATTCTTTACATGGAGAAACATGAAACTGCCAGCCCTTTCCTGCTCTGTTTCTGGGCTGCAAGCAGCTGAGAACACCCTCACACACATCACCAGAATTCTGGAGCAGGAGGTTGTATGACACTTCCAGGGTAGAAAGAAAAAGACCCTCACACACTAACACTAGTGGGATGTAGTGGTAACCTGATCTCCCCCAGGAAGGCCCTCCCCTACACACAAACAGGCCCTCCCCTACACTTAAGCATGGACACAGGGCCAAGGACCATCAGACCCTTGAGGAAATATTCTCATAGAAGATACGATCAAAAACAAACAGGAGAAAAAGAATTTGGAAGGAAAATAGACAAGGCAATAATATCCTCAGAGAGATAAGATGATTTCTCATCCATAAACAAAAGTAAAATGCTATTAAAAAGCCCAACTTGAAAACAAGAAAGAGCTCTTGCAAATTTAAACCAATAACCAAAATAACATTATTCGGAAGGATTAAAATTAAAAGTTAAGGAAATCTCCCACACATTATGACCAAATGGCAACAAAATAGAAAATAAAAGTGGAAGAGATATAAAAATCTGGTGCAAGCACAAAGGGCTAAAATCCAAATAACAAAGAGCTAAAATCCAAATAACAAGAATTTTATAAAGACAGAAGAGAAAAATTGTGCAAAGGAAGTTATTGATGGAAAAAATTAAATACAATTTCCCAGAATTAAAGGACATGAGGGTACTCCAAGTGACTGTTCTAGTGAATGGAAAAAGACCAACATCAGGGAATATAACTGTGAAATTTCAGAACATCAAAGATAAAGAGATGATCCCTACAACTTCCATGGGTCAAGATGGGGGTGGAGGGAGCAGGTACATTAAAAGTAATAGGAATCAAAATGGGTCAAACTTCTCAAAAGAAAACCTAGATGTCAGATGATGGTGGATCAATGTCTTAAAAGTTATTGGTCAGGCATGGTGGGTCACACCTGTAATCCCAGCACTTTGGGAGGCCAAGGTGGGCAGATCACTTTAGGCCAGGAGTTCGAGACCAGCCTGGCCAGCATGGTAAAACCCCATCTCCACTAAAAATACAGACATTAGATGGGTGTGGTGGTGTACACGTGTAATCCCAGCTACTTGGGAGGCTGAGACACAAGAATCACTTGAACCCAGGAGGTGGAGGTTGCAGTGAGCCAGGATCACACCACTGCACTCCAGCCTGACAACAGAGTGAGACTCTGTCTCAAAAAAAAGTTATGAACAGCCAGGTGTGGTGGCTCACACCTATAATCCCAGCCACCCTGGAGGCTGGGGCAGGAGGATCACTTGAGTCCAGGAGTTCGAGGGTGCACTGAGCTATAATTGTACCTCTACATTCCAGCCTGGGTGACAAAATGAGACCCTATCTCTTTAAAAAAAAAGTTATGAACACAAAAATCAATTTCACATCTATACAATAACCATGAACAATCTGAAACAAAAATTAAGAAAACAATTCCACTTCCAATAACCTCAAAAAGAATAGAATGCTTAGGGAAAAATTTAAAGGGCTGAAAGACTAGTACACTGAAAGCTACAAAATGTTGTTAAAAAAAATTAAAGAAGACACAAATAATTGGAAAGGTAGTCTGTGTTTACGGACTGGAAGATTTAATATTGTTGAGATCTCAATACTACTCAAAGCAATCTACAGATTCAAAGCAATTGTTGAGATCTCAATACTACTCAAAGCAATCTACAGATTCAATGCAATCTCTATCAAAATCTCAACAATATTTTTTACAAAACTAGGAAAATCTACCATAAAATTCATATGGAATATCTGACTAGTCAAAACAATCTTGAAAAAGAACTAAGTTGGAGGTCTCCTACTTCCTCCTTTGAACAGGTACTACAAAGCCAAAGTAATCAAAATTGTATGGTACTGACATAAAGGCAGACACCCAGTGGAATATAGTAAAGAGCACAAAAATAAATCCTCACATATGTGGTCAAATGATGTTTTTTAATTTTTGAGTCAGGGTCTCACTCTGCTGCAGGGGTGGAGTGCAGTGGCACTATTATAGCTCACTACAGTCTTGACTTTCCAGGCTCAACTGATCCTCCTGCCTCAGCATCCCCCATAGCTGGGACTACAGACACACACCACTACACTGAGCTAATTTTTTTTTTTTAGAAACAGGGTCTCACTATGTTGTCCAGGTTTGTAGTCAAATGATTTTTGACAAGGGTACCAAAGCCATTCAATGACAAGACCATTCAACAGTCTTTTCAACCAACGGTGTTGGGAAAACTGGATATCCACATGCAAAAGAATAAAGTTGAACTTTTACCTTATACTGTATACAAAAATTAACTCAAAATAGATCAAAGACTTAAACATAAGCGATAAAACTATAAAACTCTTAGGAGAAAAGTTTCATGACGTTGGATTTGGCAATGATTTCTTGGATATGATGCCAAAGGCACAGGCAATAAAAGAAAAAATAGATCAGTTAAACTTCATCAAAATTAAAAACTTCTGTGCATCAAAGGACACTATCAACAGAGTGAAAAGGCAACCCACAGAATGGGAGAAAATATTTGCAAGTCATATATCTGATAAGGGCCAGAATATGCAAAGAATTCCTACAATTCAACAACAAAAAAACAAACAACCCAGTTAAAAAATGGGCAAAGGACTTGAATAAACATTTCTCCAAAAAAGATAACAAGTGATCAATAAGCATATGAAAAGATTCTCCACATCACTAATTATTAGCAGAATGCAAATCAAAACCACAATGAAATACCACTTTATACCCATTAAGATGGCTACTAACAAAAAGACAGAAAATAAGAAATTTTAATGAGAATATGGAGAAATAGGAACTCTAGTGTGTTGCTGGTGGGTATGTAAAATAGCTCAGTAGCTGTGGAAAATGATGTGATGTATGAACATAGAATTACAGTAGGATTCGTTAATTCCACTTCTAGGTATATACCCCCAAAAAAGTGAAAACAGAGACTCAAACAAATATTTGTACATCCATGTTCATAGCAGCGTTATTCACTATAGCTGAAAGGTGGAAGTAACCCAAATGTTCATCAGCAGATGAATGGATAAACAAAATGTGGTATATCCATATAATGGAATAGTATTTAGTAATAAAAAGGAGCCAACTACTGTTACCTGCAACAATATGAATGAAGCTCAAAAAATTATGCTAAGTGCAAGAAGCCAGGCATAAAAGGAAATATTGGCCAAGTGAGGTGGCTCATGCCTATAATCCCAGCACTTTGGGAGGGGAAGGCAGGTGGATCACCTGAGGCCAGGAGTTCAAGACCAGCCTGGCCAACATGGCAAAACCCTATCTCTGCTAAAAATACACAAATTAGCCAGGCCTGGTGGCACACACCTGTAATCCCAGCTACTTGGGAGGCTGAGGCAGGAGAATCACTTGAACCCGGGAGGCAGACGTTGCAGTAGCCAAGATGGCACCACTGCACTCCAGCCTGGGCTACAGAGTGAGAATCTGGCTCAAAAAAAAAAAAAGTAAATATTATATGATTCCATTTATCTGATATTTCTAAAGATGGAAAATCAGTAGAGACAGAAAGCGGATCAGTGGTTCCCTGGGACTGGGGGGTGGGAGTGGAGACTCACTGTGAATGGGTCCCTGGGAACCTTTTGAGGGGACAGAAAAAGTTCTAAAGCAATTTTAGTGATGGTGGCACAACTGTATAAATTTACTAAACTCATCCAACTATACACTTAAAATAGGTGAATCTTATGATAAATAAATTATACTTCAATAAAATTTTGGGGTTGGTTTGTTTGTTTTTGAGATGGAGTTTCTCTCTTGTTGCCCAGGTTGGAGTGCAATGGTGCAAGCTCGGCTCACCACAACCTCTGCCTTCCGGGTTCAAGTGCTTCTCCTGCCTCAGCCTCCTGAGTAGCTGGGATTAAAGGCATGTGCCATCACACCCAGCTAATTTTGTATTTTTAGTAGAGACGGGGTTTCTCCATGTTGATCAGGCTGGTCTCGAACTCCTGATCTCAGGTGATCCGCCCACCTTGGCCTCCCAAAGTGCTGGGATTAGAGGCGTGAGCCACTGAGCCCAGCCAATAAAGTTGTTTTTTTAAGTCACTCGAATTGGTTATTCTTTCCAACACTTAACTGTGTGACCCAAGAGCTTTGTTCTGAAATTCTGAAAGTGAGCAGAGAGGGGTTGCATGGGTGAGGCAGGCAAAATGAAAAAGATCAAATTGTCCACTGAAATGCTTTATGACACCCAGAGGAAAGAACTGCAGGCTTTGGGGGCTTGCTCTGTCACAATCCAAGAACAGATAGAGCCAGGGTGGAGCCAGGGTCCCTCCTGCAATGGAGAAGTTATGAGTTATGGGCAGCAACATCCTGCCCTCTGCAACTCACGGGTGCTATTTCTCAACCTTCCCCTGGGACATCAGAACACCAGTGCAAGGTGAAGACGGCCCTGAGGAGAATGTTTTTCCTCACTGTCCCCCTGCCAATTTGCAATGCACAAAAGACAGGAGAAAGAAGTAGTTTATGGTTAGAGGACAGTGTGTGTGTGTGTGTGTGTGTGTGTGTGTGCGCGCGCGCATGCGTGCATGTGCGTGTATGTGCGCGCGTGTGCGCGTGTGTGTGTGTGTGTGTGTGTGTGCAGTTAAACCCATACACGGGCCCATTTGTATGTGCGAGGGGTGGGAAGTGGGAAGATAAAAAATGTGGAGTTTCATCACAATTATATTGCACATTTTTAATTATAGGGAAAAGATAAGAAGGCAATGCACTTGAATGCTATTCTTGGTTGGTTGTTAATTTTTAAACTAGGAAATGAACGTTACTTAAAAGAAAAAAAAACTTTCCTTTTTACATGGGTTGGCCCACACGCAAATTGGCAGACAGAATCTACAAGTAAAGAGAAATGCTTAATTCAAGCTTTTGTGTAATGAAATTAATTTTAATATAAATAAGATTTTAAAAGGATAAAGACAATTTAGAATGTTAATTTCAAATTTTGCTTTGCTATTGAAAGAAGTATTAGGAAACAGGGAAACAAAAACACTGTCATTGGGTTAAAACAAAAACTTTCACTAACTTCGTTGGTTTTAAGATCAATGTTCTTTAACACAACAAGAGCAATATGATGGTTGTTGTTATCTTTGTTTATGATACCAGAAAATGAGGAAGGCTGAGAGGGCAGAGGTAGACTTCTCTGTGCAGATGAGACACCTAAACAATGCAAGTCATCAAAGAGAATTCTTTTGCTCATATTTCCTGAATGGCCAGTTCCATATCACATTAGCCAAATATTTATAGAATTTCTACTTTTCCATTATGCTTTACAGACAAAACAAAGGGTATAATTTATTTGTATGGAAAAAATTCATTGAAATCAAATATGGTTTGAAGTCAAATGCCATTTACAGGCTATCAACCTATGTGTGTCCCAGTTTATGCATGTTTAAGATCAACCGATGTGGGTACCAGTTCTCGCATGTTTAAGATATGAAATATAATTTCTACCTCTCATGATTGTCTGGGGAATTTTTTATTTTTTGAGGTAGAGTTTTGCTCTTGTCACCCAGTGCAATGGTGCGATCTCAGCCCACTGCAACCTGTACCTCTCAGGTTCAAGCAATTCTCCTACCTCAGCCTCTCAAGTAGCTGGGATTACAGGTGTACACCATCACATCCAGCAAATTTTTGTAATTTTAGTAGAGACAGGGTTTCACCATGTCGGCCAGGCTGGTCTCAACTCCTGACCTCAGGTGAGCTGCCCACCTCAGCCTCCCAAAGTGCTGGGATTACAGGTGTGAGCCACCGCGCCTGGCCTGTCTGGAGAATTTAAGGGTGTAATGTCTGGTAAGGCACTTGCCAAAAATAGGATGACATTCAGTAAATGGTAGATCTTTTCCATCCCATTCCACATCTCACCCATTGTCCACCACCCCACCCAAATACACACACACACACACACACACACACACACTTTACAAGTCTTACTCTGCAAAGCTTCACTGATACATCCCATGGAAAAATTAAACGAACCATTTTCAAGAAGAAATGCCCCACTGCACACAAGAAGACTGTAAAGGGCATTCCTGCTCCTAGGGAAGAAGAGCTGGTGACTGGAGACAGCAAAAGGACACCTTATTCCCCTGCCCTCCCCCTGTGCTGGCAGGATTAGAATTAGAAGAGGCCAGAGCACCCAAATCTGGCTAGGAATCTGCTGAGTGAAAGGCAGAGCCTGGTGAACTTGGCTGATTCTGAGGTCAAGGTTGCATATTCAAGCCCCATAAGGAAGATTTATCCTGGCAACAACCTCCCCCTGGCCCTGGCCTATTCATGGATGTTTCCCATTGCATGGAAGAGCTTTGTCAGGGGGTGGGGTAGAAAAGGCTAAACACAATCTGTTCCCATCTTCATAAAACTAATACTTTTTAAAAACACAAAACATTGTTCCTCCTGACAGTAGGGCCAGATGTCCTTTTCAAATATCAATACCTGGGAGAAGCTGCAAAGAAGCAGAGCTCTGGCGTATACAGGAGAATCACATGACTTAGGGAAAACATTCAGTTGCTATAACAAGTGTCAAAATAATAGTGGTTTAACATGGTAGTTTATTTCTCTCTCACATAAGAATTCAAGTATAAAAAATCCAAGGCAATAGGGCAGCTCTGCAAGATGAGGAACCCAGGTTCCTCCTAGCACACAACCCTGACTGCCTGGCATGAGGTTTCCATTTTGCAACCTAATATGGCTGCTGTAGCTCCACCATTACACACACGTCCCAGCCAGAAAGATTGGAAAGAGCAAGGAAGGAGCAAAGGCAAGGCACCACCCTTCCCTTCTGTTTAAAGGCACAATTAGAAAGTTGCACACATGACTTGGGCTCACGTCCCAGTAATTAGAACCTAGTAACAGAACACAGCCACCTAGCTGCAAGGGAAGCTGGGAAATGTAGTCTTTCTGTTGGGTGGCTGGTTGCTGAGCACAATTTAGGTGGTGGATTGGTTTCCTGGGGCTGCCATAACAAAGTTCCACAAACTGCATAGCTTAAAACAACAGAGATTTGTGCTCTCATGGTTCAAGAAGCCAGAAGTCTGAAATTAAGGTGTCAGCAGGGTTGGTTCCTTCAGGAGTCTCTGAAGGAGAAACTGTCCCACATACCTCTTTCCTAGCTTCTGCTGGTGTCTGGCAATCCTTGGCACTCCTCGACTTGTGGCTGCATCATTACAGTCTCTGCCTCCTTTGCCATATGGCCTTTGTGTCTCTGTATCTAAATCTTCTCTTTTATCAAGACAACAGCCATTGGATTTAGGGCTCCACCCCCAATCTAGTATGATCTCATCTTAAATTTGATGACGTCTACAAAGTTCCTATTTCCAAATAAGGCCATATTTACAGGTACCAGGAGTTAAAACTTGAGCTTATCTTTGGAGAAGACACAATTCAACCCAACAGAGGGGCTTCATGCCAAAGGAAGAAGAGGAGAGTAGATACTGAAGAATGACAACCCCCTTGAAACGGGACCCCAGGGAGTCGTGCTGGAAGACAGTCACTGTGATGTCAGAATGCACACTCTGTTCCAGTTGCTTGCAAGTGAACCTGACTGACGTCTTCCTCTGCAGACACTTCATCTTCCAGGCACGTCACATGGCCTGTGTCTCCCAGGCTCATCCGTTCTGCTCCCATAGGTCCAGGTCTCAAAATGCCCTCCCATGCTCTTCCCCTCAGCCAACCCCTAAGGAAGAAGCTGCTCCCATAGGCTTTTCTCCTTGCCCCAGCCCACAGTGGCTGACAGCTGTCACCCTGGGCTTCCATTATGACTTTTATGAAACCTAGGCACTTGCCCTCATGGGCCCTTTTCCCTATGAACAATAACTAATCCTTATTAAAATTTTTGTTTAAATGTTTATATCATGCCGGGCCAGGTGTGGTGGTGTGCATCTGTAGTCCCAGCTACTCAGGAGGTTGAGCCCAGAAGTTCAAGTCCAGCCTGGGTAACATGACAAGACCTCCATCTCAAAACAGTTAAATAAATAAATGTTGTATTAAAAAGCATTTTATGATTGCACTTGGTATAAAGATGAATGTATTAATGCTATGCACAAAAACATTCTCTTCAACCTAAAAGATTTTTTCGTCATCATTTTAAGGAAACTAAAACATTTCCCCGGATCCTTAAAAGTATTATGGGCACTAGGCACTGCCCTGCCTGCTGAGCGGATAAGTCAGCTCTGCTGGAAAAGATGCTGAAAGGGACAACAGAAAAATTCCCAGCCACCAAATCTGACCACAGAGTGCTGAGTAGAGAGTGTGAGTGCCATCCACTACCTCTTCCACCCCCAAGAGGGAGGACACTTTATGTGCTCTTAATACAACTTGGGAATATGCAACAAGATCTCAAACAACCCACTGATAGGTCAGAAAAGACAGCCTCGGCCGGGTGTGGTGGCTCATGCCTGTAATCCCAACACTTTGGGAGGCTGAAGCGGGTGAATTGCCTGAGCTCAGGAGTGTGAGACCTCCCTGGGCAACATGGTGGAACCCCGTATCTACTAAAATAAAAATTAAAAAAAAAATTAGCCAGGCGTGGTGGCGTGCACCTGTAGTCCCAACTACTATGGAGGCTGAGGCACAAGAATCACTTGAGCCCGGAAGGTGGAGGTTGCAGTGAGTCAAGACGATGCCACTGCACTCCAGCCTGGGCTGCAGAGTGAGACTCCATCTCAAAAAAAAAAGGAAAGAAAAGAAAAGAGAAGAGAAGAGAAAAACGAAAAGGCAGCCTCCTCTCAGAGCTGTGAAATAAGCATCCTTCACCTTCCACCATTGTTATCAAACACAACACAAGTTAAAGAGTGGCCACCCATGCAACACAGTGGATAAAAAGCCTTTATTAAAGCATGTGAGAAACCTCCCATCCCTCAGCATCATGAACTGTTCAATCCTTTGCCACAAATCTGAACTATCCCAAAATATACTTAATCCCAAACTAGTCTTCCTTCTTATTTTATAACCCATGTAGATTTCAAAACTATTATTTTCTAATGTATTTAGTTTCAATTCATAAACTGGTTTGCAAGACATGTTCGCTAGGGTGATCAACTCATCTTGGTTGGCTCAGAACTTTCCTGGTCTTGGCCCTGTTGCATCCCAGAATACCTCTCGGTCCCAAGCAAACCAGGACAGTTGGCCAACCTATAATGATATCTAAGCTTCATCATCCTCTTCTGAATTGTATGTGTTTAGACCAACAAGACAAAAATCACCGAGAAATGTTTTAAAGTAGCAATTGTTGTTCTGGAAAGTTCAAGTATGGCCCAATGCAACAGCTCAGCAAGATGTACACAGGCACTCAATGTGGCCCAACCAGGTCCCCCTGGCTCTCCAGGCAATGTTGGCATGGGAAGGGGTGGCTATGAGTCATCTCCCTCTTTCCTGGGCTTCTCAGAATGGTCTCTTCCATAAATGTTTTAGATGAAGGAGGAGGATTTGGATTTCTGCCAAAGGAGAAAAAGGATTCCAACACTGGTTCCCAAACCACAGTGCACTTAGGAATAGCCTGAAGAACTTGTTAAAAATAGACAGGTCTGGGCTCTATCCCCAGAAAGTTTAGCTTTGGAGAGTCTGAGAAACACTCTTGTTAACAACTATCCTGGCTGATCTTGATGCATGTTATTGGTGGATGACACTTTTCAAAACTCTGGATTTGGGGCAAAGCTGTGAAAGTTGCTTCCTCTTCTGTCTGAAGTGAAGCAGGACCAGAGCTTACAAGAAAGGAAGGGATAACTGAATGCAGTAATAAAGAGGGAAGCACTTAGTGTCAGGGCTACTGTTATCTAAAAAGCACTTTCTTGTAAATCTTGAGATTGTTGGAATATCTTAGGCAAAGCATATCTGGGTTAATCAGGGTAGCTATGCTTTACATACACATACACACTGTGTGGTACATAGATCCATACAGCTGTAATGTAGACACAGATAAAGCATACACGAGATAGCAGCCATGAGGCTGATTAGTATATAACAGGCACTGGTAAGTGTTTATACATATATATATGTCATGGAGGTGTGTTTAATATACATAGTAACAAATCAGTAGTCCTGTTTTGACCGTGTTAAATCTGAGATGGCCATAAGATAGCCAAATGCAGGTGACAACAGGCAGTTGGATCTATGCACCTACAGCTCTGGGATTTGACCAGGGGTCAAATTAGGACTAGAGATGCAGATTTAAGGAGTTATTGGCATATAATCCCCAGGACATCAATAAAACAGAAGCCACAAAGCCTGAGGTTTTCATGCCAAGTCAAGGTCACAGGCTGTATGGCTTTACAACGTGAGCTAGGTTCACTAAATGAAACAAGAAACTAGTAGAGCTTAGGCTATCCATAAACAGGAACTAGAATGTCCTTCTTCATCAGCTCAGGGTACAGCTCAAAGGCCATGTGTAGGAGTCCTTTGCCTCTCAAGGTGAAAACCCTAATTCAAGTTAACCCTCAGTGCAGGAACCCATAGGCCCTAGGCTGAGGCAAGCACGGTTGCCCCATAGGCAGGCCTCCACAACACAAGACGTGAACAGGAAAACAATTTCCACAAACAACATTCCCAGGGGAAGGTGCACTCATGCCAAAATCACAAAATACATGAGGAAGTCCAAAACCAGAGCAAGCGACTTACAAACCCCACATCACCCCCATCCCTATCTCCAAAAAAGGAAGAAATCATATCTAAAGAGGTAGAGATAATAGAACAATCTGAAAGGGACTTTGAAATCAGCACAGTTGGAAACAGAAAATTTGGAGTCTTGAAAAAAAGCAGGATATGCTGAAATTAGTGTTTTGGAATGATTAGAGCAGCAATGACATGCAGAATTAAATGGAGAGGAGTGGGATTAGAAGCAGCAAGACCAGCCAGGAGGCTTCATGCAATCCAACTACAGGTAATACTTTCTCTCTCTCCTGAAGTCCTGTAAAATTTAACTGGCATATCTCTGATGGCCTTATGACCTCACCAACTTTATTTATTGTTTTATAGCTGCTTTCACATATATAAACCATATAAAAGAACTCATTGAACTCAATGCTCCTTGGAGTGGTGTGTTTGTGTAAATAGCAAGATAGTGCATGGATAGATGATGGGTGGATGGATGTATGGATGGATAGATAGTAAATAGAGTATGGATAGATAGATATATGGATGGATGGATGGATAGAAAGATAGATAGATAGATAGATAGATAGATAGATAGATAGATAGATCTTCCTGTATCCCCCACAGCACTTAACACAGTGTACTAGGCACGTGGAGATGTTTCATAAATGTTAAATAAATAACCAACAAATGAACAAGAGTCATGTAAGAAACTGATCAGAACCTCTAGCTTGAACTAAAGCACAAAACGAAATTGATGGCCCACCATTAACTGATCTCCCTAGGACTTAAGCAGCTCCCTAAACTGGCTGTCTTCTTCTTATCCCATGGGTACATCATCTATTAATGCATTTAAAAGTCAGCTAAATTCAATGACAGCTTTAAGCCCTGTAGCACTGATGAGAATCTTTTGCTATGTGTGGGTCTCCCTGGTGCAGATTGCTATATAACCTGTCTTCCTTTTCAAATTGATTGTCAGTCCATAAGCATTTGCCTATAGGTTACAGCAGGCCTTGACCTAAATCTGACTGCTGTATTCCTAATTAGGTAGAACCCTTCCCCTTCCCTCTTTAAGAAAAAAATCCCTAATGCAATGGCCAAGCCTTAGGAAACAGGAATAACTTAGTGACTTGCACAAGGACAAAAACCTGCCACGCTGAATAGCAGAATAGCAAAGATTTCAGGACCCCCTGAGACGCCTAGAGTCATACTTATCTCCAAAGCATGATGACACTCATGATGATGACAATGACAAAAAGCTGTCTTTTATTGAATATCTAATACTGCCAGGCATCATCCTAGGCATCTTCAATACAATCTGGCATATAATCCTCACAAGAAACCAGTAAGGAAGGTACCAGCATGCTGACTTAGTCCGTTTTATATTGTTTATAACAGAACACCAAAAACTGAATAATTTATAAATAAAGGTAATTTATTTCTTAAACTCATGGAGGATGAGAAGTACAAGGTCAAGGTGGTACATCTGGTGAGGGCCTTCTTGCTGGTGGGAATTCTCTGTAGGGTCCTGAGGAGGCTGAGCATGCTAGCTCAGGTCTCTCTTCCTCTTCTTATAAAGCCACCAGCCTCACTTTCATGGTAACCCATTAATTCATTAATCCATGAATGGACTCCTCCATTCATGAAGGTAGAGCCTTCACGACTCGATCACCTCTTAAAGGCCCCACTTCTTACTAGTCCCTCATTGGGGATTAAATTTCAATGTGTGTTTTGGAGGTAACAAAGATTCAAACCATAGCACATGCCCATTTGGCAGATGAGAAAACTGGAGATGAAAGAAGTTAAGTAAATTGCGCATTGTAAAAATCTAGTAAGTGTCAAAGCCAGGATTCAAACCCAGGTCAGTCTGAATGCAGTTTGTGTTCTTTCCACTTCCCCACACTGCTTCCTCTGCCAATGGTCATGCGCCAGCAAAACAGCGAGTGGCACTCAGCCACTTTGAGTGATTGTCTCAAGGACTTCAGATGACAGACATGGGCTCTAGAGCTGGAATTGTTTCCCAGGAAACTATAAACACACACAGGCACCAGCTTGCTCTGTTTTGAGTCCAATCTTATCCATGGCTTGCAAGGGAAAGACTAACTCAATCAGGTCTTATCATGCTGCCTCCATTTCACTCTATGGAGAATGAACTGGTCCAGTCCAGTTCCTGATTTTTGTGTCCCCATTGCGAGACCAGCTACTTACCTCCATGGCCAAAACAACTGCAAACAAATAGCTCTGAAATGTTAATGGTCTTCTTGGGGGATACAGAACAAGGCATAATAGGGAAAGACTATTCATAGCACGTTCTAGTACCTACATCATTGAAATGTCCATTACCAGTGCAGTCCAAACTCATTGTACTGGCTTGCTTTTTAGGCTCAAATTAACCACAGAATTATCTGAAATGATTTCAAGAAGCTTAAGATAAATTATTTCCTTTAAAATGATTCTACAAACCATATGACCATCAGCAAGACAATGGGAGAAGTTGTGATCCATTCATACTGTGGAATATTATACAGTTGTAAAATTAGATGAATTATAACTACTTGCAACAACATGGAGGAAGCTTAGAAACATAATGTTGGTTGAAAAACCAAATCCCAGAAATCTACATACAATATGTGGTAATTTTTAGAGGTGTTTGCAAATTTTTTGACACCCTACCATTCCAAAGATGGAGGCTAATTTCCCTTTTCTTAAATGTGGGCCAGATTTAGTGACTCATTTCTTTTTTTTTTTTCTTTTTAATTTTTTGTAGAGACAAACTCTCACTAGGTTGGTCAGTCTGGTCTCAAACTATTGGACTCACATAATCCTCCCACCTCAGCCTCCCAAAGCATCAGAATTACAGGTGTGAGCCACCATACCTCGCGTAGTGACTTTTTTTTCCCCCAGACAGGGTTTCAGTCTGCTGCCCAGGCTGGAAGTGCTGTGACACAATCTCCTCTCGCTACAACTTCCACTTCCCAGGTTCAAGCGATTCTCCTGCCTCAGCCTACCAAGTAGCTGGAACTACAGACACACGCAACCACGCCTGGCTAATTTTTGTATTTTTAGTAGAGACAGGGTTTCACCATGTTGGCCAGGCTGGTCTTGAACTCCTGGCCTCAAATGAACCCCTGCCTTGGCCTCCCAAAGTGCTCTTTAGCATGAACCATCACGCGGCCCTATTGAACATGGAAAAAGCGATGGTATGTTACTTCCATAACTAAATCAAAAAAAGATATTGCCACTTCTGCCTTACTGTTTTGTATCAGTTGTTCTAGAAAAGCCAATCACGACCAGATGCAGTAGCTCATGCATGCCTGTAATCCCAGCACTTTGTGAGACTGAGGCGGGCAGATCACTTGAACTCAGGAGTTTGAGACCAGCCTGGCCAACATGGCAAAACCCTGTCTCTACTAAAATACAAAAATTAGCCAGATGTGGTGGCAGGTGCCTGTAATCCCAGCTACTCAGGAGGCTGAGACAGGAGAATTGCTTGAACCCAAGAGGCAGAGGTTGCAGTGAGCTGAGATGCTACCACTGCACTCCAGCCTGGGTGACAGAGTGAGACACCCTCGAAGAAAGAAAGAAAAAGAGAGAGAGAAGGAAAGAAGGAAAGAATGAGAGAAAGAGAGAGAGAGAGAAGAGAAGCCAATCACTAGTCCTCAAGACCTTTAAGCAGCCTGCGGAGAGGCCCACATGGAGAAGAACTTGGTCTTCCTGCCAATATTTAGCAACAACTTGCCAGCCACATGAGTGTGCCATCTTAGAAGGAGATCCCCCATCCCTAGTCAAGCCTTCAGATGACTGTAGCCCCTGCCAACATCTTGACCTCAACCCCATGAAAAATCCCAAGCCAGAACCACTTCCAAGTTCATGATCCACAGCTAAGCCACTGCCAAGTTCATGATCCATGAAAAGTTGTAAGATCTATATTTATTGTCTGAGGCCACCAGATTTGGTGACAATTTGTGATACAGCAATACAAAACTAATAAACAATATGATACCATTTCTTTTATTTTTAAATATTTTTTTCTGCAGTTTGTAGCAATCATTTTTTATAAATATCAAGATCAAGAAATTGCTTATACAAACATGTACATGTGATAAACTATTTTTAAGTGTGGGAATATTAAACAACCATTCCACTGATAACAACTGTAATGTTTAGATTAAATACATAAAATAATTGTGCAAAAGCACCAGAGAGCAACAGAGTTTGGCAGGACTGCTGGGGCCGAGAGTACATAGATAAAGGAAGTGAGGTAAGCCATACATTTGGCTCTGATTTTTCCTTTATGTTACTTGCCATTTTATGATGTGGAGCAATAAAGGCTGAAGGCAGAGTATCAGAGAGGCTTGCAGAAATCTCATTAGGCTAGGGAGTCAGAGGTTGGAGTTCAATGCCCATCAAAGGGGAAGGAACTTGGAAAATACTTGAGGATTTTAGTTGAGATCGCTAAAGAACTGTGCCCCTAGAAGAGAGTTAAGCTCCAGAAGTAAGGAAGACTATCCTTAGGAATCTTGGAATATCCCCTAGGCACAGTTAGAGGTAGATGAACCCTAACAAAGCTCCTAGACCTATCCTCAATTGCATAAGCATGAAACTGAGAATACTCTATTTCCCTGCCATAAGAAAATTTAATAACCTTTGAAGGAAGATAGCTAGAGAATACAATTTTTCACACATGATGTCTAGATCTCAATTGGAAATTACTAGGCATGCCAAGAAATAGGATCAAATGACTAAAAACCAAGAGGGGAAAAACAATAGAAAAAAAAGTAATGCAGATATTGGAGTTATTAAACAGAGACTTTTAAATAACTATTATTAATATGTTCAAGGAAATAAAAGAAAGGACAGAGAATTTTACCAAAGAACTGGAGTCTGCTTGAAGAAAAAAAAAGGTCAGGCCAAGGCAGGTGGATCACGAGGTCAGGAGTTCGAGACCAGCCTGGCCAACATGGTGAAACCTCGTCTCTACTAAAGATACAAAAAATTAGCCAGGCGTGGTGGTGTATGCCTGTAATCCCAGCTACTTGGGAGGCTGAGGCAAGAGAATTGCTTAAACCTGGGAGGCAGAGGTTGCAGTGAGCCAAGATCGTGCCATTGAAATCCAGCTTGGGCGACAGGATTAGACTCTGTCTCAAAAAAAAAAAAAAAAAAAAAAAAGTCAAATGAAAATCTTAGAATTAATAAAATAAAATTACTGAAATTAAAAATTGAATAGATGGGTTCGATAGCAAATTAGACATAGCCAAGACAAGATAGTAAAGAACAGAGACAAAAGAATGAAAAATGGGGGAAAAAACGTAATTGGCCAGCCACAGTGGCTCACACCTGTAATCCCAGCACTTTGGGAGGCCAAGGTGGGCAAATCCATTGAGGTCAAGAGTTTGAGACCACCCTGGCTAACATGGCAAAACCCTGTCTATACTAAAAATATAAAAATTAACTGGGCATGGTGGTGGGTACCTGTAATCCCAGCTACTCGGGAGGCTAAGGCAGGAGAATCGCTTGAACCGGGAAGCAAAGTTGCAGTGAGCTGAGATTGTGCCACTGCATTCTAGCCTAGGCAACAGAGTGAGACTCGATCTCAAAAAAAAAAAAAAAAAAGTAATTGATATAGGGGCATGGTAAAAACATCTAACATATTTGTAATTGGGACCCAGATGCAGAGAAGAATGGGATAGAACCAATTTTTAAACAAATACTGGCTGAGAGTTTTCCAAAAATGATGAAAAACATCAAGCTACAGTGTAAAGAATTTCTCCTCATGCAAGACAGACACAAACACAAACACACATACACACACACACACACACACACACAGCTATATCACAGATAAACTGCTGAAAACAAAAAATGAAAAAATTTTAAAGGCAACCAGAGGGAAAAACCTACATTGTTTTCAAAAGAGCAACAATAAAACTGACAGCTAAGCAAGAGAAAAAATGGATAAAAAAAATTGTTAAAGTGCTGAAAGAAAATAATTACCAACTTAAAATGCTATACTCAGTGAAAATATCCTTCAAAAGTGAAGGCATAGTAAAGACATTTTAGGGCAAACAAAAACTGAGAGAACTTATTGTTGGCATAGCTACATTCAAAGAAATACTGGAAGAATTTTTTCAGGCAGAAGATAATCCCAGATGAAAACAGTAATGCAAGACGGAATAAACAGGCTAGGCACGGTGGCTCACACCTGTAATCCCAGCACCTTGGGAGGCCGAGGCGGGCAGATCACCTGAGGTCAGAAGCTCTAGACCAGCCTGGCCAACATAGTGAGACCCCGTCTCCACCAAAAATAGAAAAATTAGCAGGACATGGCAACGCATGCCTATAGTCCCAGCTACTGGGGAGGCTGAGGCACAAGAATCACTTGAATCTAGAAAGTGGAAGTTGCAGTGAGCCGAGATCATGTCACTGCACTCCAGCCCGGGTGACAGAGTGAGACTGTATTAAAAAAAAAAAATTAAAAAAAAATTTAAAAAAGAAGAAATAAACAGCACCAAAAAAGTAAAATTTCTAAATTAATATTTACTACATAAAACAATAACACTAATGTCTTACAGAGTTCAAAATATAGAGAGAATTAAATATATGTTAACAATAGCACAAAAGGTAGGAGAAGGGTAAATGGAGTTAAAGTGTTGTGAGTTTCTTGCACTGTCCAGGATATGACATGTACAGTTGTTCCTCTGTATCTATTAGGGATTTGATCCAGGACTTGCCACAGACACCAAAATCCACAGATGTTCAAGTCCCTTACATAAAATGGCATAGTATTTGCCTATAACCTACACACGTCCTTCCATATAATTTAAATCATCTCTAGATTACTTATAATACCTAATACACTGTAAGTGCTACGTAAATAGTTGTTTCACCGAATTGCTTAGGGAATAATAACAAGAGAAAAGTCTGTACATGTTCAGTACAGATGTAATCATCCATTTTTTCCCCAAATATTTTTGATCAAAGCTTGGTTGAATCCACAGATAATGGAACCAATGGACATGGAGGCCAACTCTAGTAATTTAAGACAGGTTATAATAAAATAATGATACATGTTGCAATCTCTAGGCTAATCATTGTGTTCACTTTGGCAGCATATACACTAAAACGGGAAGAATACAGAGAAGATTAGCATGGCCCCTTGAGCAAAGATGGCATGCAAATTCCAGGGTAATCACCAAAGAACAATAAAAGAATGTACAGTTAACAAGCTTTAGAGTAGGGAAGTGGAACAATTTTTTAAATGCATGAATAATCCAAACAAGGAGAGAAAGGGGAAAAATTAACAAAAAAACCACATGGAACAAATAGAAAGTAAATTGTAAGATGATGGGTTTAAATCGTAGTGTCAGTAATTAAATATAAGTGGTCCAAAGATGCCAATTAAAAGACAAAGATTGTGAGACTGGATAAAAATAAACCTCAAATATAAGGATACGAAAAGAAAAGTTGTGTGGCAGTTTTAAAACATAGCCACAAATCCTTTGGCACCCCTCTCATTAAGAGATGGGGTCTGTCTCCCTTCCCCAATCTGTGTGGGCATGTGGTTCCTTCAACCAATAGAGTACAGAAGAAGTAACACTGCGGGACTTTTGAGGCAAGAGCGTAAAAGTCTATGTAATTTATGCCTTGTTTGGTGAAACAGTCACTTTTGGAGCTCTGAGCCACTGTGTGAGAAATCTGACTACTCAAGTCCGCCATGTTATAAGGAAGCCCAAGTAGGCACTACAATCAACAGTCCTAGCTGAGTCCAGTCTCAAGTTAGCCCAGTCCAGGTAACAGACATGTGATTGAAGAAGTCTCCAGATTCTAGCCCCCAATCATTCACATCTTTCCAGCTAAGACTCCAGACAATGTAGAACAGATATAAAGTGTCCCTGCTAAGCTCTGTCCAAATTCCTCACCCACAATACCTATGAGCATAACAAATTGTTTGTTGGTTTATGCCACAAAGTTTTGGGGTGGTCGGTTATGCAGCAGCACAAAAATGGAAGAAGTTGAAGCTAAAAGGATGAAAAAGATACATCAAGCAAACAATCAAAAGAAAGCTGGTGTAGCTAGACAAATATCAGACAAAGTAAACTTTAAGGCAAGCAGTTTTACTGAATGATATTTCCTAACAATAAAGGGATCAATTCAATTAAAAAAAAAATTGCAAGTCTAACTTTGTATACACATAATAACGTAGCCTCAAAATAAATAAAGCAAAAACTGACAGAACTAAGGGAGAAAAATTCAGATCCACAAGTACTGTTGGAAATGTTAACATACCTAAGTAAATTTTAAAGTACTGAAGTAATTCTAAGGATATTCTCTGATGACAATGAAATTGAGCAAGAAGTCCAAAACAGAAAGATAACTAGGAAATCCCCAGATATTCAGAAATTAAGGAATATACTTTTCTAAATATGCATGAGTAAAAGTGAAAAAAACTTATTAAAATATCAAGCTTCTAGTTAACAAAAAAAAAAACACTAATAACAAGAAAAGGCAAGTCACAGAATGGGAGAAAATATTTGCACTATATATATATGGAAATCAGAAAATATTTTGATCTGAATGGCAATGAAAATAACATATCACAAGTTATTGGATGCAACTATAGCCAGGAATGGTGGCTCACTTCTGTAATCCCAGCACTTTGGGAGGCCAAGGTGAGAAGATCACTTAAGCCCAGGAGTTCAAGACCAGCCCAGCCAACAGCAAAAAGCAAAACCCTATCTCTACAAAAAATACAAAAATTAGCTGGGTATAGTGGTGCATGCCTGTAGTCCCAGCTACTCAGGAGGCTGAGGTGGGAGAATCACTTAGACCCGGGAGATCAAGGCTGCAGTGAGCAGTGTTCATGCCACTGGACTCCAGCCTGGGCTACAGCAAGAGACCTTGTCTCAAAAAAAAAAAAAAAAAAAGAAGTATTGAATACAACTAAAATAGAGACAAAGGGAAATGTATAGCCCACGACAACTACCAATATGGCTGAACATGTTTTTTAACTAACAATACCAAATATTGGAAAACTGTTTGAAGTATCTATTATAACATGTACCTAAGTGGTGACATAGCAATTACACTCCTGTTATACCTAACATTAATGAGTAAATATGTGCCCCAAAAGATGTGGACAGGAGAGTTCATGGCAGGTTTCTTAATAATAGCCAGAAAACAGACACAGCGCAAATGCCCATGAATAATAAAATGAGTGAACAAATTGCATGGTTTATTCTACAGTGGAATACTCCTCAACCACAAAAAAGAATGAGCTACTGATGCGTACAACAACATGGAGGAATCTTGCAAATAGAATGCTGCCCAAAAGACAAGAGTACATACCTAACAATTCCAAAACTAATCTACGCTGACATATATCAGAACAGTGGTTACCTTGGGACGGGGGTGGAGGGAGGATTGACTGGGAAGGGACATTTCTAGAGTACAAATAATATTCCATGACTTAATCCAGGTGTGGTTACATAAGTGTATAGTGTGTAAAAATTAATTGAGCTGTACACTTAAAATCTGTGCATTTTATTATTATGTATATTGTACTTTAATTTTTTAAATGAAGCTTTTTTAAAAAAAGCAAAAGGAAAATAAACATAAAATTCCAGAAAGTGGCTGGGCGCAGTGGCTCACGGCTATAATCCCAGTATTTCAGGAGGCTGAGGCAGGTGGATCACCTGAAGTCAGGAGCTCGAGACCAGCCTGGCCAACATGGTGAAACCTCATCTCTACTAAAAATACAAAAATTAGGGCAGACGTGGTGCCTTATGCATGTAATCCCAACACTTTGGGAGGCTGAGGCGGGTGGATCACGAGGTCAGGAGTTCGAGACCATCCTGGCCAACATGGTGAAACCCCGTCTCTACTAAAAATACAAAAATTAGCCCGAAGTGGTGGCGGGCGCCTGTAATCCCAGCTACTCAGGAGGCTGAGGCAGGAGAATCACTTGAACCCGAGAGGCAGAGGTTGCAGTGAGCCGAGATTACACCACTGCACTCCAGCCTGGGCAACAACAGCAAAACTCCTTCTCAAAAAAAATAAAATAAAATGAAATTCCAGAAAGTGGTCATTCCTGGAGCAGAGACCAGAAGACTGAAGAGGAGAGGCTAACATTTATATATACAATGCATACACCCTTTTGTATGCATCAAATATTAAGTGCTAACAAACACACTATATTAGTAAAAAACAAATTCTTCAAATATTTACCACGCATGTACTGAACTCCGGAAGAATTTTAAAAGTAAAATGAATATAAATGACTCTCACTGATGTTTAAATACACGAAGACAATTGCATTAATTTTAATAAGTGCCCTCCTAGCATCATGCTGATTGTACCTTCAAGAGACCACTTTGTATGACGTAGGGCCATAAGCATGACAGGCATTATTGAATGCATACTGTCTGTTGGGCACAGTTGTGAATGCTTTACATGCGTTTAATTGTCATATAACCCTATGAGGCCGGTACTGTTATCACCCCAATTTAACAGATGGGGAAACACACACAGGGAGTTCAAGTGATTTGCTGGTGGCCTCACAGCAGGCAAGCAGTCGAGCCAGCATTTGAAGCCTGCTTTTGAATGGCTGTCTGGTTTCAGAGCCTACTCGCTCTACCTCTGCACCACTCTGCCTCTTTTAAGGAGCACAGCTCCCATTTCTGGGAACTTTCCACTATACCTCTGACTTCCAAAGAGGACTGAAATGGAGTTGCCGGGTGTCCATAGAGAGGAGGGGTTGTGACATGTCTGTAATTACAATGACAATGAATTACATTGTCATCACTGAAAATAACAATCATAATAAACATTGAGCCCTCATTGTTCTTTATCACAGAGTATATTGAAAAGTTGCTATGATTAAACAATTAACAGGTTTTTTAATTCCAGATCTTCGCTAAGAAATAACCTGGATCAGCCAGGCACGGTGACTCACGCTTGTAATCCCAGCACTTTGGGAGGCCGAGGCGGGTGGATCACCTGAGGCAGGAGTTCGAGACCAGCCTGGCCAACATGGCGAAACCCGTCTCTATTAAAGATATAAAAATTAGCCTGGAGTGGTGGTGTGCGCCTGTAATCCCAGCTACTGGGGAGGCTGACGCAGGAGAATCGCATAAACCAGGGAGGCAGAGGTTGCAGTGGGCCGAGATCACGCCATGGCACTCCAGTCTGGGTGACAGAATGAGACTCCCTCTCAGAATAAATAAATAAACAAACAAACTAAGAAATAACCTGGATAAATTATCTTCTCTCTCTGAATTATCTGCCATCCTTTTCTGGCTTATGGCACCTACGACTTTTCTTTTTTTTTTTTTTGAGACGGAGTCTCACTCTATCGCCCAGGCTGGAGTGCAGTGGCGTGATCTTGGCTCACTGCAACCTCCGCCTCCCGGGTTCACGCCATTCTCCAGCCTCAGCCTCCCGAGTAGCTGGGACTACAGGTGCCTACCACCATGCCCAGCTAATTTTTTGTATTTTTAGTAGAGACGGGGTTTCACTGTGGTAGCCAGGATGCATCACCTACGACTTTATAAATGCCCTTGAGTTTTTCATGATCTACGGCTTATTTCTCCCCCAGGAAGATAGCATTTGTTTCTGATTCTTCTTTGCTTTCTTGTGGGGCATGTTACTTAGACAGGGAAGGTGCTGAGGAAATATCTGTGTAATATCTGTGAAATAGCTGAATCCATACATGACAAATAAATAAAGATGACGTCAAACATCCAAGGTCTTTGCAAAACCTCCCACATATCCCTTGGCCTTGCCCGTCATATTCACTGCTGTAACCCTGAGATTTAGAGAAGAGCCTGTAAGTTGTAAGTGCTCACTCAATACCAAGTTTTTGTTGAATGAATGAAAGTAGGAATGACAGATAATTCTGGCACTTTGTAAAATATCTGTAGACCAAGACTTATCTCTGTGAAAGGCCTTGCTGATGCTGGAATGAGTCGACATGTCTACCAACTCAGAGGGATAAGGAAAAGGCACTACACTGCTGGGTCCTGATAAGAGAAGAAGGCGTCTACAATGCTGGAGTGGACAGCAGGCTGGAGGGAGAATCATTTTGAGAAAGCCCATGTATGCGGTGGGTGCAAGTCTCCCAGGTTTGCGGTGAGCGGTTCTTACCATGCACAGGGGAGGATAGGGATGAGGGTAAATGTCTTCAGTATCTTTGAGAATTTTCTTTTCTCGTCTTCTTTTTTTTTTCTGAGATAGAGTCTCGCTCTGTTGTCCAGGGTGGAGTGCAGCTCACTGCAGCCTCCAACTCCTAGGCTCAAGCCATCCTCCTGCCTCAGCCTCTTAAATGGCTGGGACCACAGGCACACCACCACACTTGGCTAATTTTTTTTTTAATTTTGTGGAGACAGGATCTCACTATGTTGACCAGACTGGTCTCAAATTCCTGGCCTCAAGCAATCCTCCTAAGCTTGGCCTCCTAAGCCTAGCGAGAATGTTCTTTCCTCGACTAGTAAGAGTTCAGCAGTGTCTGCCAGGCTGAGCAAGTGGAGCTCCGGGGTCAGGTGGGTGGAAGAAGTTCCCATCCTCAGTCTCCCTGTTCCACTCCTGTCTCTTTGGCGATGGGGAAGGCATGTGATGGCCTTTTTAAGGATAGAACATCACGAGTCATCTGGAACCGCCTCTTGGGGAAAGATTGTTCTCTTCCCTTAAAAAGCATGCATTGTTCTTCCAGGAGAAATGCTTGACTTCCTTCCTCCCCCTCCTCTCCGCCCTTCCCTTCCCACCCTAGCCTCTCCTTCAAGCTGTCTTGCTTCCTCTTCTCTCTACTCCTGCCTTTTTCTCTGGTCCTCAGCGGGGAAAGCCAGAAGCCTAATTTCAGGAGCAGAAAAAATCTCCAAACCAATACACAGAGCCCAGGAGAAATGATCTGGAGCAAAGTGCTTCTCAGGGGCTCGTGCAGCAGAAAATCAGAACCTGATCATCTGGCCTGATGTGTCTGTTCATATCCTTTGATTGCAGAAGATCAAGTTCTGGCCATCACACATGTTGATTCTGATACAAGGCATTGCTTAGCAAAGCCCTGAACTCTGCCTCCCACCACCACCCCCGAGGCTAAGTGAGGTCGGAGGGGCCAACATCGGCCTGGCTCCATCACTCTCTGACCCTGAGACTCAGAACCTAGTATCAGGGAGATTTCATCCCGAGACCTCCTTGTCTTCTGGGGGCCTTCATTCATTCACAACATTCTGAGTAAGTTCTTATGTCACCTGCCTCAACAACTTTGGTTCTCCACTTCCAGTTATTTCTATCTTGGTCCATTTTCCCAGCTCTTTCTCTTTCCACCACTTTTCTCTCTGTCTCCTTCATTTCTTTCTGTTCCAGGTGCTTCACATGGTCCTGTCTGCAGGCACCTCTCCCATCTCTGTCTCCGGGAGCATTCTCCTCCATCCTCCCTCCTTCCTGGGGACTCTGGGAAATGCCTGAGTGTGGCCTTGCAGGTTGCGCCACCGCTTTCATCCCAATCCAGGTGGCTGCAATCCAGTACAGGATTTACGCTGCCCTGACCCTGAGCCGTCAAGAAGGAACAGCCAGATTAATGGGGTGGGCGGGCTGGGGTAATAATCGTTTGTTTGATGTGACAAGCCTGATAGGCGTTGATTTACTTACAGACTGATGGGCTTTTAATTGAGCACGCCATCCCAGTCACTTCAAAGGCAGGGGAAGTTGACAAGGGGCCCCTTTCACGAGGGCTCCTGGTGACTGACAGGCCCCCTCCTCTAAGACTCCCGCCTGGCCCAGGACCGGCCCGGGCAGCCCTCACCCGGCTCTGTAGCAAAGGAACACATTTTCTGTAACTCAGAAATGGCCTTTTGTCTGCTGCCAAGGAAGGCAGCCCCTGCTCAGAAGGCCTCGCATCCCTCAGAAGGTTGAGGGATAAGGAGGAATGGGGGATCCTGAGATGGGGCTGCAGAAAGGGCCTGGAGGAGGTGGGGGAGATTCCAGGCCCTTGATGTGCAAAATGGCTACTTTGTTCCAACCTCCTGTGCTGAGTCAGCCTCCTCCACCTCACTTTCTCCTCCTTCTCCTCACTTCCTCCCTCTCTCTCTCTCTCCATATATATGTGTGTGTATTATATATGTATATATGTATTTTATATATAATATATGAAAATATATTTTTATATATTATATTTACATTATATATACATATATGAATATATATTCATATATAATACGTATATATGAAAATATATATTCATATATAATACGTATATATGAAAATTTATATATGTATTATACATACATATATAATACATATATATATAATTTTCTAATTTAAAAAAAAAATTAGAGACTGGGTCTCATTATGTTGCCCAGGCTGGTCTCAAACTCCTGGGCTCAAGGGATCTTCTAACCTTGGCCTCCCAAAGTGCTGGGATTACAGGCGTGAGCCACTGGGCCTGGCTGCTCCCTCTGTTCAAGCCCTTCTTTTTGTATTATCCTTCCCAGTTCTCAGGCCCCTTCCTTCTCCCCCTCTTTCTCCTCCCACTTCCTCCTTCCTTCTCCCTCACAGGAGAGGCCAGAAAAGGTGGAGTCAGCTCCTAATGTCCCTGGAGTAGTGGCCCGTTCACAGCAGCCCCCTCCTCCCTGACAGCCACCCTTCCTCCCCCAGGCTGTAGGCTGTGAGGCCTTCAGACCAGGACCCCCTTGGACTTGGAGGTGGGGCCTTTACAGCAAACCCCTCTCTCCTATAGACAGCACTACAATGAACAGGGGCCATAGACACCCACGCCTAAGGCCAGGGACTCAGGCTCCGTGCAGTTTCTATCCCATTCTTGTTTGGTCTGGAAGATGCTAGACCAAATGTGATTAATATTAAAACAGAGGTTTTATTCTGTTTGAAATGTTAGAAAACATTCTTTATCAAGGATGTTCTGTCAAAATGGATTTGCTTTGGTTTTGTTTTGTTCAAGTCCCATAGGACACAGTCCCTGACCTCTAGGAGGAGGGACCTTCTACATCAGCCCCCAAACTTTCTCACTAAGTGGGGAGTGGGGATGGAGGGGAGGTCAGTGAGATTCCCACCCTGCAGGAGCTTTGAGTTCTAAGTCAGGCCCCTTTAGTGACTGCCAGAGACTGTAGGCAAGCTCTGTTCCCTTCGTGCCTCTTTTTTTCCCTGTGGTAACTTATCCAAGCACACAGAGCCAGGCCCTGGCTAGAAAGACCATGCATGCCATACCATCATTTCATTTGGAAAGGACTTTCTTATCTTTTTTTTTTTTTTTTTTTTTTGATGGAGTCTTGCTCTGTCTCCAGGCTGGAGTGCAGTGGCTCGATCTCAGTTCACTGCAACCTCCGCCTCCTGGGTTCAAGCAATTCTCTTGCCTCAGCCTCCTGAGTAGCTGGGACTACAGGTGCACGCCACTACGCCCAGCTAATTTTTGTATTTTTAGAAGAAATGGGGTTTCACCATGTTGGCCAGGATGGTCTCAATCTCTTGACCTCGTGATCCGCCTACCTCGGCCTCCCAAAGTGCTGGGATTACAGGCATGAGCCACTGCGCCTGGAGGCACTTTCACATATATTATCTTAATTAATCTTTTAACAACTGTGGGAGGTAGATAAGCACAATGTCATTATGCCCATTAGACAGATGATAAAATTGAGACTCAAAGGATGATGTGCTCCTAAGAGGCAAAACTGGGTCTCAAACTGGAGGATTCACCTCCTTCTTCTTCCACCATCTCTCACCGCCTCCCAATGACTATTGCCCCATTCCTCTGAAAGCTGCATTTTCTCACTCTAAACAGGTGGTTTGTTCCCATTTCCCTTCATCTTTTTCCCCCTTTTAGGTCCTTCCCTGATTTCCCCACCCTCCTGGCCTCGGTGTCCAGAGTCAGAAAGCCTCTAGCCCTAACCTTACAAGGCAGAGCTCTCCCGCTGGTCTCCGTCTCAAAGCTCACTTACAAATGTTGCCTGAGAGCCTGATATTCCCTCAAGATTTGCTGCTCCCAGCTCTCCTCTCATCCACAAAAGAAAGGGCCATAGGTGAGGTGCCTGGGCCTTTGGTTCTCTGCTGTAAAGAACGTGTTCACTAAAGTAGCTCATGACCTGTTAGAGGGATATTTCCCACTGCAGAGCTAAGCCCTAGGGCCGACACTTGAGAAAAATCAATTAGCTCTCCCTTCTCTGCCTCTATGCCTTGAATCTAATATTTCCACAGAAATATTAATGCCCTGAGATATTATGGCTTGTTTACATGTTGGTCCCCTCACTAGAGAGCCCAATCCTTTAGGGCAAGTACATATCTTTTCATCTTATATCCCCAAGGCTCTATAGTGCAAGTTTAGCTGAAATGTTTGTTGTTGAAAGTTTTGTTGGCCCAGACTGTGTGGTGGTTCATCCCTGTAATCTCAGCACTTTGTGAGACCGAGGAGAAGGAATTGCTTGAGCCCAGGAGTTTGAGACCAGCCTGGGCAACAGGGTGAAACCCCATATCTACAAAAAATAAAAAAATTAGCTGGGCATATTGGCATGCTCCTGTAGTCCCATTGACTCAGGAGGGTCAGGTGAGAGGATCGATTGGGCCTGAGAGGTCAAGGGTGCAGTGAGCTGTGAGCGCACCACTGCACTCCAGTCTGGGTGACAGAGTAAGATCTTGTCTCAAAAGAAAAGAAAAGAAAAGAAAACAGAAGAGAAGAGAAAAGAGAAGAGAAGAGAAGGAATTAAGGAAGGAAGGAACAAACCAAGGAAGGAAGGAAGGAAGGAAGGAAGGAAAGTTGGTTTTGGGTGAAAGGCCGAATAGTGAACTGGTGGAGTCAAACAGCCTACGAGAATTTCAATCCCAGCTCCACTGCTTGACAGCTAGCGTTGGACAAGGCATTTAAATGTTCCATGCCTCAGTCTCCTCATCTATAAAATGGGACAAAAATAGTACCTACCTCATAAAGTTACATTATGAGGCTTTCATGAGTTAATAACTTATTTCATCTCATCTGCAAGACACTGTTATTTTAGGTCCAACAAACAAAAAAAACAACTGCTGTTAAAATAATCAGTGACACGGTGCCTTTTTTTTTATCAGTGTCAGAGATGTTTAAAATGTAGGGAAAATGCATCTTAGAATTGATTAGCGATGTTTGTGTGAAACACACAGAACAGTCATTGGCACACAGCACCTGCTATGAGAGTGAGAGCTACTGTCATTGCAGTTGAACTGAATTCTCACAAGAACCTGATGATGAGTTCACTTAATCCTCACTTTACAGGTGAGGAAACAGAAATTCAGAGAGCTGAATTGGCTTGACCAAGCTCACTCTGCCAGGGAGTACTCGAAGGCATTCAAACCTGCCTTTGAGGTGCAATAATCTATAGTGATTACAGTTGCTGGCAGCTGCCCACCAAGCTACCAGGGAGTTAGGAGCTGGGTTTTGTTCTCAATTGCATTCTCTTTCCTTAATCTAAGCTTTTTTTCCCCCTGGTATAATTAATCTCCTTATTCCTCCCCCTCCTCCTTTTTACTTGGCTCTGATCTTTCTACCTTTCTGCTAATGGCTTCAGGTTTTACTGCATCTGCATTTGAAATTGTAAGCAACCTCAGATCTTTTATGGTGGTAGAAGGAGTATAAATAAATATAAAGGCAAAAACTGGCTTTTAAAGATGACAGGTAGCAAGAAAAAAGATAGAGAGAATATGCCCACAATCACATGTGGGGTGTGTAGGCTCCACGTGGACACCCTGAGAGATAGCCCAGCCAGTGCCCACCCAGACACCCTGCCCCCTGGCTCCCTCCAGCCTTCCGTGAGAGCCTCTGATGCCAAGTGCCCTGATAAAATATGCAGAAAGCTCCACATGCCCCTCAAGCCAGTTGTTGGCCACACCAGACTCTTTCTCCCATGAACCAGTGAAACACTATGGCGTGGAGGGGAGGTTTGATGGGGGAAGGAAGTGGTTACAATTAACTGTTCTAGAACCTTCTCTGGCTCTGTTTTGCACCTCCAAAGAAGCAGCAGCTACTTGAAAGTGTAAGTTTCTAGCTTGCTATTGCAATGAGTCTGAGGCAAAGGAAGGAATCCTGTTACCTCCAAATGGAACCCATGTAAAAGGTATATCACTGTTTTTACCATCAAAAAAAAAGTCTTGGCCAGGTACAGTGCCTCATGCCTGTAATCTCAACATATTGGGAGGCTAAGGCAGGAGGATGCTTAAGGCCAGGAATTTGAGACCACCCTGGCAACATAGCAAGAACCCTTCTCTACAAAAAAAAAAAAAAATGTTTAAAATTTGCCGGCGTAGTGACACACACCTGTCATCCCAGCTACTCTGGAGGATGAGGTGGGAGGATCGCTTGAGCCCAGGAGTTTGAGTCCGCAGGGAGCTAAGATCACAGAACTGCATTCCAGCCTGGTCAACAGAGCAAGACACTGTCTCTAAAACAAGGAAAGGAAAGGAGAGGAGCGGGGAGGGGAGGGGAGGGGAGGGGAGGGGAGGGGAGGGGAGGGGAGGGGAGGGGAGAAGAGAAGAGAAGAGAAGAGAAGAGAAGAGAAGAGAAGAGAAGAGAAGAGAAGAAAAGAGAAAGGCTCTAGAATATACTTTATTTGGGATTTTGTAGTAGTCTCCCCACAACCTGCTGTCACAGGTCACAAAAAGATGCCACTCCTGAATCATTCCCCCAAGTGATGAGCCCCAATATTCTGCCACTTCGGCCAGGCTTGCCACGCTCATCTTAACAGATAATGAATGAAATATGTCACAGTATCGTACTGAGTTTTTTCCTCCCAAATAGGGAGGCCATGGGCCGGCTAGAGGGTTGTATTTGTGAATTTGCTTGAGTTTGTCAGGATGGGGTCAGGAATGGTCAGGGGAGAGATGATTTCTCCCAAACTTCTCCCCACTCTCCCACATGGCCTGTGACCTATTGAGTTAAAGGCTGGGTGAGGAAGAGGTTTTTAAAAGGACAATTGCATTTGGGAGGTTTGCCAAGGCGGGGAGGGAGAGCATGCCATCCTTCAGTAGACTGAATGCAGCCTACAGTCCTTCCAGTTCCGTATAAAATGTACTCAAGGCTCAGATCCATCAGACAAAGAAAGATACATCAGCAGAGGAGGGGAAAGATAAAAACGGGAGTCCGGCTCTTCATTCACGTACATGTAGTTCATCTCTAAGGCTTCCAAGAAAGCAGCCGCACACCAAATCCCTTCCGATGCTGTCTGTATCTGAGCCTCCTGTGAGATAATCCTCTTAATGGAATATTTAAGAAATCAGATATAAATCACCAACCTTTTATCTCACCTGCAGATTCATATACCATAGAACGTATTGTGTATATGTCTATCTACATATAGACAGTTGCAGCTGCTTTTATGAGTGGATATTGCCATGTTTTTAGGCTCAATATGTTTTTCAATATCTAAACCTATTTTTTTCCTGGAGATATGGGTCCAAAAATATAAATTTTAGAGCTCGGAGCCCAGAAAATAGATGTACTTAGAGAAGTTTCAAAATTAAAACACATATCCCTCTGAAAATCTTCTTTGTCATTTGCAGCCACTAAAAATGCCTATTGTTATGATGCACTCATAAATAACTTGATTTTGGCATATGCTTTCATACCATACAGAAAATGAATAAATTAAATTTGATTTACCACCTTTTTCATTTTTATTAGCACTACTCTGAAGAGTTTATGTAAGGGTCGTGCCAGAACAGTTATGCCAAATGTTGTAAGGCGTTGGTATTGATATTATATAAATTAAGGTGTTTTAATTTGCATTCTTTAATTAACTAAATACTGGCAGAAAAATAAAACACAAGGGCAGCCCTGACTTATTGCCTCTATTAAACTGCTGACATCTCCAAAAAGACGCTTTAAGTAATTCAATCCATGCAGTGGGTGGGAGGGGGATATTAACGCTCTCTTATTTGGCAAAACCTATTGGGGTTAAAGAAACCAATATCGTGCTTTGCTTGCAGAGTGGTAAGGGACTGGATGTGTTCTAAGAAGGTCTGAATTTGTGTCCCCAAGGAGAAGTTAACTAAATGCTTTTAATTCTCTGCCCTACCCAGGCCTGAGCATGGCGGGCTGCTGGGTGCAGGGCCCTGGAGACCTCTGCTGGCTATCTTTGCCCCCAGGGCTGAATCCCTGACAATTTGAGAAGTGACAAACTGGTTGAATTAATTAAGTAGATTCCATATCAACATAATTTTACCAGAAACAACAAGAAGAATCATCAAAGACCCTTCAGCAGAGCTGGCTGCTTCCAGTCCATCCTCTTCATCACACTTGGGCCCCCAAACCATGAAAAGAAGTTTTCTCAAAAGATGTGCAAAAGCTACTCACCATAGCAAAGACATGGAATCAACCTAAGTGCCCATCAACAGTGGACTGGATAAAGAAAATATGGTATCTATACACTATGGAATACTACACAGCCATAAAAAAATAATGAAATCATGTTCTTTGCAGCAACGTGGATAGACCTGGGGGCCATTATCCTGAGAATCAGTGCAGGAATAGAAAACCAAATATTGCATGTCATCACTTATAAGTGGGAGCTAAACATGGGGTACACATGGAAATAAAGATGGCAAGAATTGACACTGGGGACTACTGGGGGGGCAGGGCAAGGGCTGAAAAACTATTGGGTACAATGCTCACTACCTGGGTGACAGGATCAACCGTACCCCCCAACCTCAGCATTGTGCAATATACCTATGTAACAAACCTGCACATGTACCCCCGAATCTAAAATAAAAGTTCAATATTTTAAAGAAAGAAAGAAAAAGGCTATCTGAGTTTTAAAACATTTTTAAAAATAAAATTAAAAGATGTGCCAGGAGTACTCTAACTCCCTTCCAAACCCTGGGTCTCATCACCACCTCCTGAGACTTTTTTAAAAATTCCCCATCACAGAGGAAACAGCAGCTTCTTTCTCGGCTAAGTAAATGCTTTCTTTTCCCTCCTTGCCCTCATGTGTTCTTGATTTTTGCTCTGTTTCTCCTCTCTCTCCTGTAGGACACAAGTAAACTCTACTAAGTTCTCATCTTCTTTAATTCTCCCTCCAGATTTCTAAGAGGGAGCAGCCCTAAGGAGAAGATTACAATTGCCAGTTGGTAGCCATAGGAAAGGAATTGATCCCAAGCACAGGCTGAGACAACTGTATTTGTCTTCCCTAAGGCCACTGAATCCTCAGTGAACTGTCTGTACAACAGCCTTTACTATTCTCTTGACATTCTGAGGACGTCTGTCTTGCATTCTTCACCACGTCTGGGAAGCCTCATGTCTAGGGGCCTCATAGATACCTGCTAAGTTGACCTGAGACATCACACAGGCATCATGGGGCTGGGGAGTGGAGTTCACCTTCTCCTGGCCCCCATGTGACCTTGGCATTTTCATACAGCAGTGTCTCTTGTAAGAGGGCCCCATAAGAAGCAGTTCAAGGGCACCCCAAGCCCTATTGCCCAAGTCTCTGAATACTGTTATTATGCAATGTCCTTACCCCAGCTTTCTTCTTAAGACGGAGTCTCGCTCTGTCACCCAGGCTGGAGTGCAGTGGCGTGATCTCGGCTCACTACAACCTCTGCCTTCCAGGTCAAGCGATTCCCCTGCCTCAGCCTCCCGAGTAGCTAGGATTATAGGCACACACCACCAGGCACACCCAGCTAATTTTTGTATTTTTAGTAGAGATGGGGTTTCACTATTATGGACAAGCTGGTCTCGAACCCGTGACCTCAAGTGATCCACCTGCCTCGGCCTCCCAAAATGCTGGGATTACAGACGTGAGCCACCATGCCCAGCCCTGAATGTTTTTTTTACTTTTTATTTTTTAAGACAGGGTTTCACTGTGTCACCCAGGCTGAAGTGCAATGGTGTGATCACAGCCCACAGCAGCCCCGAACTCCTAGGCTCAAGAGATCTTCCCACTTCAGCTTCCCAATTAGCTGGGACTATAGGTGTGCACCCCCACGGCCAGCTGCTGCTGCTTTTTTTTTTTTTTTTTTCTTTGGAGAGCTGGGGTTCTCCTTGCTTTCTTACCCAGGCTGGTCTCAAACTCTTGGGCTCAAGCGATCCTTCCGCCTCAGCCTCCCAAAGTGCTGGGATTACAGGCGTGAGCCACCACCACGCCTGGCCCTGGGTAGTTTGCTTTATTTGTTCAAGGAAGAAAGCATAAATTCCAACATTTAGTAAGGAAAACACTTCTCCTTTGCCAGCCTCCTATCCCATCCTCCCTAATTTAAAAAAAAACTCACTTTCTTATCGTTTCCCATCTTGCAGCTCTTGTCAGTTGTTTTAAAACAACTATTTTAAAACATGTCTCCTGTCATCAATAAAGTCATCATTATGCATTTTGAGTGCAGTGATGAAAAATTCACCCAGCTTAGAGAGAGGACAGAGACCTGGGAGAGCCTGTTCAGGCCTGATGGGAAGTGAGAATAAACAAGGAAAAGGACACATTCGACTCATGGTTTTTAACTGCTATCGCTTTTCTGGTTCTGGTTGTTTTGATTTTGTTGTTGTTGTTGTTTAGTTATTTGTACATTGGTTTATTTCTTTAAGGAAATTAAGGAGAAAAACAAACACATCCTGGAAGAAAGCAGTGGTGCTGACCTCATTAATGTCAGGCCTCGAGAGACACAGAAGGAGCGCCTCAGGATGCCCAGTGACTGTTCTTCAGCACATGGGGCAGCGGATGACACAGACGCAGTGGGTGACACAGAACTAGAATTCTTGCTAGAAGTTTACTTTAGACATCCTGGAATTTCCACTCATCCTGACTCTACAAGCACATCAAGACACTGACCAGCCCTGATCCTTCTTCCCAGTGTCACAGAGTCAAAGTCACTCACAAAGAGTGTGGTTTGACCCCAAGGCCCAAGCCCGGGACTGATGGTGAAGAGATGAAAGTTGGGCTTCAGCTACTGGGGAGGCTGAGGTAAGGGGATCGATTGAGCCTGGGCGATCAAGGCTGCAGTGAGTCAAGATCGTGTCACTGCACTCCAGCCTAGGCAACAGAGCAAGACCCTGTCTCAAAAAAAAAAAAAAAAAAAAAATGGGGGGCTTGAGCTGTGAGTCGTTGCAATGAGAAGCTGTGTAAACCAAAATGCCTAGTGCATGAGAGGCTCTGCTTAACTGTTTTTTTCTTCGTAAATGGTTGATAAAGCAGAAAATTCTCAACATCTCAGCCCTTGTTGAGAAATTATATAGATGCGCCCTTTGTACCTTTAAATTTTGCAGGTAATACCTATGCAAAAAATAAATAAAAACAAGGACAAAATAAAGACAACTTTCCTGCGCTGGTGAGTCCTCTACTGACAATAATTATTTATTTCATGCTTTGATATCTTCCAGTGCTTTATAGTTCTCATTCAGGCAATTCATGGTTAAGCCTGAAGACGAACATCTGCTGACACTACCAAAATCATTTCATATATTTATTGTCTTTGACACAACCTTTGCCTTTTTACGAACATGATCCAAAAAGGTCTGGATAAACCAGAGTTTTAATTAGGTTTCAGTTACTGGAAATTCTGCTTTGTTAAAATATCTATTTGTCAATATCCTGGATTCTTTTAGGCTAGCTTTGATGTATTGCTCTCCTCCTTTTTCTTCTCTTACTAAAGGATGGAGAGGGTGGGAAGGGTAGAAGGGGAACATGAGAAGCAAGTTATTTACTTAAATCCAAAGATAGAAATGCAACCACTTCCTCTATGAGCCTTTACAGTTCTCCAAATGAATGTGACCAGAAGGTCCCAGAGGCATTTCCTGTGTATTCCTGCTCACACCCCAAAGCTGAGTTTCTTTATTTTTTTTTTTAACCGAGTCTCGCTCTGTCACCCAAGCTGGAATGTGGTGGTGAGATCTCAGTTCACTGCAACCTCTGCCTCCCAGGTTCAAGTGATTCTCCTGCCTCAGCCTCCCAAGTAGCTGGAACTACAGGTACGCACCACCATGTCCGACTAATTTTTGTATTTATTAATACAAAAACAATTATTATTATTATTTTTGTAATTATTAATAATTTTGTATGTTGTAGAGATAGGGTTTCACCATGTTGGCCAGGCTGGTCTCGAACCCCTGACCTCAAGTGATCCATCTGCCTTGGCCTCCCAAAGTGCTGGGATTACAGGTGTGAGTCACCACAGCTGGCCCCAAAGCTGAATTTCTAACACACTCCAAGGCTACCCTACCAATTTTCTTAAAACAGAGTTGCTCTGAAGGCATATAGCTTTGACCCAACAATTCTACTCCTAGGAATTTCCCCTATGCTCATACTAGCACACATTGAGAATAAATGACATATATATATATACGACATTATATGTATACGATGACATATATAGTTATGCACTGCAGGAGCAAAAGGTTAAAAATATCTAAATGTCGGCCAGGAGCAGTGGCTCATGCCTGTAATCCCAGCACTTTGGGAGGCCGAGGTCAAGAGATGGAGACCAACCTGGCCAACATGGTGAAACCCGGTCTCTACTAAAAATACAAAAATTAGCTGGGTGTGGTAGCGTACACCTGTAGCCCCAGCTACTCGAGAGGTTGAGGCAGGAGAATCGCTTGAACCAAGGAGGCAGGAGGTTGCAGTGAGCCGAGACTGAGCCACTATACTCCAGCCTGGCATCAGAGCAAGACTCTGTCTCAAAAAAAAAAACAACAACAACAACAACCAAAAAAAAACTAAATATCTAGCTGTAGGGAAGTAGTTAAATAAACTGTGGCATATCCATGTAACAATGCTGTGAAACTGGAATAAATAAACAAAACATAGAAGCCCATGAAACAATCTCTAAAATATATTATCTTTAAGAAATAAAAATAAAAATAAAAATAAATAAAAAGCAAGTACAGAGCAGTTCATATAGTATATTCCCATTTGTTTATAAAAGGGGGAAAGAGGCCAGGCGCCATGGCTCATGCCTGTAATCCCAACACCATAGGAAGCCGAGGCAGAAGGATCACTTGAGCCCAAGAGTTCAAGACCAGCCTGGGCAACACAGCAAGACCCCCATCTCCACAACAATTTTTTAAAAATTAGCTGGGTATGGTGGCATGCACCTGTGATCCTAGCTACTTGGGAGACTGAGGTAGAAGGATCACTTGAGCCCGGGAGGTTGGGAGTGCAGTGAGTTGTGATTGTGCCACTGCACTCCAGCCTCGGCGACTGCACGAGATTCTATTTTTAAAAAAAGGGGGTGGCAGCAATTCACAATTGCAGAAATATGGAACCAGCCCAAATGCCCATCAATCAATGAGTGGATAAAGAAATTGTGGCATATATATATATATATGGAATACTACTCAGCCATAAAAAAAGAATGACTTAACGGCATTCACAGAAACCTGGATGGAATTGAAGACCATTATTCTAAGTGAAGTAACTCACGAATGGAAAAGTAAACATTGTATGTTCTCACTCACAAACAGGAGCTAAGCTATGAGGATGCAAAGGCCTAAGAATGATGCAATGGACTTTGGGGACTCAGGGGAAAGAGTGGAGGGGTGACAGATAAAAGACTACAAATTGGGTTCAGTGGATACTGCTTAGGTGATGGGTGCACCAAAATCTCACAAATCCCCACTAAAGAACTTACTCATGTAACCATGTAATCAAATACCACCTGTTCCCCAAAAACCTATGGAAATTAAAAATGCAGCCGGGAGCAGTGGCTCACGCCTGTAATCCCAGCACTTTGGGAGGCCAAGGCAGGCAGATCACCTGAGGTCAAGAGTTCCAGACCAGCCTGACCAACATGGAGAAACCATCTCTACTAAAAATACAAAATTAACCAGGTGTGGTGGCGCGGGAGAATCGCTTGAACCAGGGAGGCAGAGGTTGCGGTAAACCGAGATCACGCCATTGCACTCCAGCCTGGGCAACAAGAGTGAAATATCGCCTCAAAAAAAAAAAAAAAAAAATCACCACTAAAGAACTTACTCATGTAACCAAATACCACCTGCTCCCCAAAAACCTATGGAAATAAAAAAAACAGTTTAAGGGTGGGGAAGAAAATATATATATATGTATTTGCCAATATGTGAAAAAATACCTGTGGAAGGATGGGCAATAAACTCAAAGCGCTGATGCACTGAGAATGATCAACAGCTGGAAGAAGATTTTTTCCACTCATAGCTTTGGAAATTGGTGCCATGGGAATGCACTTCATTATAAATAAATAAAATGCATTTTTCGACAAACTTAAAAATAATTCTAAATCACTTTTAAAGGGGGATTGTTATGTAAATCCCCATTCTGAATGAACCATTATACTTTTGGCCATGGGTTTGGTTGGGGCCGCGCTCCTCAGGCCCCCTTCTCCAAGCAGAGGCTGGCAGAGGGCCACTGAAATAAACACTCCTTGAAATTTTCCTGACATATTGGAATTTGGTTTTATCAAATACAACTTGCGATCATCAAGCCACTTCCTGAACAGATCCCCCTTTTTCTCGAATTCTGTTTGTTTAAATGAGTTTGGAGCTGCCCATCCCAGCTTGGAAGACTGGCCGAGAAAGGGGCACATTTTGGACAAGCCTAGAGGCTTACTCCCTAGAAAGGGGGTCATGGAAATATCACCTTCATGACTAAAGCCACGGCAAGGGTCAGAAGCAGGTGATAACTCACAGCCTGACACCCAGCAAGGTCTTCTGGAGGGCCTGAGGTTTCCTGTGGTTCTGGCTAGCGGTCACTCAATGCAGGGAAGGGCAGGATGCTGGGGGGCACAATGCCATTGGGTAAGCATGGGCCCTGCTTCTTATTTCAGGGGCCTTTCACTCTAATCCTGGATTCTCCTTCCACCCAAGTGAGAGAAGGTGAATGAACACACCTAGAATAATGCCTGCACCCAGAAGCTGCTCGGTAAACGTTACTGGAAATCTGAATTTAACTTGAAGTAAATGCACTTTAAAAAAGAAGTGGGGGGCAGGTGCAGTGGCTCAGGCCTGTAATTCCAGCACTTTGAGAGGCCAACGAGGGCAGATCACTTGAGGTCAGGAGTTCAAGACCAGCCCAGCCAACATGATCCCGTCTCTACTAAAAATACAAAAATTAGCCAGGCGTGGTGGCGTGCACCTGTAATCCAGCTACTTGCAAGGCTGAGGCAGGAGAATAGCTTGAACCTGGGAGGTCGAGGTTGCAGTGAGCTGACATCACACCACCACACTCTAGTCTGGGCAACAGTGTAAGACTCCATCTCAAAGAAAAAAAAAAAAAGTGGGTGGGCCAGCGCAGTGTCTCATGCCTGTAATCCCAGCACTTTTGGTGGTCAAGGCAGGAGGCTTGCATGAGGCCAAGACCAGCCCTGGCAACACAGCAAGACCCCAATCTCTACAAAAAAAAAAAAAAAAATTAAAAATGAGCTTGGTGTGGTGGCATGCACATGTAGTCCCAGCTACTCTGGAGGCTGAGGTGGGAGGAGCACTTGTGCCCAGGAGTTTGAGGCTGTGATTGCACCACTGAGGTCTAGCCTGGGCAACAGAGCGAGACCCGATCTCAAACAAACAAACAAACAAAACATCAGGGAGCAACTGAAAGATGGGGATACTAAGTAGGATTTCACTTACAGCCTCCTGACTTTTTTATTTCTTAATCTGCAAAAGGAGCACGCAGATGCAGAGAGGATAGGAACGTGCAGCTGCTGAATGTGCATCATCGAGAACAGGCACGGGGCTTGCTGGCTTCCTCTGGTCTTTACCCACCATGAAATCGCCTTGAGCCTGCACCTACCAAGTGGTCCATAAACAATAATTGAATGCATGATTAATTGAGTTAATCAATTCAATCTAATCAATTAATGGAATAAATGGAAGCTCCCCTCACTTCCTTCTCTGCCTCAGTTTTCTCCCTCCCCTATTTCTCATTTCTCAAGATGAAAGGAAAATCTGATGGAGAAGACCAGCCCTCTGGAAAATGATTAATTTGTCTTCAGTTTCTCCTCCTGCTCTCTCCGACTTTAAGCCTCCCTCTCCTTCAGTCCTGCACTCTGTAGAGTGGAGTGGCTCAGGAACCAACTATCTGGACTTGAATCCTGGATCTACCACTTTCTAGCAGTGTAACTCAGGCAAGTTGCTTAACCTCTCTGGGCCTCACCTACAAAACAGTACCTTACCTATAAAACAGGCATAATAATAGTGCTCACCATGGTTTGTTGTGAGAAGTAAATGAGTTATTACAGGCAAGGTGCTCAATACAGTGTCTAGCAGGATAAGTGTTCAATAGATGTTATTATTATCCTGGGAGGAACACTCACTCTGCTAACCACAATTGGCTGATAACAAGGGTTTGACGCCTCCCAGCAACATTAGCGACTTAAAAGAGGAATCTCTAAGAAACTTGAAGGCCCAAAGGAACAAAGCAGTCAGGGGTGAATGCCCAGGGCTAGGGTTGATGTATCAGGGCGGGTCAGGCTAAGGAAGGAGAACTTCAAAAGCACACCTACTCCATCTCCCCGGCCTAGCTCCCCAGGAGCTGATAGGAGATAAACCAAACCACCCTCTTCAAAGCAGCAGCTCAAGGACCCGGATCAAACCCACAGGCTTGGACATAAGCTTCAGTCCGCACTTCCTTTTGTCCCTTCCTCCCCACCACATCTCTAGAGGAAATTCTTAGGTGAGGAAAAGGAGTTCATTCTTCCTTCTTTTATCAAAAGGAGTTAGCTCTCTGTCCACACAACAGTGACAGAAGGCAATAGACCAAGAACCAGGGAAAGGACCAAGAAGGACTCACTCTGTGCCCACTCTGCCAGCCTTTTGCTGTGTGTGACTTTGGACTCTCCCTTAAGCTCTCCGAGCCCATTTCCTCATCTGTCAAACAAGGATAATAACACCCGCCCAAAGGAAAGAAAATTGCTGTGAGATGCTGGACCCAAAGATGCATTTGGGGCCAGGCGCAGTGACTCATGCCTGTAACCCCAGCACTTTGGGAGGCCGAGGCAGGAGGATCACCTGAGGTCAAGAGTTCAAGACCAGCCTGGCCAATGTGGTGAAACTCTGTCTCTACTAAAAATATAAAAATTAGCTGGGCATGATGGTGGGCGCCTGTAATCCCAGCTACTTGGGAGGCTGAGACTAGAGGAGAATCGCTTGAACCCAGGAGGCGGAGGTTGCAGTGAGCCAAGATCACGTCACTGCACTCCAGCCTGGGCAACAGAGCAAGACTCTGTCTCAAAAAAAAAATGCATTTGGGAAAAGGTACTGTAACATGTTTATACAATCAACATTTTGAAAAATACAATCATCCGTGTTAAACCTTTTGGGAATACAGTGAGGTGTGATGTAAATAAATAGCCCTACTTTTGTAAAATTCTTCGTTCATCAGAAACATTCACTGGGTACTAACTGCACTGAGACTTCCTGGACCTGGATTTGACACTCCAGGCTCACCTCCTACCAGCTTGGGCCTTAGGCAAGTTACTTAACCTTTCTGTGCATGTGAAATGGAAGTAACCATAGGACCTGTCTCCTAAGGTTTCTACAAGGATTAAATGAGAGAATGCATGCAAAGTGCTTAGAACAGCGTTTGGCACTCAACGTTGGCTACTGTGGTGATGGTGAACTGCTCTGTTAGGCAATAAGTACACAAAGAGGATGAGGAAAACAAGAAGCATTCACAGTCCAGTGGGAGATCAGACAAGGAAGCAAATAGTGGCAGATGCCATGTGATAGGTGTAATAATAGAACATAATACCAACTGTGAGAATGTAGAAGAGGGAGCCTCTTGAGTCATCGGTGGGGCGGGCTTCCTGCAGGGCTGGCTGTCCTGGTCTTAGCCTGCTTGCTCCCACTGTTCCCTGGTGCCCCTCTCATGCCCCAGGCTGTGTCTGAAGCCGGGGGATGGGGCAGACAGAGGAAGCGCCTTCAAGTGCCCTGAGTACAGTGTGCTAAATCAGGGCTCCCGGCCAAAGCAGTAATTGCCAGCTGCTGAAAGATATTAAGCGCCAGGGAGGAAAACCAAGTTCTCTATGAGGCAGACTTTTCAGAGTTCTTACAGCTTGTAAAAAAAAAAAAAAATGTAAATAGTTACCCAGTGAGATATTATTTCATGTTGTTGCCATTAGGGTTTGAGTGTTATGCAGAGAGAGGAGAGAGAGGCGATCATTCAGGCAATTCTGCCTCGGCAAGGACTGAAAACTACACATTAACCCCACACAACAAATCTACCCCCTCTAGGTCTTAACCTGACTCGAGCATTTTTTCCTGGGTGGTGAATTTTATGTAAATTGAAGTAGTGAAAAAAAAAATCTATACATATTCACAGTTTCCTAAAGGATTTTCTTGATGGCTTCTAGGGAGGGATGGGCTATTTTTATTTATTTTTTTTTTTTTAAGACACATTGCGGGCCAGACACGGTGGCTCATGCCTGTAATTCCAGCACTTTGGGAGGCTGAGGCCGGCAGATCACTTGAGGTCAGGAGTTCAAGACCAGCCTGGCCAACATGGAGAAACCCCATCTCTACTAAAAATACAAAAATTAGCTAGGCATTGTAGCACACACCTGTAATCCCAGCTACTCGGGAGGCTGAGGCAGGAGAATCGCTTGAACCCGAAAGGCAGAGGTTGCAGTGAGCCGAGATCACGCCACTGCACTCCAGCCTGGGCAACAGAGCAAGACTCCGTCTCAAAAAAAAAAAAAAAAAAAAAAAAAGACACATTGAACTGGAGGCTGGGGAGGGGTTACTTTCATTTCTGTAGAATTCAGAGACAACCTGGGCTCTTCTGCTTGGGTTCCCAGAGCTAAATCTGGTGCTGATGTGGCTGCTCCCCTGAGCAATTGCTCCTCAGACACAAATGATGCAATCTGTTACAGCCATCACTTACCTTCAACTTTCTTTGTGCCAAGCATGAAACAGGTGACATGCATTGTCTGCTTCTGGTCTCCCAACTCTGAGGTGGCCACACTTCCATTTTACCCTGGAGGAAACCAAAGCTTAGGAAGGTTCACTTGCCCAGGGTCCCCACAGCAGCCTGCTTCTGGGCCTGACTCTCTTCAGCTTGAACTGAGAATGATAGCAATACCAGATGCTTATTAAGCGCCCGACATACCGAACTGTCATTCTTCACCACAGTGTCATGGGGGCACTCTCAGGCAGCCCTCTCCCCTGTCCCATTTTAATGGTGGCCGCTCATTCCCAGGGCCATCTGAGGAGGGCCTGGACAGCAGAAGGCCCCTGAGCCACGCATCTACCACTTTTTTGCAGGGGGAGAACCTGTGTCGTATGTCCTGCACAGGGATGTCTTACTTAGGCCTTCCAACCACACCACCCTCAATAAACACAGCCCATCTGAATACAGAGCCACATTCCCTCTCAGGTGACAAGCCATTCCTCTGAAAACTACACTTGCCTTCAGGCCCCGAGGGCGCCATTTAGTGCTCTGTATAGGTTAGCATTTTAGCTAAGTGAATGGCGAATCCCAATTGTAATAATCATCTAGCAGTGTTTTAATTAGGCCTCTGGCCTGGCTACACATGGTTTTTCATTTTCCCTCCTAAGACGTTTGGATGGATGCAGCCAAAGAAACCCTGCTGCCCTGACCAGCAGCTCAAAGGGTGTCCTGCCCGCCTTGCATGCTTTCGGAGGTGTGTCCTACCCACTTCCCAGGAGGTAGGAGCAGGCCAACCTGTGTGCCCGTCAGTAATTACCACTGCGAGCTCAGGGAGTGAGGTGTTTTTAACAGGACAGTATAGTATTACCTAGGCACATTCCCCATCACATCCTGCCAGTCTGTCCTTACCTCCTCTTCTCTCCCTTCCTTTCCTTCATTCACTACCTTTTTCCTTCTCATTTCCTCTCCAAACAGAGAGTGAATATTCTATTGTCCTCTCTCTTCTCCCCTCTCTCCTTTCAGCTGCCTCCTGCTCCCTGTTTTCCAAATTCCGAAATACCTCTTCCCTCTCCCCTCCCCTTTTCCTCCTGACTTATTTCCCATTAATCATTTCTAACACACATCTGCTCAGGCCCTAGAAGGATCCCTTGGCTCCCTCTCACAGCTGGGCTGGTTACAATAATCAGGGAGTCTTTCATCTTTCACAGCCTCCTAGGTCTCCCCTCTGCCCAGCTCCTCCTTCTCTGCGTTCCTGCAAAGGCCAGCCTCTCTGCACCCCGGCTTCCTTCTGCCCTTCCCGCTCTACACAGCACTCTCCCGAAGGCAAAATGGCTTGTGGGTGGACACAGCCCTGCAGTGGACTTTTACAGGTGGTGTTGGCAGTGATGGCAATGGCTGCCCGCACAGAAGTCGGCATGAGAAGCCTGCCACGATGAAATAAATGAGATCACTCCCTCCCTTTTCATTCCCGCACCCCTCTTGCTGCAATGTGGGATCCACCTCACAGTCAGGGTACCCCTTGCCATTCGGTGTAACATGATTTTACCAAGATTAAAATTGGGGAACATGTAATTACAGCTTGTGTAATTTCTAAGCATTCTATAAGTGCTGCCCAAAAAACAGTATGGATCCAGGGAGTGCGCTTAGTTTCGGGTATGACTGATACTGCCTGGAAGTGGGGTCTGCTGTCGTCTCTACTGGGCAAGATACAGATTCGTGATAGCTATTTCTTTCTGTTTGAAGAGCTCCTTTGAAATCTCCTCTCCCCATCTTGGGTTCTCAGGTCATCTCAAGGCGTCGGTCAGCGCGGCAGAGTCGGGAACCTGCCATCCTAGAGCAATACGCCCCGAGTGACAGCCCTGACAACCGGAGTGATGGATTGGGACTGGAAAAGTGGTGCTGGGAGCCAGGCAGTGACACCAGCGCGCCTCCACTGGCCGCCGAGCGCACGGAGAAGTGGGCTCCCCAGAGGTCGGCGCCCAAAGGACCAACTTCGCCTCCGGAAAAGCGGCGGATCCGGAACTTGGATGTCAGGACTATGACCACGTAAAATCTCTACCCAGGGCGAAGCTAGCAATGCACACTTTATCAGAAAGGCGCAGGGAGTCGGGAAGGGTATTGTTATTTTTAATTAAAAGTTTTTATCCCGAAATTTCCCTGGGGAAAGCTAGTGCTTTTTCCCCGGAGTGAGAAGGATCGGGGGGGCGGGGGGGTTGTGTTGCCGAGCAGCGCTTAGAGAGAGATCCCCCCTTCAGGGACACCCGCCTCGCCCGTGTTCTCGGTCTCTCCTCGTAGCAGCTCGGCGCGGTACAGTGAGGAACTTCACGCCCCTCAGCAGGACACGGTGAGAAGCCTGTAACACACCAGACACCCAGCCTCTAACGCAGGGCGCAGTCACAGCGCGCACAGCCTGGGGTCCCGCGCTTGGTCGCCGACCATGTCACTCCAGAAGGAAGACAAACTTGCAGGCTTCAGACAGGACGGGCTCAAAGTAGTTGGAGCTGCCTACGCCGCGTCCCGAGAACAGTGGGTGCCTCCGAGGCTCGGGCGCTTCCAAGTGAACACATCAAGGGGAGGCCAAGTAGGGGAAGGAGAGCGGGGCCGAGGAGAGCCGGAGCAGCTCTGGAGAAGGACCCGGGCTCCCGAGGCGAGGCCTGCCCCCAGGCGGCCTCTGGGAGAGGCTTGGACTCCAGCGTCCCGGAGCCCGCGCCGTGCGATCCCTCCCACCCCCCACCCTATCCCACCCCACCCCACCTCGGACACACACGGCCGGCGGGGTTACAGTCCCCGCCAGCATCACCCCCAACCCACCCAGTGGTGAGAAGGGAGAGAGGAGAGAGAACGGCCGGAAAGGAGGACGGGGCGCAGAGCTCAGGGTCCCGGAGAAGTCCCGTCCCAGGCGGGACCCCAGGGCGAGGAAGGCCCAGTCGGGGGGAGGGGAGGAATCCCAGGAGCGGCCGAGACCGAGGCGGCGGCGACGCGCAGCGCGGCCCCTTTAAGGCTCTCCCCGCCCACCGATGGAGCCGGCCTCCGCCCTCCGCTCTCCCCGCCCCGGGGTCCCGGCGAGAGCTGCGATTGGGCGGGCGCGGCGATCCCTTTGAAGTGTGGCTGCCGATCGCTGCTATTTGACGTGCGGCTCGCGGAAGGCGAAGGTTTTTGTGTTGGTAGCCGAGGCCAGCGGCGGTGGCGGCGGCGGCGGCGGCGTCGGTGGAGGAGGGGAGGCGGCGAGGAGGCGCAGCGCCCGCTGCACCGCGATCGACGCTGCGGAGCGAGCCCACCCGCCCCGGGAGCTCGCCTCCCCGGAGCTCCCCCGCCCTCCCCGCCCCCCCCAGCGGCGCTGCCTCCTCCAAATGAGCGATTCGCCCGCTGGATCTAACCCAAGGACACCCGAAAGCAGCGGCAGCGGCAGCGGCGGCGGCGGGAAGAGGCCGGCGGTGCCGGCAGCGGTGTCCCTCTTGCCACCGGCGGACCCCCTGCGCCAGGCGAACCGGCTCCCGATCAGGGTCCTGAAGATGCTGAGCGCTCACACCGGTCACCTCCTGCACCCGGAGTACCTGCAGCCGCTGTCCTCCACTCCCGTCAGCCCCATTGAGGTCAGTCCCCGGCCGCTGCCCCCCGGCGCCAGCCCCATTCCTCCCACCGCGACCGGGACCCTGACCCAGCTCCCAGCGCCCCAGGTCTCGGTGCGACCCCCAAGTCTGGTCACGCCGGCGGGCTGAATAAGGAGGGGAAGAAAACCGAGGGATCAGAGCCCACCAGGGCTTCCCCAGGCTTCCCCGTGGAAGGGTCTCCTTCCACGCTCGCCCTTCGGAGCTCCGTGTTTTCTCTCGGATTGGATTTGCTCCTGGAGTCCCCTCTGGGTCCTTTACTTTTCCTCTGATTACCAGTTTCCAACCAGGAGTTGGTCTCCGCTGGGTCTTCCCCGCCCCCCACGCCGGGCTGTTTTCTTTGAAGCCCTGGCTGCCCGGGTCCAACTCCGCCTCTGTCCCATCCGGTGAGGGCGCACGGCGCCCTGGCGCTCCCGATCCCGGGTCTTTCTTCCTGCCTCTTCCCTGGGTGCCCTCCCCGGGAGGGAGGGGCTACGGAGAGAGCGCCAACTGCAGCCCCTCCTTTAGAATCCGCGCTGCCCGCTCCTACCCCTCGGCGCCATCGCCAGAAACCCGTCCCAAGCGAAGTTCCCCCAAACTAAAGGAATAAGTTTTTTCCTGGGCCTGGAGAAGGGGGACATTAGAGGGAAGTGGCGAGTCACAGCCCCGACTCCAGAGACGTCACCTTCTCCCGCAGGGGTCATGGGTGAACCCCTTCCGCAGGGCCTGCGGCGCACCCCGGGACCCAGCCGCACTGTGGGCGCAGTTCCGCCAGCTGCCGCGCCCGGCCCGGCCCTCGCTCGCAGACCCTCTCCCCAGGCCCGCCCCGCCCCTTGGCGCCGCCGCCCAGCTCCCCGGGCGCCCCCGCTCGCCCCGCAGGCCTCTGAGTCTCACTCCTTCTCCCTCCCCCTGCTTCTGTCTCCCACAGCTGGACGCCAAGAAGAGCCCCTTGGCGCTGCTGGCCCAGACCTGCTCGCAGATCGGCAAGCCGGACCCGCCGCCCTCCTCCAAACTCAACTCGGTGGCGGCGGCGGCCAACGGGCTGGGAGCAGAGAAGGACCCAGCTCGCTCAGCCCCGGGCGCCGCCTCAGCGGCCGCGGCCCTGAAGCAGCTGGGGGACTCACCGGCCGAGGACAAGTCCAGCTTCAAGCCCTACTCCAAGGGCTCCGGCGGCGGCGACTCCCGCAAAGACAGCGGCTCCTCCTCGGTGTCTTCCACCTCCTCCTCGTCCTCCTCGTCCCCGGGAGACAAGGCGGGCTTCAGGGTCCCCAGCGCCGCCTGCCCGCCGTTTCCCCCGCATGGAGCGCCGGTCTCCGCATCCTCGTCCTCGTCGTCTCCCGGCGGCTCTCGCGGCGGCTCCCCGCACCACTCTGACTGCAAGAACGGCGGCGGGGTTGGCGGCGGGGAGCTGGACAAGAAAGACCAGGAGCCCAAGCCCAGCCCGGAGCCGGCAGCCGTGAGCCGCGGCGGCAGTGGGGAGCCCGGGGCGCACGGTGGCGCCGAGTCCGGGGCCTCCGGGCGCAAGTCCGAGCCGCCCTCGGCGCTGGTGGGGGCTGGCCACGTGGCGCCGGTGTCTCCCTACAAGCCGGGCCACTCGGTGTTCCCGCTGCCGCCCTCCAGCATTGGCTACCACGGCTCCATCGTGGGCGCCTACGCCGGCTACCCGTCTCAGTTCGTGCCTGGCCTGGATCCTAGCAAGTCCGGCCTCGTGGGAGGCCAGCTGTCTGGGGGCCTGGGCCTGCCGCCGGGCAAGCCCCCCAGCTCCAGCCCGCTCACCGGGGCTTCCCCGCCCTCCTTCCTGCAGGGATTATGCCGCGACCCCTATTGCCTGGGAGGTTACCACGGCGCCTCGCACCTCGGCGGCTCCAGCTGCTCCACCTGCAGCGCGCACGACCCTGCCGGGCCCAGCCTCAAGGCAGGGGGCTACCCGCTGGTGTACCCCGGGCACCCGCTGCAGCCCGCCGCGCTCTCGTCCAGCGCCGCCCAGGCCGCGCTCCCCGGCCACCCGCTCTACACCTACGGCTTCATGCTGCAGAACGAACCGCTGCCGCACAGCTGCAACTGGGTGGCGGCCAGTGGGCCGTGCGACAAGCGCTTCGCCACCTCGGAGGAGCTGCTTAGCCACCTACGGACCCACACGGCCCTGCCGGGAGCCGAGAAACTTCTGGCCGCCTACCCCGGGGCCTCGGGCCTGGGCAGCGCCGCCGCCGCCGCCGCCGCCGCCGCCTCCTGCCATCTGCACCTCCCCCCGCCCGCCGCCCCCGGCAGCCCCGGGTCGCTGTCCTTGCGGAGTCCACACACTTTGGGCCTAAGCCGGTACCACCCCTATGGCAAGAGCCACTTATCCACAGCGGGGGGCCTGGCCGTGCCTTCCCTCCCCACAGCCGGACCCTACTACTCGCCATACGCGCTGTATGGACAGAGACTAGCTTCAGCCTCGGCGCTGGGATACCAGTAACTACAGCTCTTCCTCCACCCCAGCCCCCTCACCATCCTCCCTCTCCCTCCTCCTCCCTCCCCACCTGCCGTCGCCGCTGCAACCTCCACTACTGCTTGACCCTGCCGGGATTCCCCGCCCAGCCCTTCCCCACCAGACTGTATTTATTTACTATAATGTTAGCTTACAAGCTGGGAATATAAGTGCATTAACGGCCCACATGAGTCAATGGTATGCAAAAAGTCTGTGTTCCCCCAAATAATAATATTAATCCCACAAATAACGACGTGATCCCCGCCCCCTTCCTTTCTGTTATTTTCTTTTTCTTAGATATAAGTTTTACATTTTTTATTCTTTTTCCTCTTTTTTTGGATTTGATTGGTTTGGTTTTAGGGAGAGGAGGGAGAGTTGGGGTCTTTGGGTTCTTCTAGACGTTTTGTTTTCCCTTCCTGGGGAGTTTCTTGCATGAGTCTTAACTTAAAACTACGTTTCCCCCTTCTTTTTTCCCTCTTCCCCATTCATTCCCTCTTGTTTCCTTCCATTTGAGGTTCTTTTTGTTTTTTGTTTTGTTTTGTTTTGTTTTTTCCTTTGTTGTACAAGTAACAGAGAGATTTTTTTTTTGTAACTCATTTTGGGGGTGGAGGGTGCCACCTGTGTGGCAGGGGCCCTGGAGCTCTATTGACCTGGTACACTGCTCCGGGACTCCTCCCCCGCCACCCTCCGCACATAGGGTCCTTGGTCTGGACCCTGCCCCCCAAAAGTAGGGCCTTGCTCCCCTACCTTGCTCTGAGCACGGAGAGCCCTGACCCCACCAGTAGGCTCGCCCCCAGAGGGGCCCAAGTGGCCTGACAGAGCCTTGCCGTCTACCGTCACCTTCCAGACTCCCGCCCCTAACGCCCAGTGGCCACAGTGAGCCTGTCGGGGCACCTGGAGCGCTCACCTGATTGAATTCAAAGTCCCAGAAGGCCGCGCTGGCGTGAAGCCGGCCCCTTACATTTTGCGAAGTGCTTTATAGTCCTTGTTTTTCTCTCCCTCGTGGGGGCAACGACCCCTCCTCTGGCAGTAGGGGTGGGGTAGGTGACTCCCGCTAGATCCCCCAAAGCAGACCGGTGGCGATGTCAGCGGACGTCACGAGCTAGTTAGCTGCGTTCGGGGAAGGTTGGGGCGTCAGGGAGCTCTCGGATCACAGCAGCCCCCGCCCTCTCCTAGGCCTGGCCCGGCAGAGCCCCCAGAGTGGACCCCGCAGCGATTGGGGTCTTCTCCCCACTCCTCCCTCCTTCTGGTCTGATGCGGCAGCGCGGGGGCTGCGGGGCCTGTTTGGGACGAACAGAGCTCTCCCTTGGTAAGACTTATTTTGTTAATAAATGGAATACTTGGCTATATTCACACCGTGGTGTGCTTCTCTCTTGCCTCGCCCACCCTCTTCCAGACACCTAAGCAGATGCCCTTCTTTTATTCTTGTTTAAAATGCCTTATGGTTTCCTTCTGTGATTTCCGTTCAAGGACGAGTTTAATGCCTTTCCTCAAGAAATGGGGGAGAAAAAACAAAACTTCTGCCAACGCATTACAAATAACATAAAACCACCTTTTAATTTTTTTCCCCCAGTTGGTTATGTAGCTCCCAGACTCATTTCAAAGGCCTTGACATTTCCTGGGGCCAGGGTGGAGGGTGTGTGTAAAAGTGGATTTTCCTCTGGGCCCAGATGCGACGTGCTAAGGGGGCTAAGAAGGGACCCCAGGACCCCAGCACCAAGGGCTCCGGCAGAGACTCCAGCAGCGCAGTCCTGGAGTCGGGCGGCCTGGCTGGCAGAGACGACATGCCTTTGGCGCCACCTGGTGGCAGGAAGACGAGCGACAGGCCTTGGAGAGAAGCCGCAGCCCGCACTAGCCCCGACGGCACCTTGGTTCTTCCCATCTTCTGAACGCGAAGGATTCCTACCTGCCGTTTTTGTGGGGCGTTTCCTCTCTCCTGACCAGAGGGTAAAGGCACCTGCTGAGAGGGTTGCTTCTCAAGCCTTGGGGGCTCCCCTCAGCCATCGCTGGGTTGTCGACCTGGGTCATCTGCGCCCCGGAAACTTCGAAACAGGGTTTGGGTTTTGCTGAGAAGATGCGACGATGACTCAGGACCTTGAAGTCACTCTCAGTCCGGAGGAGCCGGGCCCCTGGGCCTGGCTCGTCCATTTTCCTGAGCTCGCACGACTGACACTGGCCTCTGCGTCCTCGGGCAAGAAAGGGCGGGTGCTGTTTACTGAAGAGTTGGCCAGGGAGCCTGCCCCCTGTACCAAAGACAGGCCCTGCGCGAGTGTCCAAGGCGGGAGGAGAGAAGGGACAGCTCTGGGAGGCCGAGCCACGTCCAGCCCAATGCAGACTCGCTGCCCTACCCCCAGCAGCGAGAGCGGGGTTCGCCCGCCAAGGCACGGCGGCTCAGACTTCGGCTGCCCGACGCCAGGACCCCGCTCCATCGGGCCGGGGACTCTCGCTCCCTGCGCAAGGGCCTGGGCGCGCGGGGCCACTGGGACGCGCTGCAAAACCGCCTCCTGCGCCGCTTCCTGGCCGCGCTCGTCGTGGGATCTGTCGCTGGGGTTGTGCTGTTTGCTTTTTCTGTAAGGAATGCGACTTGGGAGTTCATGCTCCGAAAGGTGCATGCTTTTGAAACGTCTGTGGCACGAGGTCAAGTGCAGTGCGTAGGGTGGGGCCGGTTGCTCTGCGCTGTTTTTGGTTGTCCACAAACTCGACAACAGACAGGGCGTGTGTGTGTGTGTGTGTGTGTGTGTGTGTGTGTGTGTGTGTGTGTTTACCAAATCTTTGGATCTGGCAAAAGGAAAGGGATCCTGGGGCTGCTCCTACCACTGGATACTGGGAAACCCTAATTAGAGAAAGTGCCCTGAGACCAGATCAAGGTCTTCCTGGGAAACCAGCATTATCCAATTTCTCGGGGTTCAATCTGGCCCGAATCTTTAAATGAACTAAATGTAGCGACTGGTGGCTTTATTGTTTCTTTTTCTGTTGTTTTGTTCGTTGTTTATTATTTCTTTGCCATCTTCCCTTCATCTGAAGGCCCCTCTTTCCTTCAGAGACCCACCCCTTCACCATGTTTTTTAAGGCCTGCTAAAAATGATGGAAATTGCTCCCTCTGTAGGGCGACTTAAACTTTTCTTTCTTACACTTCGAGTCTTCAGACCTCCCTATCTACAAACCAAAGGGCTCCTCTTGTTGGGAGGAAGGAAGAAAGGGATGCACAACCAGCAAATTCCCTATACCAAAAGAAACTGTTATAAAAGGTGTTTGGCTTATATCCTAGGTGTAAGAATGCAGTTAGAGAACTCCTTAGACTACAGAGTTTCCCACATAAAATGTATTGGCGGCTTTTGGTGACTGGGAAGTTCACTGTTGGGCCTGGTGGGAATAGGCTGCCCCCAACTACCATTGTGGCCGCAAAGGGCAGGTCACGTAGTCTGGAGTGTCCAGTTCTACTCTGAAAAGATGGCTCTCCCCACCTAAGAAATGTGACAGTTTTAATAAGCTGATGAAAAGTTTGTTACTTTCAATAGCTTAATTCCCATTAAACAAAGTTGCCATCTTAATGGAGGTGGTGCTCCCCTATCCAGTGCTTATTTGCATAATTAATGCCTCCAGCAACCCTTTCTTTGAGGGTCACCTCCACCTTCCATTTCTCCACCTCCTTCTCTTCCCAGCCCTCCTCCGCCTCTTTCTCCTAATCTCTCCCAGGCGCCAGAAATGGGGCCGGTGTTCCCAAAGCACCAGGAAGGGTGGAAGCCACAGGGCTGGAACTTGAGACACTGGACGTTCCTGGCTCCAGGTCCTGTTTTCACACCTCTTGCCTGGTTATTTTTGTGGCCTTGTGGCAGCCATGGGAGGAAGGGAGGAGGAGAAAGAGGGGAAAGACTCACCCTCGGATATAGGCTGGACTCAAACAAAATCATGTGGTGTTAAGTTTTTAACTTCCCAACTGTACACCCACAAACCCATCTTCTAAGAAATTCATAGCCCAAGCGGGAGGTGTGGGGCCCTTCCCCATCTTTCTGCAGCCATAACTGCTCTGCCCTACCTAGCTTACTGTGATTGTATCTCTGGGTATATGAACTAATTCCCTCCTGATGTAAGTCTGGGTTACGGTGGAATTCATCTTACAATAATCCTGTGGCTCTACACTTTATTAATCATTCTGTAGGGGAAGCTGCACTCCAGTTTTCTGTTTGATTTGATTTCATTCATCCTGTCTTTTTGCAAAATAGATGGTTGAGTGCATCCGATAATGTATGGTTTAATTTGGAGCACTATGGGTTTGAATTACCATTTTCATAATGTGCTGTGCATTAATGTGTTACATCATTTATAAAGAGGAATGTGCCGGGTTTCAAACTTTCTCCTGAAAGCCAAAGTCACCTAAAGGAAACAAAGCCAAATCACATCAACCCATCTTCTTACCTCCCTGCCAGAGAGCCTCCTGCCTCCCCAACCCCGGTTAAATCTGCCAAAGCTCATAAAACCCAACGTGAAGCCTTTGTATTCACATAATGCAGGTGGGTGTCGAGGTTTGGGGGGAACTTTGCACATGGCTGCCCGGGAGCCGTCAATGGCAGTACAAAGCTCCCCCTCATTATTGCATAACAACAGCTTTGCAGCCAACCCGGTTTTCATTTTTTTTTTTTTTTTCGGAGACCTCCAGTGGATGGCTCTTCGTCGACCCTAATCCCAGCACTCCCTCCCCAATGGCTGTAATAACACCAGCTGTCTGTTACTCAAACTCTGACTGAGGAGGAAAAAGCACTGATTATCCAAATACAGTCATTAAAGGGGAAATGTGTTTTTAGGACTGTCAGAGTGATTAATGAGGGCTAGCCGTCTTTGCAAATGCACTTGTTTAGTCTAACTGGCAGCTTCTATTTTCCTATTGATTTATTGCAGCCGTTGCCGGGCCTTGGTGTGTGCGAAGTCAGGGCACTTCACAACTGCGCCCTGTTTAAACAGGAAAAGCATGCACCATTTTGTCCAGGAGGGAGGGAACAGCCTAAAGTCTCTCCCTTCAGTTCAGTCTCCAGTGGCCCGGACCAACAAAGAAGACATTAAAAACCTGCAGCCCAGAGAGGGAAGGAAACTGCCTCTCCTCAGTCGTCCCTGGTCACTCGGTTCCAAGGTCAGTGGAGACGCACCATGGCCCCTGGACAAAGCCCGCCCTATTGTGACACTCAGCATGCCCACATTTTCTCCAACAGTCCCCCGAAACCAGCTGTCAGCCCCTGAGTTCAAGTTCAGGAAAGGTCCCCAGCAGAGGGAGAGGCAGAAGAGGGAAATGCTGACGCGAGGTAAGGGGAAAAACATAAGCAGAGCCACCCCTGGAGTCCAGGGTAGGGCAGGGGTGGTCATTGCGGTAAATTGATAGACCAACAGCTGTTTTCCACCTTTACAAAGAGAAGAAGGTGGAGTGACCTCTATTGCAGAGAGTGATACCGCCTTCTTTCCACTTGTATATTTCATGTTGTGACAAAAGATGTAGCTAATGACCAAAATTGAGAAATGGCAGCTTGAAAACAGAGTCCCAACTATTTGAGGATTTTACTTCCAGGTGGCCATCATCAAAGCAAACAGAATTTACAGAATTCCTGTTAGGTGCCCAGCACAATGCTGGGTACCATGAGATGCAGAAGAAAACTCAGACAAACTTCCTGCCCCATTGAGCTGGGGGAGACAAGATGCGCCCGTGAGACAGGGAGCAAGATTGCATTATACGTAACTGCGTTTCTGCTGATCTGAGAAAGTGCTAAATCATTCTGTGCAGACAGCGGAGAAGAGGATAGGATATAATAAGGCGCTAATTGTGCAGATCAGATGGTCGTGCCAGCCACAGGAGTTGGAGGACGGAGAGCTCACTGGGGCTGATATAGGGAACCTGGGGCTCCCCAATTCCTCCTAAGCCCATGCTCTTTTGAAGATGGGTGAGGTTCTCATTCTATAGTGATGAGAAGGCTGAGCCCCTGAGTCAGTAATTTCCATTTCTAGAGCAGATCAAGGAACAGGCTTAATTAAGGCTATATAAACATATCTGAATTTTCTTCTACCCACTCTCTCCCTAATCAGTTTATACCTCCCCCACAGCATTCCCAGCAAGGAAATGGTTGGTACATCTTCCTAAATGAAAAATACCTTTCCAGGTTTTCCTGGGATGGTGGCATATCACCAGCATTATTAACACTTCCTAAAACAGAAAAAGCTGCTAGTAGATTTAGATTACATATGAACTGGGTTGCCTTTTTCTTAAGAGAAAATAATTTGAACTGTTGACTGAGAGAAAAGGAAGAGACTATATATATATACATATATACACATATATATACACATATATATACATATATATATACATATATATATATATATATATATATTTTTTCCGAGACAGAGTCTTGCTCTGCTGCCCAGGCTGTAGTGCAGTGGCGCAATCTCTGCTCACTGCAGTCTCTGCCTCCCAGGTTCAAGCAATTCTCCTGCCTCAGCCTCCTGAGTAGCTGGGATTACAGGTGCACACCACCACTCCTGGCTAATTTTTATACTTTTAGTAGAGACAAGGTTTCACCATGTTGGCCAGGCTGGTCTCGAACTCCTGACCTCATGATCTGCCCACCTTGGCCTCCCAAAGTGCTGGGATTATAGGCGTGAGCCACTGCGCCCAGCTGAAAGTGACCATGTTTTATGAACTTCAAAATGGAGACAAATGGTATTCATGTACTTTGATGAGCTTTAGGGCTCTCCTGGAAAGTCCAGAACATCTAGTCACTATGCATGTAATAGAAAAGGCATTGAAATGAGTCAGAGAACCTAGATTTTGTTCTGGTTTCAAAACCTAATTGCCATGTGGCTTTGAAGAAGTCACTTAGTCTCTCTGAACCTATTTTCCCATTTCTGAAATCAAGTTGTTGGGCCCTATAATCTTTAAGGCCTTTCTAACTGGAAGATTCTATGATCTTCTAAAATGTTGGAAGAGTGAAGCATTATGATGGTGAGAGTTGCTTAGGATGCTCTGTCTTTAGCCCTCATCAAATGCAACTCTAAATTTTCTGTCAGAACAGCAAACAGGGAAGACCCAGGAAAAGAAGGCTCATGACTTCACCTCAGCAATGAGTGGGTAGGGAGTGTATATATACAGAGAGAGAGAGACATGTTCTCACTCTGTTGCCCAAGCTGGAGTGCAGTGGCTCAATCTCGGCTCACTGCAACCTCCACCCCTGGGGCTCAAGCAATCCTCCTGCCTCAGCCTCCCGAGTAGCTAGAGCTACAGGTGCATACCACCATGCCCAGCTAATTTTTTGTTGTTGTAATTTGTGTAGAGACAGTGTTTCGCCCTCTTGCCTAGGCTGATCTTGAACTCCTGGGCTCAAATGATCTGCCCGCATCAGCCTCCCAAAGAGATGGGATTACAGGCATGGGTCACCGTGCCCAGCCGGAACACAGGAAGAATATTGCAATGTGGATTTTTTCACCCAGAGAACTGACTCCAACAAAGTGGATTATTAATTTTTTATTTAATTTGATGCAATGCTGAGTATAGGGTGATGTAGGGATTTCAGAGACTATGTCAGGATGCTTAAGTGGGTTAGGAATTATTTAAAATAATTTTGAGACTGCTGTGAGGTTAAATCAAGGTCTACAAAAAGAATCAGATTTTTTATAGCCTACAGCCAGTTGCTTTTGAAAAATGGGGCAGAAAGAAAGGAAGGAAGGAAGGAAGAAAGAAAGGAAGGAAGGAAGAAAGAAAGGAAGGAAGGAAGGAAGGAAGGAAGGAAGAAAGAAAGAAAGAAAGAAAGAAAGAAAGAAAGAAAGAAAGAAAGAAAGAAAGAAAGAAAGAAAGAAAGAAAGAGGAAAGAAAGAGAAAAAGAGAGAGAGAAGAAGGGAAGAAGGAATGGAGGGAGGAAGGGAGGGAGGAAGAGACAGAGAAAGAAGGGAAGGAAGGAAGGAAGAAAGAAAGAAAGAGAGAGAGAAAGGAAGGAAGGAGGGAGGGAAGGAAGGAAGGAAAGGAAGGAAGGAAGGAGAGAGAGAGAAAGGAAGGAAGGAAGGAATGAAGGAAGGAAGGAGAGAGAGAGAAAGGAAGGAAGGAAAGAAAGAAGAAAGGAGAGAAAGAGGAAGGAAGGAAGGAAGGAAGGAAAGAAGGAAGGAAGGGAGGGAGGGAAAGCAGAAAAAAATTATACCACAGTTTGGGGAACCTCTGCTCTGAATGGGCAGCAGGTATCTCCACAGCTCTTTGGAACACAAAATAAAATGACTCTTCTGGAGTTCCAATCAGAGCCAAATTATAGAATGAAAACAGCAATTTGGAGAATTCCCTTGCATGTCCCTTATCCTGTTTGCTCTCCTGGGTGTGTGTATGTGCATGCATGGTGTGAGCTATAATGTGAGTTTGTAGTCAGTTCACACAGGAATCACTGTGGCTGTGCTCTTCCTGCTTCAAACATCGGCACCACCAAAAATACAGAAAGGATAGGTCAGGCCCACCCTAGGGCATCTCAGGAAGCATCATTTTGTGTGTACCATGGCACAGTTAAATATACGAACATATACTGGACATTTAATTCTTAAAACAAACCTTTAGTTTCTCTTTATATGAAAACTAAAATTTACAGAGGTTAAGTAAATTGCCCAAGACTGGGCGCAGTGGCTCATGCCTGTAATCCCAGTGCTTTGGGAGACCAAGGCAGGCAGATCACCTGAGGTCAGGAGTTTGAGACCAGCTTGGCCAATGTGGTGAAACCCTGTCTCTACTAAAAATACAAAATTACAATATAAAATTACAAAAAAAAAAAAATACAAAAATTAGCTGGGCATGGTGGCACATGCCTGTAATCCCAGCTACTCAGGAGGCTGAGGCAGGAGAATCACTTGAACCAAGGAGGCAGAGGTTGCAGTGAGCCGCCACTGCACTCCAGCCTGGGTGACAGAGTGAGACTCTGTCTCAAAAAAAAAAAATTGCCCAAGATCTCACAGTTAAAGAGCATGAAGCCAGGATTCTAATATGGTTCTCACTCTAAAACTCTTTACACTTAGCCAAGCAGCTTCAGACTTTGTATGCTGGTAGGCCTAGATGCTATGGATAAATGGAATAAGAGTGCCTGCTCCCTGGAAAGTTCTGGCTGTGCCTGTGTGTGTTGGGACCAGTTGACTATGTACAATTCAAATGAAATTGGTCCTGCCCCAAACAAGAGCTGAGATGCTGGTCAGTGCATTGGGTTTGACTCATTCAGTAAACATTTACAGACCACCCACTACCTACTAAGTATTTTGGTCTGCTCTGGGAATTCAAAAGATGGAGGAGATACTGGCCTTGCCACAAGGAGTTTGCAGTCAAATGGGAGATTGGTGTATACACTAAGATATCACATTATATCTTAGCCCACACTGGCCAGGCACATTGGCTCACACCTGTAATCCCAACACTTTGGGAGACTGAAGTGGATGGATCACTTGAGGCCAGGAGTTCGAGACCAGCCTGGACAACATGCCAAAACCCCATTTCTATAAAAAATACAAAAATCAGAGAGGCTTGGTGGTGCTCACCTGTGGTCCCAACTACTCCGGAAGCTGAGGTGGGAGAATCACCTGAGCCCGGGGAGGTCAAGGCTGTAGTTTGCCATGATTGTGCCACTGCACTCCAGCCTGGGCAACAGAGCAAGACCCTGTCTCCAAAAAAAAAAAAAAAAAAAAAAGAGAGAGAGATAATGTGCTAAGGACTCTATTAATGCCATTGCAGTAATCAAGAGTATAGGCTAGGTTATATGGTGGTAATAAATTAACACACAAATCTCAGTGGCTTAACACAACAAAGGCCTCTTTTTTTTTTTTTCCACTTAGATACTGTGTATCCATTGTGGATTGACGGGGATCTCTATCAGTCAGTGTTCAACCAGAGAAGCAGAAGCAGTAATATATGGAGTCATTTATTTCAAGGCGTTCACTTACGCAATCATGGCTAGCTAAGTGAATTGGAAGTCTGTAGGGCAGGCAGACAGGAAGTGAAGATCACAAGCCAGCATCACAAGACACCCTGCTGGCTTGAGCCATGTGGAGTCTCTGAGAGCAAGGAAGGCCTAAGCCCCCTTTTAAAGGGCTTGCTTCATTAGGTCAGGCCTACCCTAGATCATTTCTCTTTTGATCAACTTAAAGTCAACTGATTAGGGACTTCAATCACATTTGCAAAATTCCTTCACAGAAGCACCTAGATTCTTGTTTGATTTAGTAACTGGGGACTGGAGTTCAGTCTAACCAAACCGATGCATCAGAAAGCATCAACTGTGCCACATAATTAATCAGGCCCACATAATTAATCAGGCCCATTGACTGGCAGAGGAACACACACAGAGGAAGAGCCGGAGCATCTCACATGAACAATCACATGTTGCAAGCCAAAAATGACATATGTCACCTCTGCTCATAATCTTCTGGCCAGCACTGGTCCCATGGCCCCTCCTAACTGCAAGGGTGGCACATTGCTTCTCCCCAGTGCCCAGAGGAGAAGGAGGCCTGGAGGTGAGTCCACCCCAGCTGTTGTCTCGGCAGCTTCAATACTGCCCTGTCTGTGGTCATTTTACTCTCCTCCACTCTGCTTCCCAGACCTCACAAAACAGAAGCCCTTCCAAACCCACTGAGCCCTATCTACCTGGAGAAAGCTTAAAAGCTTACATCTGCGCAATGTGCACATGTACCATAAAACCTAAAGTATAATAATAATAATAATAATAATAAAAGAAAAAAATAATAATAATAAAAAAATAAAAAAAAATAAAATAAAAATAAATAAAAAAAAAAAAGAAAAGCTTACATCTGAAATTGCGGGAAACACAGGTGCTTCTGGGGATGGAATGCTCTAGCCAGACTAGGCTGGCTCCACTAAGGTTAGGAAAGAAGGCTCAGGCCTATGAGACCCTGAAGTTCATAGAAATTTATGACCTTCTGCATACTTTGTAGTACTGAGACCTCCACCTGGTGGCTTGCAAAGGACCATCTATTTGAGCATGGAGGCAGCATATTGGCAAGCCCTCCTAACGAGAAGGATAGGCATCTTTGATGTATTGGACTCTAACAATGCTTGCATCTGTGAAACTTATAAAAAGCAGAGGATTGATACAAAGTGATAATGATCCATGGTCACTGACAAACAAGAGCTGTCAATAGAATGCTGCTGTAAGTTCAAATGAAGAAGTCTGAGCATCGCAGACCAGATATGAGCCTTTTTCTTTCTCTAACATTTATTGAGCGCTTGCTGTGTGCCAGGCACTGTGCTGAGCACTTTGCATAGAAGCTTTCCTTGAATCCTGGCAGCAATTCTCTGCAGCAAGTCTATTGTTGGATGTATCTTGCCTAAGGCCACAAAACCAGTAAGCAGTAGAGGCAAGATTCCTACCAAGGCTATCTGGTTATAAAAGCCTGTCTACCTGTGGCCAGGGCCACCCTCCACGTACTATTGTGCAGGCGATGCCCCACAGGACAGCATCTGGCCAAGGGAACAACTGGGAGCTCCACAGACACCGGACTTGGGACTGCAATAGCTTGGAAGGGGGCCTTCTTCTAAATCTTCCAAAGGTGCCACATGGCTGGGGGTAGGATAGGGGGAGCCCTGCTAACCTCTGGCCCTCTCTTCTAAAGACCATAGATCAGAAAGGAGCCCTTCAATCCGCTGATCGCAGGCTCACCTCCAGATGGTCACAGTTGAGCCTTACAGTGAACATATACTTGTGGAATGCTAATTGTCAATCAAAATCAGTTCTGAAGAACCTATTATGTGTGCTAAATGCTATTGGAGGATGGAAGATGCACAGGACATGCCCCAAACATCAAACTGTTTACAACCAATACGGAAACTCATACAAGCACATACTAGTTATGCAAAGTAAAGTACGATCACAAGTGAAGGGGACCCACAAAAAGTACAAGGTGCTTAGAGCATCCTTGGAGTCGGAAGGGATCATCATTTACTCAGCCCCAGAGGAGAAAGGAGAGGTCTTCGAGGCCAGTGGGGCAGCCAGAGCCAGGCCCAAGGTGGGACAGTGCAAGCTGTGTTGGGGGACAGCTCTCCCACTCACACAAACCAGCTTCTGTGTGCGGAGAGCACAAAGGTGCCCTAAGTATAACTTAAGGAATTCAGGTCTTCAGGGCCACACACAGAGGTTCAGCCACCCAGCAACCTGGCCAAAGAAGGGGCAACAGCCTCACTGCAGAGAAGGGGCACAATTCAAAGTCTGTCACAGAGAAAGGTAAGGCTCTCTGCACAGGTAGCATGGGGCCTGCAATTGAAACCTGTGTCATGCTTGCCGGGCCCAACTCCCCTAGTCCCAGCCACTCACTGTGGGCTCCCCTGTCCCCAGGGCCCACCCTCCTGGCTCTGTGACTGCTTCAGGGCACACAGCACAGAGAAGAGGTCTCAGGAGGCTCGTGATGGTCACACTGACAGGTAGGGCCTTCACTCCCGTCCCCTCTTGATACTCACCTGCCGCCCCCAACCCCTCTCCCTTCTTTGAAAGTATTGGAGAAGAAAATGATCTTAGACAGAATCCTTCTTGGCACCCCTTGCCCCTCACCATAATCTTCCCCTTCCTGCCCCTTCCCCAGTGCCATTCTTCCCCCAACACACACACACACACACACACACACACTTTCCCTCTCGCTCTCACCTCCCTTCCCTCCTCCACCCCTTCCCCTCCATTTGTTTCAATGAACAGCCCCTTTTATCTATTCTGTAGGTACAAATGAAGCTGTCAAATTTGATCAGGCGCTTGATATGACAGGCTGTGGGAGTCAGGACCCCTTGAACAGAGTGGGCCTTGTCTGTCACAGTCCGCCTGACACTTCCCATAATGCCCAGACTGATGAGATTCTGAGTAGGGCCCAGCACATTTTCAACTCTATTTTGGGTGAAAACCCTTCTTGAAAGATCTTGAAAGGAGCTGGCAGTTCAGCCGCCCGGATGATTAATGAGGGTTGGCTCTGCGGGATGGATTTCTCCTGGTGCCAACAGCCGGCCTCCAAACAGGCTAGAACGTGTTGCCGTGGACTTCCCCAGCACTTCCCCTCATGGTGACACCCCCCAAAAAACCTTTCCCATTCCCCAGGCCGCCCCTCACCTCCACCACAGCCCCTCTGGCTGTGCATCTCCTGCGGCCCTCTCTCGTGTTTCTGAAGCGGGAGCAGCCTTTGCATACGGAAAAAGTTAGGCATCACGGCTGAGTGAGGCCTGGCTGAGTGAGCCAGGCCTGCCAGAAATCTGTGCAGAGTGGCAGGGCACTGAGGGAGGGTGGAGAAGGAACAGAAGGGGATGGTGACCCAGGCTCTCGTTCAGCTTACGTCCCATGCCCTGATGGTCAGGGACGGGCCTCTCTGCTTTCTCTCCATGCAACTCAGGAGCTCTAGGGACAGAAACCATGGAGTGTCTAAGGCCCCAAAGGGAAACAGCATCAAAGTCCCTGCTTTTCACTTACCCCACAGTATTTCTTAAAGGAGACACTCTTGATATTTGGGCAAGACACTTCTTTACTGAGCAGGACCCTTCTGTGCAGGGTAGAAGGTTTAGCATCCTTAGTCTCAAGATACCAATTGCTTGTAATGCCTCTCAACCATGAGGACCATCAAAATAATCCAGACGCCCTTGGTGGTGGTATCAGCCTGGGTTGAGAGCCACTATTAGGGTGAAGAGCCTCCCTCGTCCCCACGTGCCTTGAGAGCTACGCCCACTTCTGTGTCTCCTTCCACTCTCATTTACACCCCTCAAGCCCACTCAGCAGGGAGAGCACTTTGAAAGAGGGGTAAGGAGATGAGGGTGTTCTCCCATGCACCTTTTTTTTTTTTTTTTTTTTTTTTTTGAGACAGAGTCTAGCTCTGTCACCCAGGCTGGAGTGCAGTGGCCCAATCTTGGCTCACTGCAGCCTCTGCCTCCCAGGTTCAAGCAACTCTCCTGCCTCAGCCTCCCAAGTAGCTGGGATTATGGGATTACAGGCATGTGCCACCATGCCTCGCTAATTTTTGTATTTTTAGTAGAGACGGGATTTCACCACGTTGGGCAGGCTCGTCTCGAACTCAAGTGATCCACCCACCTCAGCCTCCCAAACTGCTGGGATTTGAGCCACCGCGCCCAACTCTCCCATGCACTCTTAATTCTAACTTTCCTTCTGTGCTGGTGCCTTAAACCACCCCTGCTCTAGACTCTGTTCCCCCACCCGCTTCTGTTTCCCTGTCTTCCCAGCAGACAGCAGCTCATTCATACTTAGGGAGAAGAATGGTGCCCACAGCTTCTCTGGGGTTTCAAGCTCAGAATCCTTTGGGAACAGGTGGGTGGAGGGCAAGTGGGGTTCAGAACTTGCTGTTTCTTTTTGGAACATTCATAGATTTCTTTTTCAAGCCCAGGTTACCTCTGTCAGAGAAGAAGCTGGGTCCCTGTTACAGGGTTGTCACCCACATGGCCTGGCCATGAGGGAGGCTTCGCAAGAGCCTATGCTCCTCACTCCCCATTTTCTTCTCTCCCTCTCCCTTATGGAAAGGCAGAGAAAGAAAGAAAAAAGAAAGATGACCAGGTGCAGTGGTTCACACATGTAATCCCAGTACTTTGGGAGGCCAAGGAGGGAGGATTACTTGAGGCCAGGAGTTTGAGGCCAGCCTGGACAATATAGCAAGACCCCATCTCTAAAAAAAATTTTTTTTTTTTTGTTATCTAAGTGTGGTGTCATGCACCTGTAGTCTCAGCTACTCCAGAGACTTATGCAAGAGGATCACTTGAGCCCAGGACATCAAGGCTGCAGCGAGCTATGATTGTACCACTGTACTCCAGCCTGGGTGACAGAGCAAGACCCTGTCTCAATTTTTTAAAAAGGAAGGAAGGAAAGAAGGAAGGAAGAAGAGAGAGAGGGAGATGTAAAGAAAGGGAGAAATTCTATAGTTTCCCCACCTCAAGCTACTGGATAGATGCTCTGAGATCATCCAGCCCACAGATGGACCCGAGACCATCCATTCATTCGGTCAGTACCATTTACTGAGCATCTACTACATGCCAGGCACTGGGCTAGATTTTGGGGCTATAATAGTGAGAGAAAAGACATGCAGCTCCTGCCTTCATGGAGCTTACAGACTAATAAGGAGACAAAACTAAACAAATCAATATACAATTATAAGTTGTAGTAGTGACAAAGAAAAAGTACAAAGTGTTGTGTAGTGCACACAGAGAGGGTACAACAAGGGATCCCTCCTGACTAAGGTCAGGAAGAGTCTCTTTAGGAATGCAGCATTGAAGCTGAGGCCTGACGGGTGAGTGGGGTTAGCCAGGTACAGAGAGAAGAGTGTGTCAAGCTGGGGAAAGCCACACATGAACCCCAGGCAGATTCCCCTGTCATGAAGGTGATTTCTCCTTTAGCCGTGCCTTCATGGAAGGACAAAATTCAGTAACTCAGCAAAGCCCAGGAGGAACCAGAAGAGGGAAGAGCTGGGAGTGGGAAAGGAAGCCAAGGGTGGTCCAGGTTGCCAGGTGTGATGGCTCACACCTATAATCCCAACAGTTTGGGAGACCAAGGTGAGCTGATCACTTGAGGTCACGAGTTCAAGACCAGCCTAGACAACATGGTAAAACCCCATCTCTACTAAAAATACAAAAATTAGCCAGGCATGGTGGCGCACACCTATAGTTCCAGCAACTCAGGAGTCTGAGGTGAAAGAATCGCTTGAACCCTGGAGGCGGAGGTTGCAGTGAGCCGAGATCATGCCACTGAACTCCAGCCTGGGTGATAGAGTGAGACTCCATCTCAAAAGAAAAAAAAAGGGTGGTCAAGGCATGGCATCTGAGCACCAAGGCAAGGGAGCGGGGGAACAGAGACTGAGCCTGTGCAGGATGGGATCTCTCAGCGAGTTGCAAGGCAGCCCCAGGAAAGAGCCTGAACTTCTCCAACTCCTACAGCTGTGGCATGGACAGTTGCTCATGGAGACAAAAATTCAAATAATCATCACACAAATCAGTTTATAAGTACAAGGTTCTTGCAGGGAGTGTGAAGCTGGAAAGTAACTCAAGCCTTCTCTCTTCCAGAAAGATCAGTGTTTAATGAAATATACAAGAGTGTGTTTCTTACTTTTGGAGGTACATAGGCCTTCACTGGCTCTGCATTGTCTAATAGGGCCAAACTTTTCACCTAGCATTTGCGTCCTCCCCAGATGTCCCCGACATATCTTTCCACTGCCCCTACCAGAACCAATGACAGGAGCCAAACGCAACCACTCACTGTTTCCTGGACGCTGAGCTCTAACAGTAAGTTGCTCCTTCTTCCTCAGCATCTGCTCCCCTTCTCACACAGTCATGGCTCTCATTTTTACCCTGAGCAGTTGCGGTTTCCCCTTGCTTTGTATATCCTGAACTCTTTACCTCCCTGACAGTTCTTCTCTTTGGGAGTGCCTCTCTTCTCCCTCCACTGGACCACACGTTTCTTAAAGGAAAGAAAGGCATTTTATTCCTCTGTGTGTCCTCTGTGCCTGGGACAATGCCAGTCATTCAATGGGGCATCAACAAATGCTTGCAGTGTTCCATTCATTGAAAACCACTAAAGGGCTAAAACACGTGTCAATGCCTTTGAATTGAAGTCATCAGGTGGGTGAGGGAAGAGACCTGGGGGTGAAACTCAAAGAAGAAACAATAGAAACCGTAATCAGAGGCCGGGCATGGTGGCTCACACCTGTAATCCCAGCACCTTGGGAGGCTGAGGCGGGTGGATCACCTGAGGTCAGGAGGTCAAGACCAACCTGACCAACATGGCGAAACCCCATCTCTACCAAAAATACAAAAATTAGCCGGGCCTGGTGGTGGGCGCCTATAATCCCAGCTACTCTGGAGGCTGAGGCAGAATTGCTTGAGCCCAGGAGGCAGAGGATGCGGTGAGCCAAGAATGCACCTCTGCACTCCTGCCTAGGCGACAAGAGCATCTTGCAGGAGTCTTCCCATAGAAAGAAAAGAAGGAAAAGAAGGAAGGGAGGAAGGGAGAGAGAAAGAGAAAGAGAAAAAGAAAGAGAGAGAAAGAAAGAAAGAAAGAAAGAAAGAAAGAAAGAAAGAAAGAAAGAAAGAAAGAAAGAAAGAAAGACAGACAGACGGAAGTAGCCGTGATCAGGAAGGAGAGGAAGAGGGCATGCCATCTACCGAGGGCCCAGGGCCTGGCTGTTGCAGAAGACTTTCTTCTCCAGTCAGCCTCCCCTGTCCAGAACAGGAAGGAAGGTCCTGGAGGAAGAGGACTCACACTAAGGACTCTGGGCATGGCTACAAACCCTAGAGGTAGGCAGAGAGGACGCCCTGGGGACAGGGTGGTCAGTGACCTCCATCTCTACCAACTCGCCATGGCAGCTGAAATGCTGCCCTCAAGTCAATCCTTGGAGTTAAGGAATGAAATCCTGAAAAAACACCATAATCCATTCCCAGGAAAGGGATGGAGGGAGAAGACAGCCCTGTTAATACATCAGTGTCACCCCAACATGTTTGGGAATAGCCAGTATCTAGAAAAACAGAGGCAGCGTCTGAAGGGAATGAGACAGGAGACCATTGAAGGGGAGAAGGAGCCAGGTCAGGCAGGCTCTGAAATAAGAACATTTTCCCAGGAAGGGCAGCTTCAGGATTGGCACCCTGGAAAGGCCTGGCAGCCAGGCAATGCACAGTGAGAGTCCAGGGCTCGAGTGCTTCCCTGCCACAATATGGGTTTCTGTGGCAGATGCTTATCTCTCCCGCAAAGGCAACCACCATGAGGGCACAGGCTTTGCCTGTGCATTTGCTGCTGTAGCCTCCATGCCCAGTCTGTGCCTGGCAGGTAACAGGCTCTCAATAGATAGTTCTTGAATGCATGAATGAATGAATAAAGCAAGGTCCTGAGAATGGACCCCAAAGAAAAACTAGTCCTTCCTCTAGATTCTGCAGAGGGATCCAGAAGACCTACCCAAAGTCAGGCCCGAGTTGCTGGTAGCAATACCTGAAATGAGTCAAGTGACCCTTGTCGCAAAGAGAGGTCCACACCTGAGCAGCTGGGGAAGGACTGCACTTTACAAACTTACCCCAGCAGCTCTTGGAACAGGACCGAGCTCCCTGCTGTCTTTTAGGATTTCTTCAGGGAGAAAAAGAATTTTCCTGGCCATCGGGCCAGAATATAAAAACAAGGCTACATAAAACAGGCCTAAGAGGGAAAGAGCAGGCCAAAAACAATACACTTCTCTCTCCCCTTGTTTTTTCAGGACCTCAACTTCTTTTCCCAGTGAGGAGGAGGAGGAGGAGGAGAGGGGAGAAAGCCCAGTGACCCTGTGCCTCCTCGCCAGGACAGAGGCCTTTGCAGGCAGGGAGTCAAAGAAAACTTTTCCGAGACTGATTACCAAGAGGGTAACTAGGTACACAGAGCACATGTGAACAGGCTCCTCGTTTCCAATTCAGGACTGTCAGATGGTGATTAATGACTAACAGCCACAGAACAGCCTTGATTGCCAACTGCTGTATTGTTAATCCTGACATTTAATGAGGCCGGACACAACTCCAGCACAATTCCACACCATCATCTGCAAATAGCACTCGACGGACTTAATTGGTTAAGTATTTGTGTGTGGGGGGCGGGGGGGGAGAAAGAGAGAGAGAATAGAGAGATATAAAGAGCAAAAGAAAGGGGTGAGGTCTCTGTGAGTAATTGTGCCCTTTGTGGGCATCTATATTTTAATGCATGTAACTGTGTTATCGCATGAGTCATCTGCGATATAACCTTGGTCCCCAACAGAAACGTCCCTAATAGGGTGAAACCTCCCACCACCACCCTCCCCACCCCACTCCATCTGACCCCTACTGCGGTGTCCTTCCCACCACCGTCACCACCGCTGTCTCTGAGGGGCAGCTGGAAACTGGCATGTTTGTGAAGTTAAAACACATGAAAGGAAGTTGAAAGAAGAAGTTGTCTCAAAGTGGGCCAGCATCCAGGGCTCCTGAGAAGCCACTTTTTCACTGGACTCTGATCAATGGGGCCTTGGCCCGCCTGACTGGGTGGTTCCTCCTCTGCCAAGAGAGAAGTATGTTTCCCCCATTCCGGAACTCAACGCTTTCTTAGGAGATGAACAGAATTCACCTTATTGTTCTAAAAACAGAGTCCCAGGCAATAGGGACAGAGAAACTGGCCCAGCAGGGGCTCTCTGGGCCAACTGAGCAAGGTGACAGGGCCCAGGAAAGGAGCTGTTGGCTGCACAAGGGCAGATGGAGTCAAGGAATCAGTGTTCGTGGGATCCTGGCTGTCCCCACAGTGTCATGGCTGAACTTACAAGAACAGAAGCAAGTGAAGCACAGGTAGCCGGCTGCCTCATGGGGGAAGTATTGATAACGAAGGGACTCAAAGCAGCATAGACATGGGATGCTGAGGGGCCAAGTGAGCAGAGCAGACAGTGAGTGCTGCAAGTCCTCAGAGGGGTCAACAGGAACCCAAGCATCCAGAAAAGGCAGGGACCATGCAGAGGGGTCCGAAAAATGGGACCCTCAGTGGAAAGCACTGAGAAAACCATTATTCAGGTGAGGTTTGGGATAAATTCATTCCCACGAACTCCCCTTTGAAAGGCTCGTTCCTCTAAGCATGGCTTTCAAACCAGTAGCGTCACCATCACCTGGAAGCCCTTTATTTTATTTTATTCTATGTTTTGAGACAGAGTTTTGCTCTCGTCGCCCAGGCTGGAGTGCAATGGCACAATGTCAGCTCACTGCAACCTCTGCCTGTCGGGTTCAAGTGATCATCCTGCCTAGCCTCTCGAGTAGCTGGGATTACAGACATGCACCACCACCCCCAGCTAATTTTTTTTGTATTTTAGTAGAGACAGGGTTTCACCATGTTGTCCAGGCTAGTCTGGAACTCCTGACCTCAGGTGATCCGCCTGCCTTGGCCTCCCAAAGCACTAGGAATTACAGGCGTGAGCCACCGTGCCCAGCCTGGAAGCCCTTTAGAAATGGAGACTCAGTAGAACTGTGGTCACTAGAGGGGTGGGGAGGGCAGGGGTTGGGGAGGGAGAGGTTGGCTAACAGATACAAAGTTATAGCTACATAGGAACTAGCAGGAATAAATCCTAGTGTTCTATAGCAGTGTAGGGTGATGACCATTAACAAGAATGTATTGTGTATTTTCAAATAGCTACAAGAGAGGATTTGGAATGTTCCCAACACAAAGACATGATAAATGTTTGAGGTGATGGATATGCAGATTACCCTGATTTGATCATGACACATTGTATGCAGGTATCAAAATATCACATGGGCCCCATAAATATGCACAATTATTAGGTTGTCAATTAAAAAATACAACTTTTTTTTTTGAGACAGAGTCTCGCTTTGTCACCCAGGCTAGAATGCAATGGCCCAGGCTCATTGCAGCCTCCACTTCCTGGGTTCAAGCAATTCTTGTGCTTCAGCCTCCCAGGTAGCTGGGACTACAGGCGTGCACCACCGCGCCCAGCTAATTTTTGTATTTCTCATAGAGACGGGGTTTCACCACATTGGCCAGGCTGGTCTCAAACTCCTGGTTTCAAGTGATCTGCCCACCTCAGCCTCCCAAAGTTCTGGGATTACAGGCGTGAGCCACAGTGCCCAGCCGAAAAATAAAACTTGTTAAAAGGGAATGTAGACTCACAGGCCCCATCCCGACCCATGACTCTAAATCTGCATTTTGACAAAATCCCCTGAGTAAAGTTCAAGTATGAGGAGTGCTGCTCTAAATGCCATGGGGAAGAAGCCGCACACAAAAGCCAGGCCTGACCCAATTACCTGGTGCCTGGTAGTCCCAACATGTGTCCACTTTGCTACTACAAGAAACAAGCCAGGTGTGATGGTTCACGCCTGTAATCCCAGTGCTTTGGGAGGCCTGAGGCGGAAGGATTGCTTGAGGCCAGGAGATCAAGGCCAGTGTAGACAACATCCCAAGACCTGATAGCTATTAAAAAAAAAAAAAATTGCCAGGTGCAGTGACGCATGCCTGAAGTCGCAGCTACTCCGGAGCCTGAGGTGGGATGATTGCTTGAGCCCAGGAGGTTGAGGCTGCAGTGAGCTGTGATTGTGCCACTGCACTCCAGCCTGGGAGACAGAGTGAGACCCTGCCCTGTCTCAAAAAAAAGAATAGAGTACGTTTTTTATATGTGTATGTAAAAAACACTGTATATATAATATCCTGCTTTTTTTGCTAACCATTATGTTTTAAGCTTCTTTTTCCATACAGCCTCAGCATTCTGATGTCTGCATGATATTCTTAGGCTATTTCTAATTTTTCTCTATTTTAAATATATATTATGTTTTTTTAAAAATATCATTGTGGCTGGGTGTGGTGGCTCACACCTGTCATCTCCAACACTTTGGGAGGCTGAGGTGGAAGGATCACCTGAGGTCGGGAGTTCGAGACCAGCCTGACCAACATGGAGAAACCCCATCTCTACTAAAAATACAAAAAATAGCCGGGTGTGGTGGCACATGCTTATAATCCCAGCTATTCCGGAGGCTGAGGCAAGAGAATCCCTTGAACCCAGGAGGTGGAGTTTGCGGTGAACAGAGATTATGCCATTGTATTCCAGCCTGGGCAATAAGAGCAAAACTCCATTTAAAAAAAAAAAAAATATATATATATATATATATATATATATATATATATATATATATATATATATATAGTGTAGAGCCCAGGAGCGGTGGCTCACGCCTGTAATCCCAGCACTTTGGGAGGGCGAGACAGGAGAATCACTGAAGGTCAGGAGTTCAACACCAGCCTGGCCAACATGGTGAAACCTCGTCTCTACTAAAAGTACAAAAAATTAGCCTAGTGTGCTGGCAAGCACCTGTAATCCCAGCTACTCGGGAGGCTGAGGCAGGAGAATTGCTTAAACCCAGGAGGCGGAGGTTGCAGTGAGCAGAGATTTCGCCACTGCACTGCAGCCTGGGTGACAGAGCGAGACTCCATCTCAAAAAAAAAAAAAAAAAAAAACTGTGTATGAGTTTGCTAATTAGTTGGATTTAGAGGTCCTATCTCTAAAAAACTAAAATAAAATAATAAATGCTCCTGGGTCTCCTTTCCTCCCAGGAGACCAGGGTTCCCCATGCCTTCCCTGCCTCGATTCCCTGCATGGCCCCGAACCAGGGCTGGGACGCCTTGGGGCATGGGGCGTGGCAGGACAGCAGGACATTATTGGGCCTGAGCACTTGGGCATGGGCCTGGCCGCAGCTGAAAGGTCCTGGGTGGCTCTGCAACGCTTCGCCGCCTGTGCGCTGGAGGGCTCGGGTCACAGGAAGGGGCGAACACCTTGCTCCTGGGGTGTCCCATGTGCAGGTCTTTGTTCCCAGCCAGTGGTTGGAACGTCAGCGCCCCACGCTGAGGAATTCCGTTCGTGACTGAGGCCTCGTGTAATGACCGCTGGCCGCCTTCATTCCAGCAGGCATTCCTTGCCCGCTTGATTCCCCCGCTCCAGACACCCTAACTGTGGGAGGGGCAGCCTCAGAAAGTGATAATTAAAAGCTAATGCTTCCCCTTGTGACTCTGGGCCTCGGGATGTCCCTACAGTGACCCCACCTCCCAAATCCTCATCCTGAACCATCACCTCGTCCCCACCTGGGCTCCCCTGGGCTTCATTAAATGCTCCTGTGGCCTCAATCCAATCGCCCTCCCCATTCTGAAAGTGTAGGAAAGAACGTGGAATAGAACCAAGGGCCCCGGGTTCCCATTCCAGCTCCTCTGCTTCTGTGTGACCATGACAAAGCACTTCCCATATCCATGCCTTGGTTTCCTCCATATAGAATCAAGGGATTGGATAAAATGGATGATCTCTGAGGTCCTTTGCAGCCGTGACTCTCTGTGACTTTATTTCAGAGAATTATCACTGAGCCTAAATGAAATGAGATCATGGATGTTATAAAACATTGAAAACGTTTAAAACTACACACATATATAACACACATAGGAATAAGGAGTCTCCTTTTCTTTTTTAGTTTTATTTATTTTTTTGAGACAGAGTCGTGCTCTGTCACCCAGGCTGGAGTGCAGTGGTGCAATCACCGCTCACTGCAGCTTCAACCTCCTGGGCTCAAGAGATCCTCCCACTTCAGCCTCCCAAGTAGCTGAGACTACAGGCATGTGCTACCACACCTGGCTAACTTTTTGGATTTTTTTGTAGAAACTGGGTTTCTACAAAATGTTGCCCAGGCTGGTCTCAAACTCCTGGCCTCAAGCAGTCCTCCTGCCTTGGCCTCCCAAAGTGCTGGGATGACAGGCATGAGCCACCACACCTGGCCAAGAATCTTCCTTGCTCTAATCCCCCATCTTTTCTCTAATACCCCAGCACTATGTGTCCTTCTAGTGTTGCTTTGTTTCATGGTCTGTTTTCCCTGCCAGATTGGGAGCAACATGAGGACAAAATGGAGGTTTTTTTTTTTTTTTTTTTTGAGACGGCATCTCGCTGTCACCCAGGCTGAAGATCTTGGTTCTCTGCAACCTCCGCCTCCCAGGTTCAAGTGATTCTCCTGCCTCAGCCTCTTGAGTAGCTGGGATTACAGGTGTGCACCACCATGCCCAGCTAATTTTTGTATTTTTAGTAGAGACAGGGTTTCATTATGTTGGCCAGGCTGGTCTCAAACTCCTGACCTCAGGTGATCTGCCTGCCTTTACCTCCCAAAGTGCTGGGATTATAGGCATGAGCCACTGTGCCCAGCCTCTATTTTTTAAATCTCCTCTCAATAACTAACACCCACGAAGCTGCTCAGTAATGTTGACTCAGGGACAGACTGATAACCCCCTTGGCTGCTCATTCATTTAAATGGACTTGTAAGAAGCTTAACAGAAAAGTAGTTACCTTTGCTTCTTAGGAGGGGAAGGGAAAGAACCTCTTTTAAATATATCTTACTTCTTTCAAGGAAAAAAAGTAGTTTGGCCCCTCAAAATTAGTTGGATTTGGAAATTCAAATGAAATTTTTAATACTGCCTTGCAAATAAACACATATCAACATGCCCAAGGATTAATTCCATTCCCCAGGCTCTTCTTAAGCATATTGTGTGCTGAATGCCAAGCCTCCACTCAATAGTAAGAGAACACAGAAGAGATACTATAAAGTACTAAAATTTTTAAAGCAAACATAGCAGGACTTAGATATCAAAATAAATATTGTCCCATTCAAAATGTCCCTTTGGAAGGACATACACTCATTCTAATATGTTGCCTTGCTCAAAACTCTTTGGAATGTTTTGAAAGCTATCTTTAAACCATCAGATTTTTAATTGACAATTACAAATCTTTATGTGGTGATTAGCAGGGGAAATGTCTCTCCTGAAGCCAGCCCTGGTGAATAAGCTGGATGATCAGGCTTATTCAGTCAGGTCAAAAATCTAAACAATGTGTGTCTTATAATGAAGTTCTTAACGAGCACATGAGAATCGTGTGTAGCCTTCCAACATGAATACGCTGAAGGGCTTCTTTCTCTGAGTTGCATAGGTTCAGCTGTGTCTGTAAAAATCAGTCTCTTGACAGATCTTCTTCTACCCTGGTCCCACTCTCCACCTCCCAACCCCCATCATCTATTCTGAACACTATAGCCAAAAGATCTTTTAGAAACAGAAGTTGCTCATTGGTTTGAAAGCCCATGAGAGCTCCCATCTCATTTGGAGGAGTGGCCAAAATCCACAGGGTGGCTTCTAAGACCTAGCTCCCTGCGCCCTCTCCAATCTCCTCCCACCCCACCGTCTCCTTCAGCAGCTTTGGCTTCAGCCACATGGCCTCCCTGCCATTACTCAAACACACTAGGATGCTCCTGTTTAGGGTCATTCTCTAGCTGTCCTCCGTTTGGAAACTTCTCTTCCAGAAATCTTCTTGGCCAGCCCCATCATTTCCTTTATGTTTTTGGTAAATTATCACCTTCTCAACGAGACATACTCTGACTTTCTATTTAATACCTCTATTAATAGTGCCTTCTTTTTCATAATGTCTTCTGCTTAATACCTTCCATTTAATAACTTCCATTTAATAACACACAGACACGCATGGACACACTCACTCCTTAGCCCCAGGACCCTGGCCTTCTTTTCATTTCTTCCCTGGTGCTTATCACCTTCTACCATAATATCTAATTTATCTAATATTATTTATAGTATATCTTTTTGTCTGTATGCTCCTGTGAGAACAAAGCTCAGGAAGGCCAGTATCTTTGTCTGTTTAATTGAATCTCGAAAGCCTAGAACAGGCGCGTAGCTGGTACTCAATAAAAACATGTTGAATTGAATTGGATTGGATTTCATTGAATTGAATTGGCTTGAATTGCATTGCACTGTGTTGAATAAGTCCCAACTTATATAAAGTATACTCCCTGCCTTCCAGTTGCTTGTATATCTGATTGAGAGAACTAGTGACATACACATGAAAGTGACTGAGCAGTACACAGCAGTTCAGGACTAAGTGGAACTTGCAGTGATGCTGCAGGAATCCTGGACGGATGAGTGCCGGCTGGAGGAGGAGAAAGAACCTGAGCTGAGCCTCCCATCTAGTCAAGCAAACCCTCTCCTTGTCCCCAGCATAGGCCCTGTTGTTCTGCTCACGCTGGCCCTCTGCCTGAAGTCCCCCACCTTTCCTGCCCACTTACCTAAATGCTATCCACCCAAGTCCCCTTCCTCCTCACCACTTTCCCTGATTACTCCAGCCCTCCCCGAACCCCTGTAGCTCCTATATTTTGTTTCAGATCATTTAGCCTTTACATAGAACTGTTCTGTGTGTGTGCATGTCATTTCCCCAGCTAAGAACTACATCTTTTACTTCTCTCTTCTAAATAGGGCCAAGGGCTGGGCACAGTGGCTCATGCCTATAATCTCTGCACTTTGGGAGGCCGAGGCGGGCAGATCACCTGAGGTCAGGAGTTCAAGACCAGTCTGGCCAACATGGTGAAACCCCATCTCTACTAAAAATACAAAAAAATTAACCAGGTGTGGTGGTGTATGCCTGTAGTCCCAGCTACTCAGGAGGCAGAGGCAGGAGAATCACCTGAACCTGGGAGACAGAGGTTGCAGTGAGCTGAGATCGCACCACTGCAATCCAGCCTGGGTGACAGAACAAGACTCCATCTCAAAAAATAAATAAATAAATAAATAGTGACAATAAAAAATAAACAAATAGTGCAGAGAAAAGAGGAAGGTGGCTTTCCAGGAGGTAAATCTCAAAAACAAAGATACCATGGTGTGAACTGCCATGATGAGTTTACAAATATGACACCAGTACTTCTCAGCCCAAGCTGAGGCTTGTATCACCTGAAGAGCTTTTCCCAAATATCTCTGGCTGGGCACAGTGGCTTAACCTTGTAATCCCAGTAATTTGAGAGGCTGAGGGGGTGGATTGCTCGAGCCCAGGAATTCAAGACCAGCCTGGGCAACATGGCAAAATCCTACCTCTACTAAAAATACAAAAATTAGTCGGGCATGGTGGCAAGTGCCTGTAGTCCCAGCTACTCAGGAGGCTAAGGTGGGGGGATCAATTGAGCCTGGGAGGTAGAGGCTGCAGTGAGCTGTGATTGTGCCACTGCACTCCAGCCTGGGTAACAAAGCAAGACCCTGTCTCAAAAAAAAACCCCTGGCTGGGCACAGTGGCTCATGACTGCAATCCCAGCACTTTGGGAGGCAGAGGGAGGATCACTTGAGCCCAGGAGTTCAAGACCAGCCTGGGCAACAAAGCAAGACCCTATCTCTACAAAAAAAATTACAAATTAGCCAAGTGTGGTGGTGTACGTCTGTAGTCCCGGCTACTCAAGAGGCTGAGGTGGGAGGACTGTTTGAGCCCAAGAATTCAAGGCTGCAGTGAGCTAAAATGAGACCACTGCACTCCAGCCTCAGCGACAGAATGAGACCCCGACTCAAAAAAAAAAAAAAAAACCTCCTTGTGGGGGCCTTACCCCAGACCAATGTTATCAGAATATCAGGGAATGTGGCCCAGACATCACCAAGTGATTCAAATGTGTAGCTGGAATTAAGAACAACCATTGTATTAGAGAAAACATAAGGAGGCCAGGCATGGTGGCTCATGCCTGTAATCCCAGCACTTTGGGAGGCCCAGGCAGGTGGATCACTTGAGGCCAGGAGTTCGAGGCCAACATGGGTAACATATCAAAACCCCATCTCTACTAAAAAATACAAAAATTAGCCGGGCATGGTGGCCCGCAGCTGTAGTCCCAGCTACTCGGGAGGCTGAGAGACAAGAATCACTTGAACCTGGGAGGCAAAGTTGCAGTGAGCTGAGACTGTGCCACTGCACTCCAGCCTGGGTGGCAGAGCAAGACCCCCAGCCTGGGTGACAGAGCAAGACCCTGCCTCAAAAAAAACAAAAGAATAAAGGGGTATATGAGAAATTGGGAAGCCAGCCTAAAATGCTGTAGTTGTGACTATCCCTCCATTCCATTTTGTTCCTATGAGTTTGTCATGGGAATTTGTCTTTGTCAGGGTAGCCTGGACGGATCAACTGTGGACAGATGTGACCACCCTCTGCCTAATGCTATAATGAGTAGCAAGAGGTTAGAGAAGCTATGGAGAGAGCAGACAGCACCAACAAATGTGGCCAAAACCAGGGGTCATATGCACCCATGGAATGCAGAAATGTTTGGGAAAACTAGAGGACTAGTTTAGACCACTTGACAATTTTTGTTGCAATTTCTCCCCTTCCTTGGTTGTTAGCACTCAGGTTACTCTCTCAGGCCTGCCCAGCAGAAGAGCTAAGCAGTGTGTAAATTATCTTGACGTTACTCTTTCAGGAATTCCTGGCTAATTCCTTACACTCCTCCTCCCTCTACATCCTGGAAAACTGAGCAGAAGTTGAATCTTCTCTCTTAAATGTAACCTGGCTCACGTGCACTGAAGAGCATGCAAGAAACTTGAGTGACAGAATTAGCTGGGCGTGGTGGTGGGTGCCTGTAGTCCCAGCTACTCGGGAGGCTGAGGCAGGAGAATCACTTGAACCCGGGAGGCAGTGAGCTGAGATCGCGCTGCTGCACTCCAGCCTGGGCGACAGAGCGAGACTCTATCTCAAAAAAAAAGAAACTTGAGTGACAGAAGTCCTCATCCTAGTCTGGTCTGTAGATGTCCTCTGCTCCATCTCTCTTCTCCTCCCTCCTTTATGAAAAAACTTACAGAGACAAACCAAGAAACTAAGCAGCACTTCCCATTGGTTGATTTCAGAGGCACCTGTGCAGACCAGTCCTCTCCTCCCACCGCCCTGACTGCACTCTCACACATGAAATATCAATATCACTATTAAAATACAAACATCACTCTTCCCCCACTGCCACAGCTAGAGATGGGGCTGAAAAGCCAAGCCCCTCTGAGAAATGAAACGGGGCTTAAATTCAGAGTGAGATGGAAAAAACTGAGATGAAAACTTTCCCTGCCAGCAGGATCTGCTTATTTGGGAATGGTGGGAAGGGAAGGGAAGGGAGGGTGGGAAGGGCAGGGAAAAGGAACATAAAGGAAAATACGTTGGCACCTAGTAGCTGAAGGAGGGAGAGAAGGGTGTGCCAGGGAACGAGGGGGCGGGTGTGGAAAGACGAGGCCTGGGTGCTGATGACAGCCTTCCCTGACTCCACCAGCTTGCCAAGACCCAGCCCTAGATCCCAGAGGGGTCACAGCTGAGGTCCCCCCTCTGGAGGCCACTACCTTTCATTTTCTTGCTCCCCAGTCTCTGTGCCCAGAATCACTGTCTGCCAGGCTCTGGCCAACTTGTAGCCTCTCCGTGCTGAAAACGACCCGCTAAAAAAGCCAAGTGGGAAGGACCCAGCACACAGCCGTGAACCACATATACACCAAGAGGTAACTCTAAACTCCAGAGCTGGGCCCAGGAGGAGGGGAAGGGTGGAGGGGGGATGAGGTTTTTCCACTTCCATTCGCAACTGTCAGGCGGGTGATTAATGACCAACAGGTTTGGAATCGCCTCTATTGCCAGATCAGTATTGTTGCCCCTGACAGCTAATGAGGTTGGACAGGCTTCTCCACACTGAGCTTTACGGGCCTGCTCCCTCCCCTGCAGAGCTCACAAGCCCTGCCAGCTTTTGTGCACTGGAATGTTCAAGCCCCACCCCCCTTCATTCCTCCAACACCATCTCCCCACAACTCCCTGAACCACCATCTCACCACAGAATCTTGCCCATCCGCCAAGGAAGCTGGGTAGTGAGGCTTCAAGCCCCAGCCTGCTCAGAGATACCCATCTGTCACACCCACATCCCCAAAAGCCCCTTTCCCATTCCCACTGGAGCTTGAGCAATGGGGCTGGAAGGAAGGAAAAAGAACCAAAGCGAACACTTCAGCCCTTGGGTTTAAGATGACAGAAGGATCTCTGAACACTTGCTTTGGACGGTCTGGCCAGCAAGTTTAACAAGGCCATTCCACAGCCAGCTGTAAAATTCAAGAAGTATTTTATACACTCACGGCTTCAATCTGGCAGATGTGCTAAGGGGGTGAGGATGGAGGAGTGAGAGAACTTGGGAAAGGTGATTTAATAACAGTTAATAATGATTTTTAACCAACCACCTTACACCTAGATACACAAAGCCAGGTGTCAATGCAGAAATCAACCTGGTCCTAGGTCTAAGGGTAAGGAAATACTGGCTTTGTTTTCTGCTCTCTTACAAATAATATTTACCTTTGTGCTAGTTCACATCTTGATATGGTTAAGCATGTTTGCCTGTGGTTTAATATTTGAAGGAGTTGGAGCAACATAATAAGCAAACAGCATAAAAAGCCCAGAAAGACCCCCTCAGCTTAAAAATCTATTACTTTTCAGTGTGATATAAATGTATTTTGCTTCTGCTCAGAGCAATTTCCTAGTTTACTCTTATTAAACCAGAAGACGGCTTAGCAGAGTTCTTGATTTATGAAACACATACTAGATTCATTAAAACCTTAAAAGATTTAATACATTTTATCAGGACATTAAATCTGTGCAGGGTTTTTAAATCAAATACCTGCCATATTTCATCCCCCACACCCTGCACACTTACTTAAGAACACTAAAATGTGGACTGACAAACATTATGGGTGTTTCAGGCCTGATTTCTAAGTGGCAGTAAAGTCCTCCCCTCCAGGATTTATAGCCTGGCTTCTCCCCAAGTCTGGTCTTCCAAAGAACAACTGACTCTCCTCTTTAGAATTTGGTTCGGTAGGATGAGCTGAGATCTACATTTCACACACATATGCACACACATTTCTTCCTTTCCCATTGCATAGCCAACGTTCCTATTCTCATGGGTTCTCTAGGGCCCCACCCTTCAACACCACTCACCCATCTTCTATCTTCTTCCAGAACTCCTACTGGCCTCTGCTTCCATGCAGACACACTCCTAACATCTCCTTCTCTCCCTCCCTACTCCCCTAACTCTTAGCCCATACAGAACTGCACCCATGGAACACCTGCCATGCTTTGGGAAGCAAAGCAAAGCAAAGCCCTCTTATTCTTAATCCCTTCCTTTTTAAGTCTATCCACACCACAGTGGTTCTCAGCGGGGGGCAAATTTGTCTCACACACACACAACTGGGGACATTTGGCAACGCCTGAAGACATATTTGGTTGTCACAACGAGGTGGGGGTGTTGCTACCAGCATCTAGGGATAGAGGCCAGAGAATCTGCTAAACATCCTACAATGCACAAGCCAGCCCCTCTACCCCACATCGTGGAAAAAAGAGAGAAAAAGAAAGAATGAAAGAAAAGAAGGAAGGGCCAGGCATGGTGGCTCACACCTGTGATCCCAGCACTTTGGAAGGCCAAGGCAGGAGGATTGCTCGAGGCCAGGAGTTTGAGACCTGCCCTGGATAACACAGTGAGAACTCATCTCTACAGAAATAAAGCCGGGCATGGTGGCGTGCACCTGTAATCCTAGCTACTCAGGAGGCCGAGACAGGATGATCACTTGAGCCCAGGAGTTCAAGGCTGCAGTGAGCTACGATTGTGCCACTGCACTCCAGCCTGAGTGAGAGAGTGAGACCCTGGATCTCAACTAAGTAAATAAAATAAAAGAGAGAGGGGGAAGGAAGAAAGCGAGGGAGGGAGGGAGTGAGAGAGAGGGAGGGAGGAAGGAAGGAAGGGAGGAAGGGAGGGAGGGAGGGACGGGGAGGGAGACTGTGAGTGTCTAGAACCTTACCAGGCATAAGTGGTCTCCTCTACTCTCCTTCATTGCTTTCACACTTAGGATTGTGGCTCATAGATAATAGTTGTTTCAATAAATGTTTACAGAGTCAAACTAAATCTCTGTCCTAACACACTGACATTTTCCAAAATCACAAATGTAAGGGGAAAAAAATATTTGATTTACAATCAGTTGATCTGCCTGTGACCTTGAGGAATGGCTGAAGCCCTCTCTCCTGTGTGTCCTTATCTGTGAAGTGGAGTTGTGGGGCTATTATCCTCATGGACTATTACGAGCATTCAATGAGCTGGTGTAACCGACAGCGCTTTTACATTCTAAAAGGTCATGGGATGTTTATTATTTTTGTTGACAAACACTTATTGAGTGTTTATTGTATGCCAGGAATTATGTTAGACCCTCGGGGGGTGGGACAGGTACAAAGATGAATAGATGAAGCTCCTGCCCTCACAGATCTTAGTCTTGTAAGAAGCACAGACAAAAACTAGAATGTTTCAGTGTATTATAATGAGTGTCATATGACAAGAATGCACAGGATATTGTGGACACAGAGAAGAAACACCTAGAAAGGTCTTGAAAGATGAATAAGGCCGGGCACAGTGGCTCATGTCTGTAATCCCAGCACTTTGGGAGGCCTAGGTGGCTGGATCACTTGAGGTCAGGAATTTGAGACTAGCCTGGCCAATATGGTGTAAACCCCGTCTCTACTAAAAATACAAAAATTAGGCAGGCATGGTGGCACATGCCTATAATCCCAGCTACTCGGGGTGCTGAGGCAGGAAAATCACTTGAACCCAGGAGGCGGAGGTCGCAGTGAGCTGAGATTGTGCCACTACACTCCATCCTGGCCTGGGCGACAGAGAAAAAAAAAAAGAAAAAGAAAAAGAAAAAAAGAAAGAAAGACAGATGAATAAGAGCTGGTCTAGCAAAATAAAAAAAAATGCAGAATAAGATCATAAAAGCTGCAGGTATAGGTAGGGGATCACATCATTAAAAATCTTATATGAAAAGTTAAGAGGATTTGAACTTTTTTCGGTAGGAAACCTATTATGGTGTTTTTAAGCAGAAAAGGTATCCATCAAAGAACACATGGGGGGTACACTGTGGACAACACACTGATTTAAGGGTAAATGGAAGGTGGGGGTGAGGAGATGGCTAACATTAGATTATTACAATAATCCAGGTGATAAAGCCCTGAACTGCCTGGAGAGGAAAGCACAGGGTCAAGGAATAACTACGATGGATGGGGAAGATTAAAGACAGTGGCTGAGTGTCTAGCCTGGATGGCTGAGTGAATCGTGGTGTCTTTAGTGGGAGGAGGATGTTTGAAGGAAACTATGAGTTCCGTTTTAGAGATGATCTGTTTCTCCCTGTCCAAAATCCAAAGAAATGGTATTCTAGTGTGTAGCTTGTGGTTATCAATATGCATTTAGGAGCATCACCAGCGACCACATAATTAGAATATGGAGAACACAAGAGGCCTTCCAGAAAGAGACGATAGAGAAAAGAAGAGCAGTAGGGGCCGGGCATGGTGGCTCACCCCCATAATCCCAGCACTTGGGGAGGTGGAGGTGGGTGGATCACTTGAGGTCAGGCATTCAAGACCAGCCTGGCCAACATGGCGAAATCTCGTCTCTACTAAAAATACAAAAATTAGCCGGTCATGGTGGTGGGCACCTGTAATCCCAGCTACTCAGGAGACTGAGGCAGGAGAATCACTGGAACCCAGGAGGCAGAGGTTGCAGTGAGCCAAGATTACACCATTGCACTCCAGCCTGGGTGAAAAGAGCGAAACTCCATCACAAAAAAAATAAAGAAAGAAAAAAAGAAAAGGAAAGAAGAGCAGTAGGTCAAGGACACAAGGACAGAATTGTGAGGAATAGTTGAGGATGAGCTCAGCTAGAGATTAAAAATAGGAACATTCGGACAAGTAGACGGAAACCCAGAACGGAGTGAGTGATTCACAGAGGCCAAGGGAGGAAGAATCTAAGAATTCAGGGGATAAATCAATAGCACCATGTGCATCAGAGAAAGCGATTAAAGGGTTAAGAACAAAGGAATGGAAACTGAGGAAGTAACGACATCAAGTGTAGGCTACTTTTTCAAGAAACTTTGCTCAAAGGGAAGGAGACAAATCAGGTAAGAACTAGAGGCTTACATAGGATCAACGAAGAGGCTTAGAGGGAAGGGCGTGGAGAAATTGCACAAGATTATAGGCTGTGGCTGAAGAACTGGTAGAAAGAGGAGATAATTAAAGGCTCTAGGTCCCTGAGAAAGAGGAGGGATGTGATTAAGAAACCAGGTGAAAAAAGATTGGCCTAGAATAAACATGGGTTACCTTATCCTCTGAGACTCACATCGCCGTATACAAGGTATCTCTTATGTACAGCAAAAGAGAAGTCTATCAATGACATAGAGAGATGTGCAGATAAATATATGTAGATAAAATTTCATACAATCTTTTAAAAAAATTCCTGTTACTCTAAGTTCAGAGTTGGAGGGTTAGAGATGTCAAAGGAAAGGTCATCCCAGGCAAATCAGGCCAAGCCAAAATGCAACTGCCAGGCTTGTTGGAACACAATCTCAGGGTCAAAGGCTACTCTTCTCATCACCCCTCAAATGCAGTAGGAACCTTAGCCAAGCCCCCTTTCTGAAGACTTCTTCTCCTTGGACTTCTCTACAAGTAAAATAAATGAGTTGGATTAAAATCATAGGCAATAACCTATCTGTCCGTCAACCGGTGAGTGGATAAACAAATTGTTGTATAGCTACACAATGAAACACTACACAGCAATAAAAAGGAATGAACTCTTGATAGACTCAACAACATGGATGAATCTCAAAATAATTATTCTGGGTTTTCAAAAAAGCCAGACCCTCCCCCACAAAAAAGGGTACATACTATACAATTCCATGCATATAAAATTCTACAAAATGCACACTAATCTAGAGTGGCAAAAGCAGATCAGTGGTCTTTTGAGAATCGAAAAGAGGGTGTCCCAAAGAGGGGTAAGAGGGAGAGATTACAAAAAGGCATGGGGAAATTTGGGGCCATGATGCATGTGTTCATTATACTGATTGTGGTAATGCCTTCACAGGTATTTGCAAGTCAAAATGTAAATTGTAGACTTTATGAACAGTTTATTACATGTCAATTATATCTCAATAAAGCTGTAAAAATGTGTAATCACAAAAGGACCTTTAGGTGCCTTCTAGCTGACTTTCAACTCAATTTTTTTCCTGATGGCTCTTTGATCCCTTTACCCAATTGCCTTGAAGAAACATCATTAGCCCCAAGCAAATATGCTTTTGTTCTTGGAAGGCACCAATCCTGGTTTTTGCAACTGAAAAAAAGAAAAGAGGAAAAATTTCTGAGCCCCCTTAATAACTAAGGATACAGTTCACTCCTCTTCCCATAAGCTCACCAAAATCTTACTGGAATAAAATGTTCTGAAAGATTATTTCTATTCCCTGTTTTAGGGCCTAAAGTAAAAAAGATAAACTTTAAATCAAACAGAAACTTTTTCCAGCAACTTCCACTCTTGTGATACTGAACTGAACTGAAGCAGAAGATTTTAAGAGTTGCCTGAATCCCGTGGAGTTAACCTGGTTATTGACTTAAAAAGTCTAATTGTGAAATTGACTTAAAAATCCCTAATTGTGAAAGAAGGGGTCTCTTCTCTCTTTGGAATGGCACTCTCACTAACAATTTTCTTGATAAGAGGACCCAACAAACAGCAATAGAAATAGAAAACTATGGATTGCTAGGTGAGAGTATTTTTAACCTGCTTCAACCTACAACTGCAAAACGAACTGGCCCAATTTAATTAGAAAAATTTCACAATTTCTGACCACTGATCTACATTACTGAAAGGTTACATGTGAAATAAATGTGGGGGGTGTGTGTGTGTTTATGTGTGAAATTGAATCATTTTCTAACTCATTCACTATAAAAAAGAAATAGACTTGGGATCATTTGAACTCTGCCTTTGCAATTTATCATCTTTGTGATCTTAGACAATCTCTTAAGTTCTCTCAGCTTCAACTTTCTCCTCTAAAATGGAGTTGAACTCAAAGGGCTGACCTAAAGATTACATAAAATGAGAAAAGGTAAGGTACTGGGGCTGATACATAGACAGTATTCAATAAAGCTTTATGAAATCTGTATTGTAAATATCCATTGAGGTATAACTTCAGAAGCCTTTATCTATTCTTCTGATAAGCCTTCATTTGGTTATTATTTAATACCATACAACTTAAAGTTTATCATTCTCTCACCCTGTGTCACATTAATAATCTGCAATGATAACCCACAAACATGCAAGAATACATTAAGGGAATTTGCTATTTAAAACAGCAACAGCTAACACTTGGTGAACACTTAAAATGTACCAAATGTTGTATATGCTTTTCACAACAGTCCTATAAGTTTCATACCATTATTACTTTAATTTTATAGATGAAGAAACTGAGGCAGGGATAGATTATTTTTCCAGTGTTACAGAATAAGAGGCAGGCTCCAGGATTTAAACAAGGCAGACTGACTGTGAAGTGTCTGAGCTAAATCACTACTCTATACTGCGAGGTTTTTTAAAAAATAAAATTTTAGCCAAGCGCAGTGGCTCACGCCTGTAATCCCAGCACTTTGGGAGCCCAAGGCATGTGGATCACTTGAGGTCAAGAGTTCAATACCAGCCTGACCAACATGGTGAAACCCCATCTCTACTAAAAATACAAAAAATTAGCCAGTCGCGGTGGCATGCATCTGTAGCCCCAGCTACTCGGGAGGCTGAGGCAGGAGAATCGCTTGAACCCGGGAGGCAAAGGTTGCAGAGCCGAGATTGCGCCACTGCAGTCCAGCCTGGGTGACAGAGCAAGACAGGAAGGAAGGAAGGAAGGAAGGAAGGAGAAAAAGAAATCGTAAAAATTTTTGTTAAACAAATCATCACAAATGTATCTGCTGGGTAACATAAAAATCACAGGTCTCTTAAGAAAGAGATTTTCAGAAGTACTAGATCATCATGTACCAGTACATCATGAAGTCCACCCCTCTGCCTTTAGGCACGTCCACAACTAAATAACTCAGGTCTGGTAAAATGACTCCTAAGAACAAAATCCCAAAACTTCTACCCACAATTCACTCCAAAGTTTAATGTGAGGAAATTTTTGTGTTTTTATTATTTTTAATTGACACATAATAATATACATATTTACGGGAAGGGGAGGGGAGACAGGGGTTACCAGAGGTTGGTTAAAGGAAATTCTTAAATTACAAGTAATTTAAATACTTGATGCAGCAGGCTAGCCCCCATTTCATGGGTTGATGAACCCTAATATTTCCATTTTTCTTACTCAATTATTAAATAAACAAATAAATAAACTATTAAATAAGCATGCCCAGCTGAGGTTATATCACTGAACATGGAGAGAAAAAACTCAAGTTCTGATAGGATTGATCAAGAGATTGGCCAGCTGTGTCTGTTTGGGGTGGGGGATGCAGGGACAGAGTAGGGAGATGAAAGGCCTTCATTTATGGAGATGGGCACAGAGCTCCCAGACAGCACCATGTAACCCTCGTATGGGCTTCACCATCTGAAACATCCCAACACCCAGAGCAAACCCAGGAAAGGCAAACGGGCCAATCCCAAGCAGGCATGCCTGGAAAAAACCACACTTCCCTTTTCCTGAGTCTTAAATCTGTCTAACACCACCAGCTTGCCATCTTCCCCGTGTAAAAGTTTTTCTTTTACTGAAGGCTATAATTAAGTGGACTCTTTCTCTCCTGCAAACAAAATATTAATAACTTCAGTGGCTGAATTAGAAATGCCCCAATGTGATGCCGGTGAATAGGGCAGGTGGAGGACAACGTGAGGCCCTTAGACTAGGAGACACAAAGTCTGGATTCCGGGCCTGGTCCCACGTTGCCTTCAGTTGTATTTACTGGGCACCTAAGCCCCGGGGATGCGGAAGGAAAGTCAGTCTCTGCTCTCCCGGGAACGTACAGTTTATCTAGAAAGACAAAGTGCACTAGCCCCGGTGCACTGTGGCAGGAGTTTAAAAAGCAGTGAACTCAAGATATTAAGGAAACACAAAGGAAACTTTCCTTGGCTTTTACCCTTGAACCTCGCTGAACTTCTTAGATTCCGTTCATTAAAATTAGAATAATAATTCCTTGTTAATATACTTTGTGGTGTTGCAGGATCGCAAGGGCCAAAGCTCCCAGAAAAATATAAAGAACTCAAGGTAAGGATTTTTGATGAGTGAGGTAATGATGCTAATCTGTACATTGAAAAGACTGTTTCATTTCAGCTGTGCTATAGGAAAGCAAACAGTTGCAACTCGCTAGTACCTTATCAAGGCGAAAAAAGAAAAAAAAAAAGGCCGCGCATGGTGGCTCACGCCTGTAATCCCAGCAGTTTGGGAGGCCGAGGCAGGAGGATTGCTTGAAGCCAGAGTTTGAGACCAGACATACCGAGACCCTGTCTCTCCTAAAAATAAAATTGTCAAGTGTCGTGGCGTGCGCCTGTGGTCCCAGCTACTCAGGAGGGTGAGGTGGGAGGATCGCTTAAGCCCAGGAGTTCGAGGCTGTAGTGAGCTATGATCGTGCCACTGCACTCCAGCCTGGGCAAAAGAGCGAGACCTTGTCTCTAAAAAAACCAAAACGAACCAGGTTCGGCCTAATGCGGAGGGAAATCCGGAGCAATCCCCAAAGTCAACGCCTTGGAAAGGGACGCCCTAGGCCTCAGTACTCCGGGCCATGCGCGTCCTGCCGCTCGCTCTCGGAGAGCTCCCTCCTATACCGTCCTCATCCCCAGCCCCAGGCCGGATACCCAAGACCGAGGTCCAGGACCACACGGACCAAGTCGCGGGCGATCCCTGGCGGCCAGCTACGGCCATTGACCGCTGGGAGCGCGAGGGGGCGGGGCGCAGAGCGAGCGCGGGGCGGGGGTGTGGTCGTCTCGCGTGAATTGATGGCGTCATCGAAGCGCCGGCCCGGAAGGAAGTCGCGTGCTGAGGGGTGTGACGGTTTTCTTGCTCGTGGGCTCGGACGAGTACGGAGCGCCTGCAGGGACAGCCTGGTACGCGGCCCCCGCCCCTTCGTGCGCGCGCTGGGCCTAGCTGCCGCTCCGGGTCGGGGCTGACCCGTCACCTTTGGGAATCTCAGTCCCAGCAGCTTCTCTCCCTCAGCCGGCCCGCTCCTGGAGAGACAGAAACCCTTTTCTGTCGCGTCCTCTCCTTGCGAGCCGCAGGGGGACCGAGCGGAGGCTATTGGAGCCGCAGCCCCAGACCAGGGCGCTTGACCCTTTCGGAACGGGGCGGGGAAGGGGCGCGAGTGACCTCGGGGAGGGAAGGGCAGTGGCAGGAAAGGACGCAACTGCAGATCGGTAGCCGGAGGCCGCCACGGTAAAATAAGCGCCTCGCAGATGTCCGCGCCCCGGTTACGTTAGACCTGGGAGGCAGAATCCACGCCCTGCGCTCACGGGCCCACGCACGCACAGCTGAACTTTGCAGTCAGTCACCATACTTCCAGATCATTCAGCGTTCAGGATCCAACTCCGCGTCCTGGTGCCTGAACGCGGTTGGACCGAGGAGCCCAGAGGCTCGCAGTTTGGGACACTGCCTTTCTCTCTGACCACGGGCTTGGGGATCTGTCAGGTGCAAAGTGCCAAAGTATATGGGGGGGAGTGTGGCTTCAGGCTTGTTCAGAGCCCTGTCCTGTTTAGGGCCAAAGGAATAACTGGGAAGGTGGATGCGAGGCCAGCGAATCCTACCTTGAAACTGCTCGCCTGCTGGCTCTGCCACTCCAGCATCTGAAAGGAGTAAATAATGGTTTCCTTTGAAACTGCAGGCAATTAGGAGTGGGAGACTCTGACCAGAATTACATAGCCACAACTGCCTGTCATTTGGCATCCTCTGTAATTTGGGCCAAAGTACTGCAGCTGCCTCTCTTCCCTACTACTAGTATGAAAGGTTCAGTGACAGCACATTCGTGTTCACAGGAAGACAAGGCTGTGTTCTGAACCCTACCCAGCTGGCACGGGTTCTCCCTTGAGCAACGGCTGTATCCGGAGCCAGTGCTTCCTCAGTGCGGTGGGGGCTCTAATTTTACAGTTAAAGAAAGGGGAACGTTGACTGAGAACGAGGAGGAAGCGAGTTGTAGATCTAGCCTTGTGTTCACACGAAACCAGGCTGGATATGAGTCCCTCGCAGGGAGCTCAGCTTGGTGAGGTCCTCTCGCTGTTGTGGCCTTTTCTCCTGCACGTTGGACCACACACATTTTCCCGTGTCTTTTCCCTAGGATAAAGGCTCACTGATGGCTCAGTTGGGAGCAGTTGTGGCTGTGGCTTCCAGTTTCTTTTGTGCATCTCTCTTCTCAGCTGTGCACAAGATAGAAGAGGGACATATTGGGGTATATTACAGGTAAGGCAGAGACAGGGAGAAGCCGGCAACTTCCTGTTAAATAGCTCCCTTTCTTGGTCATTGCTTTCCTAGCAGATTCTGCTGAACATCTCTGTTTATATTTCCTTGAATAGGGGAGCCTTTTCAGATGGAGCTTTTTATGTCAGTAACCACGGGAAAGAGAATACACACACACACACACACACACACACACACACGTATATATGTAAATTTAGAACTTCGCTTAGTAGTCCAAGATGATGCCATGGGTGGTGATTAATAAATGTGTATATAGATTTAGAGACAAAATCTAAAGGAAACTGGTGCTCCTCATTGATCATCCCTAAAATACTCTTTTCTTCTACAACCCTCCGGCAGTCTTAGCTCTACATCCCTCTGGCAGTCTTAGCTCTACACTGCTAGGTTACCTTTACAAAAGCCAGCTGAGTCCCAGTTCTCGATGGCAACTTGAGAAGGTAGCCTACTCTGCTAATTTGGGATGCTCCTTTAAAATTAACATTTCAGCCAGTCTGGGTCACATAGTGAGACCCTATCTCTAAAAAAAAAAATAAAAAATAAAATTTTAATTGGCCGGCTGTGGTGTCACACACACGTAGTCCTAGCTACTCAGGAGGCTTAGGTGGGAGGATCACCTGAGCCCAGGAGATTGAGACCAGCCTGAGCAACATAGTGAGAGCCCATCTCTACAAAAAGTAAAAAATTAGTCGAGTATGGCGGCACGTGCCTGTAATCCCAGTTATTTGGGAGGCTGAGGTGGGAGGATCATTTGAGCCCAGAAGTTTGAGGCTGCAGTGAGCTATGATGACACCACTGCACTCCAGCCTGGGTGACAGAGCAAGACCCTGTCTCTAAAAATAAAATAATATTAACATTTCAAGAAAAATGAAAGAGCCTGCAGGTTGACTTATGTCAATCAAAGCAAGCCTTAGGATAGTTGTTCCTACAATAAAGGAACCCATTATGTCACTGTTTATTTTATTTTATTTTTTTAATTCTTTGCATAATATAAAGCAAAGAAGCACTTATAAGTCTTGGGTTGCTTTCTTTTTAGTAACCTCCACGACCAAGTGTTTTGCTGTATGTCTTTATGAACTCTTCTTATATGTGCTGTTGTGATGCTTATTTCTGGATTGCTAACAGCAAGTTCTAAAACTCTGACTGGAATTCCTCTCTCCTTCAATTCTTTCTCCCCATCATCTGCTTACATGTTCCCCAAAAAGGCTTTTAACTTTATCGTTTACATATAACTTGATTAGAAAGGTAACTCTATTGCCAAAACATATATTTCAATTGTTTATAAAGTACTTCAAATTATTCTTTTGGTTGGTCATGTCATTGAACTCCAGCATTAGTGCAGGTAGTTGATAACCATATTACTGGACTTAACTGCCCTAATGGATTGCCACAAACCCAACAGATATGACAAAGTAAAACAGACTTCTTCTTATCTTTTTTTTTTTTTTTTTTTTTGAGACACAGTCTCGCTGTGTTGCCCAGGCTGGAGTGCAGAGGTGAGATCTCGGTTCACTGCAACCTCTGCCTCCCGGGTTCAAGCAATTCTCTGCCTCAGCCTCCCAAGTAGCTGGGATTAGAGGTGCCTGCCACCACGCCTGGCTAATTTTTGTATTTTTAGTAGAGATGGGGTTTCACCATGTTGGCCAGGCTGGTCTTGAACTCCTGACCTCATAGTCCACCCACCTCAGCCTCCCAAAGATTACAGGCGTGAGCCACCGCGCCTGGCCAGACTTCCTCTTATCTAAGTATACCCATGGATTCTGCTGTCTTTTTTTTTTTTTTTTTTTTTTTTCCAGACAGAGTCTCGCTTTGTTGCCCAAGCTGGAGTGCAGTGGCACAATTATGGTTCACTACAGCCTTAACCTGCCAGGCTCAAGCAATTCTTACATCTTAGCCTCCCAAGTAGCTGGAACTATAGGCATACAACCACCACACTCAGCTAATTTTTTTCCTTTTCTTTTTTTGTAGAGACAGGGTCTCGCTATTTGAAACAGGTTGGTCTCAAACTCCTGAGCTCATGCAATCCTCTCACCTCAGCCCCCCAAAGCGCTGGGACTGCACTAGTGGATTCTGCCGTCTTTATTCCATTTAGCCTGTGTGCCTATTTTTCTCCTTGCAAAAGCATGAACAACAGTTTTATGTTTTACCATCAGGCTTCCTAGAATATTAGGATCTAGCTGAGAGGAAGAAAGGGATCTGTGGCCATGGCTGCAGCACATGTCACTCTCTATTATATGTTTATAGGGCTGAAGGGAAAGTTGACCCTCATGATATTGATCTAACAGAGCCTTCTTGCCAAACTGAAGCTGCCTCTCTCTTCCCTCTCCTCTGCAGAGGCGGTGCCCTGCTGACTTCGACCAGCGGCCCTGGTTTCCATCTCATGCTCCCTTTCATCACATCATATAAGTCTGTGCAGGTATGCTTGGCCTCTGTGGTATGGTTGGATGACTGCAAACTTGGGCTGTTAACCAGTGCATGATTTGAAATTATTTAGCCATTGGATGAGTAAAATGCCATTCTAGAGAATGATATAAGGATAATATATATATTTTATATATATATATATATAAAACGAGGCTGGGGATTATTCTTTCAAGATAGAGCCAGAGAAGAACCTGTTCTGAGTATATGGAAAGAAAAGTCAGAGTTTATGTGTGTATGTTTTAAATCACAAGCTACCATGTTAGATGGAAAGAAAACATAGTAATTTTGCTGATTCTTATTTGAATTCAGAAATATGAACATAATTTTTGCAGTGAGTGGAGAGGAGTTAAACTAAGTGAGGGGAGGTGACATCTAAAATAGGAGTGAGGTTAGTTGTGGCAGATCTAAAGCCTGGCTAAGTTAGACTCGCCATCTCTGAAGTATGTCCAGCTAAGAAGAATAACAAGATTTTACACTTTACACTGACCCAGGAGAATGTCTTGGGATACCTGCTAGGCATTTTCCCTGTAAGTTTCCTGTGCTGCTTACCAGGCTTTGTGGCTTTCAAACTGCATTCAGGTACATTGTCTCATTTGAGTCTTGTAGTAATCCTGAGAATGGGCTGAGCATGTGCTAGGGTCTGACATAGGTTAAATAAGTAATCTGCTGTTTCAAAACTAGTACAACAGCCCTCCCCCTTATCCACTATTTCACTTTCCACAGGCTCAGTTACCCACAATAAACCATGGTCTGAAAACAGGTGACTACAGTACAATAAGATATTTTGAGAGAGAGAGAGACCACCTTCAAATAACTTTTATGACAGTATATTGTTACAATTGTTCTATTTTATTATTGTTGATCACTTATTATACCTAATTTATAAATTAAACTTTATCATAGGTATGTGTTATAGGGTTTGGTACTCTCCCCAGTTTCAAGCATCCACTGGGGGTCTTGGAACATAAAGCGGTGCCTACCATAAATAGAAGAGGTAGAAGCAAGCACAAGTCTTAAGATGCCCAATCCAGTGTCGTCTTCACTAAACCATTATTACTCAGCTTGTTCATGTGGTGGTTCACTTATAGTGAGGCTGGGGCAGGGGCCTTTGCTTGGCTTAGCAACCCTGTGAGGAAGGGGGATTAGGTGGGGTAATCATGTTTAATGAAGGCAATGCTCAACCCAAACAGTTATTCCAGGACAAAGACATTTAGGATTCTGAAAAGTAAGTTACTTTGTCACTGCCCATCTTCTAGCACTTTATGTTTCCTCTGTTTCCAGACCACACTCCAGACAGATGAGGTGAAGAATGTACCTTGTGGGACTAGGTAAGGTACCCAGAATAAAGCTTTTAAGCCCAAACAAGTCAGAGAAAAGGCTAGCTGGCTGGCTGGCTGCAGGAAGAGACAGTGAAAAGGGAGGCACCCTTTCTTGGTTAATTCCCTGTCTCGTAGCTCCCTGTATTGATTTGACCAGGTGATGGAGTGCAGTAGAGGAAATCATAGAAGGTTCAGGAGGGGCTAGAATGCTGTATGTAATAAGGAGTTTGCACTTACTCTATTAGAAGTGAGGATCGGCCGGGCATGGTGGCTCACACCTGTAATCCCAGCACTTTGGGAGGCCGAGGCAGGTGGATCATGAGGTCAGGAGATCAAGACCATCCTGGCCAACATGGTGAAACCCCGTCTCTACTAAAATACAAAAATTTAGCTGGGTGTGGTGATGCACGCATGTAGTCCCAGCTACTCGGGAGGCTGAGGCAGGGGAATGACTGGGAGGCAGAGATTGCAGTGAGCCGAGATCACGCAATTGCACTCCAGCCTGGTGACAGAGTGAGACTCCGTCTTTAAAAAAAAAAAAAAAAAGAAGTGAGGATCACTATTCACAATAACAAAGACATGGAATCAACCCAAATGCCCGTCAACGATAGGATAAAGAAAATGTGATACATATACACTATGGAATACTATGCAGCCATAAAAAGGAACAAGATCATGTCCTTTGCGGGGACATGGATGGAGCTGGAAGCCATTATCCTCAGCAAACTAATTCAGGAACAGAAAACCAAACACCACATGTTCTCACTTATAAGTGGGAGCTGAATGATGAGAACACATGGACACATGGAGGGGAACAACACCCACTGGGGCCTGTCAGTGGATAGGGGGTGGGGAGAGGGAGAGCATCAGGAAGAATAGCTAATAGATGCTGAGCTTAATACTTAGGTGATGGGATGATCTGAGCAGCAAACCACCATGGCACACGTTTACCTATGTAACAAACCTGCACATCCTGCACATGTACCTCTGAATTTAAACACTGGAAAATAAAATTTTAATGTTAAAAACAAAAAAAGAAGTGAGGATGCACAAAGGTTTTTAGCAGATAAATGACCTGATACAAGAAGATAACTTTTGCATAACTAAAGAGAATATCATAAAGGTAGGGGAGACCTTCAGGGCAAAGAGATCTGAAGAGAACACTGCTACAGCGGTCCCACTGGAAAGCAAAGAGAGTTTAAACTGGGATAGAGTAACAAAGAATACCACAAAGAAACACTCTGACAAATCCGGAATTGGAACATCCCACAAGATTGCAGGCCTGATCTCTTCACAAAGTGGTTGTATTTAGAGGGATGCTGGATTGGACGGAGACTTACAAGAAACAAACAGAAGCAAGGGTGAGCATTGATTAGAACCTGGTTCAAAATTAACAGCTATAACAGATACGACGGGAACTATGTGAGTCCACTCAGGCTGCCATGACAGAGGACTACACACCAAGGGACTAAAATAATAGATATTTTCTCACCATTCTGAAGGCCCAAAGTCCAAGATCAGGGTAACAGCAGGGGTAGTTTTGGTGAGACCTTTCTTTCTGGCTTGCAGGTGACCACCTTTTTGTCATGTCCTCACAAGGCCTTTCCTCTGTGTGTGCAAAAAGAGAGAAAAAGGTCTTTGGTGGATACCAGACCTTTTGGATCACAGCCCACCCTTATGACCTGTTCAACCTTAATTACCTTTTTAAAGGTCTAATCTCCAAATACAGTCGTCACATTGGGGGTTAGGGCTTCAACATATGAATCTGGGGGCAAGGCATACACAGGTCAGTCCATAACACAAACTGTTGGGGAAATCCGAATAAGGACTGGGTATTAGGTGATATTACAGAATTATTGCTAATTTTCTTAGTCTTAGGAATGATATCATGAGTGTGTAGGAGAATGATTATTCTTAGACAGTGCTCACCAAAGTAAAGGAGTAAAGTATCCTAACTGCAGCTTACTTTGAAATGTTCAGAAAAAAAAAGGTCAATAAATAAGGTAAAATGTTATCAGTGTTGAATTCAGGTGTCTGGATATGGATGTTAGTTGTACTATTCTTTCAGCTTCTCTATGTTTGAAATCTTTTTATAATAAATATTTGAGGGCAAAGGGAGTGTGATACTAAAGTAATAGCAAAGACAGTTTAAGAAACATTGATCATAACATTCCACAGTAACCTTCTAAGTTCTGAAAACTTCACCTTGACCCTCCTTAGTCTTCTCCGTGCAACTGATTACTTTAATCAAAAGGTATTGCTGATTCCAAAGATATGAGTTACTCTTTCGTACTGGTCCCCAAAAGTCTCACTCGTGTCTTTGTGTAGATGTTCCTAGGCAGTGTGATTTCTCGGGAGAGTATGTTGTTGCCATGAGCCCTGCAGAACCTCCCACTTGGAGATACAAGCTGCCTTCCAACTTCCCGTGAACTCTTCTACTCCTTTTCTGCCAAGCCCCACATCTTACGCCATCGCCCTGGGGGACTGCACCATATTCTAAGGCTTCCCAGTGACTTCTTGTCCATTCTCCCTCCAATAGTGGCGGTGTGATGATCTACTTTGACAGAATTGAAGTGGTGAACTTCCTGGTCCCGAACGCAGGTATGTCTTAACAGTTTATTCCCACTACCAGCTCACTTTCCCCAGCATGCCACTCCCGTGTCTGTCGTAGCACCCTGGAAAAGGAGAGCTGCCGTGTCTGAGGGCATTTTGAGTCTTGCCTTTTCTTATGCCAAGCCCTCTCCTTCCCTCTCAGTGTATGATATAGTGAAGAACTATACTGCCGACTATGACAAGGCCCTCATCTTCAACAAGATCCACCACGAACTGAACCAGTTCTGCAGTGTGCACACGCTTCAAGAGGTCTACATTGAGCTGTTTGGTAAGAAAGTCTCTCCTGAGCATGCCGTGCTTAAGCAGGGTTCCTGGAACCCCACGTCTCTCCACTGCCTAATGCCTGGCTGCCTGCGGGGTGTGATGGTCACTTATGGACAGGAAATGTTAAAGAATCTTGTGCTCAGGAGCTGGTCACAAAGGAGTTCCTGGAGAATGCTGATGGCAATGCAACAAGATCCTTAAGGGCTGGAGCTTTGGGCACAGGGATCATAGTGGAGTAGAGTATTCACTTCTGGCCTCAATCAAAGGCTGGAGTGGAAATGTGTTCCCACTGTCCCTAAACTATCATTCTGTAATGAAGACAAGGTCCATCCTAGAAGAACCTCAGAGATTGTCCAGACCAGCATCCTCATTTTAAGATGAGAGTACTGTGACCCAAAGCGAGAAAGTCGCAGAGCCAGGTGCCAATTAGTAGTGGGGCTGAAACAGGAGCCTTCCTCTCCTGGCTCTTACTTCAGCATTCTTCTCACCATGCCACACTGAACGGAGGGCCCCCAGGAATGGGTGATGAAAAAGACATGATTCATAGTTAATTCTAGAAGTGAGATGAGAACCATAGCTCCTTCCAGTTCTCAGAACCTTTGTGATTATTATTTTTTTACTCTGTACCTGTAGCAACGAATAGAAAAACACTTTAAACAAAAAGATTGCACATGCCTGAGTAGATATGTTTTGTCCTTTTTACCTTTTTCAAAGTAAAGGCAACCTGACTTAGCAGCAAAGGAAGGACACAGTTGGGTAACTGTTATAACTTGTTTGCAGTCAAGTATTCTGTTTAAACTCACTGCCAGAAATTCTCTAATAGCCAATGCCAAAAGTAAATGAATTTTTAACCAATAGTATAACTGTTCTTGACACTAGGACTGGAAAATGATTTTTCCCAGGAATCTTCATAAAAGGGACCCTGAGCAAGAACATTTTTCATAGCAGACAGGAGGACTCATCCACATCACCAGCAATCATAATTAAGCAAACCGCCTTTTGCACCATTTAAGATTTAGGAAATCATCCAAATTACTTTTAATGTTTCTGCAGTAGAAAATGAATCTAAATTCATTTTATAGGGTTTGTAGTCTTTTATCGGTTTTGGATTCACTGTGCTTTTAAGAAAAAGTTGGTAAATTTGCCATTGATTTTTCTTTTTAACCTCAAACTAATAGAATTGTATAAAATATTAATTTTCTCTAGCCATTGTCTTAGGACTTGTGACATTACATGAACATTTCAAAGCACTGAAAAAAGACAAAGGATCCCTAATGTCCCTGAAGAGGAAATTAAAATACAAAGTTGTTTTTCATTAGAAAACTTCTTACTTTCTTACAGCTAAACTTGGTAGCTTAGTGAAGTACAGCTGCTTGTATGGAGGAGCTGGGGAAATATATTTGCTTTGAAACTTTTTTATTTTTACATCTCAGTCTTGCTAGCAAGCACTACTTAGCTTAGAATCTGTCATATCCATAAAGGAGGAGCTCATGTCTCTAGTCCTGGTCCTTCAACTCAGAAGGTTCTTCTATATTTTCCTTCTCTCAGGACTCTCATAGCCCAGACTTTAAACATGAAGCTGCATAATTTTCATCACTTCTTACACTGCCGCATCCTCTTTGCCCATGTTATTAAAGTATTATCTAATACTTTGAAGTTTACCTGAAGAACTCTTTGTGTGTACTTAGTAATACAACTTTTTTTCCTGTCCCAACACCTTTTAATGCAGTTAAATGGATAAAAACATGGATACAAACACATGGATATAGGTATCACTGAAGCAGTGTGACATAAAATAATACCTATGTATACAACGCTCCTCTGCAAATAGCAAATGTAAAGTAAAAGATACACAACAGATCATTTTGTTTATCTGACTATCCTTTATTAATCTATAATGTCTCCCTCCCATGTATCCATGCAAGGAAGCAATACTAGCTGCCCGACTAGAGGGCAGCTCCCTTGGGTTACTTATTCAGACCCCGTTTTCATTCAGATCTGAGCTGTCCTACCCCCTCACTGCAATTTGGCTTTTCCTTCTTTGAGTATAAAGTCTGACATGGGATGGCTCACCTATAGCTTCAGTGTGTTAAGTAAAGAAAGCTTTATGCAGATTCTGGCTTTTAATGGGTCTCCTCTGACAGTAGAAAGATTCAAACCACAACCAATTCCAAGAACCCTTCTAAGAACAGAGACAGAGTCACTTCAAAGGACCTGACTTGCTATACCTAAATATAATTCACGCTGCTTTTCTCTATGACACACCATAATATTTTGTCCAAAAATCTTGAAACATGTTATTAACTTTGAAGAAAGAATAAAACCAGCCACTTTAGAGACCGGAGACACTCAAGCACTGATCTATTCATAAAGTTTCTACACAGCTGAAGAAGTTTGCATCAAATGGACAAAAAATAGTAAAGAAAACCTAAATACAGAAAAAATTAGAGAAAAATTCATCTCCTAGAAAGCAGGTCAAATGGACTCAGTTAAAGACCTCACTGCATGTAGGAGAATCAGTGGGAAACAACATAAAGCCTTCTGCTGGGACATAAATAGGAACCAGTCTATGTAATCAGGAAATTACTTTGTCTCCTGATCTAAATGCTTGCCTCCAGTCTAGGGCTCAGAAAAAAGCCTGGTTATTTGAACTGGTTGTCAATCAAGGTCCCCTTCATTTTCACTTTCTTGGCTTCCCATTCAGCCAGCTCTTGCAGTGGCCTCTTGCTCATGCCTTTGCGCTCCAGCTGTTTTTCAATCACTTTGGCATTCTGTGCATACGAGTCAGCAACTTCCCTAGCCTCAATCTCCTCTTCCTCTTCATCAATGGTAGACACAGTGACAGAACTGAACTTGCCCATGTCTTTGGTCCGTTTGGTCATCATCACCTTCTTAGGAGGCTCTTGTTTCTGAGTATATATGTTCGTTTTCCCAAAGCCCTGGCCAAACTTGACTACTGCTCCATCCACAATGAAGGTAACGGGAGCATTCTTCGGCTGGGATTGGTAAAAGAGCAGCAGTCCACATTTTGCACATTTCTTTCTGTACTGTAGTTCAATGCCTTCAGGTCTCCGCAGATACATAGTCTCTTCGTCTTCTGTGTTACAAAACTTATGGGCATGTTTGGCAGCATCAATCACACGGGACCGGTCCCGGGGCCTCATGGGCAATTTCTCTAACTGACAGTCCAGCACTAGGACCACGTGGCCGCACAAACAGTAGTACACATGGAGGGGCTTCTCACCATCGTCATATTCCTCCCGGTCCCGAGTGTCAGAGCAGACTACTGACCGAGACACTACTTTCGGCATGGTTTCCAGGAGCAACCTGAAAACTACGCCAAGAAGAGGGTCGCGCCGAAATGACGTCACGAGCGCGCCTTGCGCCTTTTCCCTGCGACTACCTTAGTAATACAATTTAAATGGCATTTATCAACATTTCCATAATATATAAATATCAATATTACTAAAACAACTTGAAAAGTATTTCACATTTTTCCGGTAAGCTACTAGCCCAGGGCCACAGGTTGCCACCTTGACTGAGATATAATTTGGTCTGATGAATGACGTTATTAACTTATGGAGGACACGGGCCATTTAAAGTTTGGTTGGTATTCTACTTAAAATTACTTAAAATATGAAATGTAATATTTAGTTCTAGCTGTTAAATTGGTTGACCCTTAGCAGGTGTGAGGTGCCGACTTGATGGCATTTCTCCTTCGGTGCTCAGAGGCTTGTGAGAGCACATCCTATATGTAGAAACGTTACCGTCCCTTGTTTACTGATAGTACTGTCTTAAAATCCTAACAATCAAGGCCCACCAGTTGAACAAGCTTGTTATTTTTGCTACTAGCCAGCTTCCATGGGCCTCCGTTTTGGCATCAGTAAAAGGACGGAGACTTTCTTTTCCTCAGAGGCTCTTATTTGAGCACAGGTGACCACGAAAGGACCACTTAAAGCAGATGGCAGCTGACAGCAAAGGAGAGATGCAGTGTACAAGTCCCAGCCTGATTTCACTCTGTCTTTTTCTCTAAGCCCCTCCGGGATCTTATCGAGGATCTCATGGGCAGAAGGCAAGGAAGAGGATTCTAAAACCTGAGAAGCCCAGGCCAGAGAAGGCAGCTTTGGTGCTGCTGTTCTGAGATTGCAGCTGGAAAGGAAGGCCGGGGGAGAGTCAGTTACAGCTGTTCCTACATTTGTCTGTGAAACAACTCATGTGAATTCCAGACAAAGAAATCAGGACCAAAGCAAACAGCACATCAAAAGCCTGGGGCTCGCTTCCAGAACTGTAAATTTTAATTTTCCTTTGTGTTGTTTGATGGAGTTCCTAATAGAAACAGTCTTCCTTGGGGCTCTCCTTGACGTCAAAGTCTGTTTTTCTTTTAGAAACTTCTAAAATTACTAGATTTAATGTGCTCGGCTCTTTCCACAAAACCTAAATAGCCATTCCACCTTCCTTCTTCGTGGAAACTGTGAACCTTCCTTCTCTTTTGCTGCTATTGTCTAGGGAAAGGCTGCTGCCTCACGCAAGAAATGTGCTAGAATTGTTTGTTCTTCCTTTTTTTCTTTTTAAGCTCTCACCCCCTGTAGGGCATGGTTAGTATTTTCAGAACAAAGGTTGAGTTTTATCTTGAGGCACAGATTGCGTTCACCATGTAGAGGGCTGCCTGCGCAGGCTGCTTCAGAAGTTGGGCAGGGGATCTTTAGATTTGTGGGCTTTGATAAGCACACTCCCTTGGGAAGGTACATTCTTGAGCTGGTGATTGAGCTTGCACTTTACCCTCATCCTGCCCTCCCTCATCTAGAAAGTGTAACAACTCCTTTTTCTCCATCTTTTCTTTATTGCAGATCAGATTGATGAAAATCTCAAACTGGCTTTGCAACAGGACCTGACCTCCATGGCCCCTGGGCTGGTCATTCAAGTAAGCATTGCTGCATGGGAGCAGCCCCTCTCTCTCTGACACTGCTTCCCTTCTCCCAAGGGATGTCCTTTTTGTGCAGGAAGATCAAGGCCCAGTGGGAGCTGCGTGTGTCCCTCACTACCCTCACTTTCCCATCAGCTGCTGTTTTAATCTCTCTCCAGGCTGTGCGGGTAACAAAGCCCAACATACCAGAGGCAATCCGCAGAAACTACGAGTTGATGTGAGTATACCCTCCGCCTGGGCTGTGACCACCACTGCCTCCCACCTCCCACCTCGTCCCATCCCAGAGGTAACCGAAGCTGCCAAGCTTCTCGGTTATCCCCTTGCTGGAGGATTTGCCACAGCCCACTGCACTGTAAGATTGAGCAGGCATGTCAGGGCCACCACTGGGGCTCCCTGCCTGTGATTGAGAACCCCAGGATAATCCCTGTAGAGCATCGATGTTTTGAAAAGGGCCAGGGGGCCTTGTTTGTGTTCAGTGACTCATGCCCAAGGTGGAGACAGGAGCAAGAGACCAGTAAGTGGACAGGCAGGTGTATTTTACTAAATTATGTTTTATTTCCCACAAATAAGTTATTTGGGAGGAGAAGAGCTATGTTACTGTCAACAACAGATCAGCTTTTACCTGGGCCCTGGAACAGCCTTCCAGGAGGAGTAGGAAATGGGAGTTTGCCTCTCTTCAGCAGAAGAATTCAACTTTCCTGGGGATAGTGAAGCTCCTGAGTTTTCCATAGCTGCCTCATGGCTTTTTCTTCTCTTCAGGGAAAGCGAGAAGACAAAGCTTCTCATTGCAGCCCAGAAACAGAAGGTGGTGGAAAAGGAAGCAGAGACAGAGCGGAAGAAGGCGCTCATTGGTCTGAATGTGGTTCTGTGATCCCCCTTTCCAGGCAGAAGGGCTGGGGGTGGTGGGAAAATGCAAGGAGGCTGAGGCCTGGTGAGACCCCATGGTCCTCCAAACCACTTCCACAGCACAGGAGTGGCAGGTGGACTCCCAGAAGCAAAATTGAAATTGTCAGATCATGGCCAAGAGTAATGAGTTTTTTGAGTTTCCACTTAACTCTTAAATGAAAGAAGCCCCACCTGTTAATTCTTTCTTTTTTTTTTTTTTTTTTTTCTTTTGAGATGGAGTTTTGCTCTGTCGCCCAGGCTAGAATGCAGTGGCACAATCTCAGCTTACTGCAGCCTCCGCCTCTCAGGTTCAAGTGATTCTCCTGTCTCAGCCTCCTGAGTAGCTGGGATTACAGCGGGTGCCGGCACGCCTGGCTAATTTCTGTATTTTTAGTAGGGATGGGGTGTCACCATGTTGGCCAAGCTGGCCTCGAACACCTGACCTCATGATCTGCCCACCTCGGCCTCCCAAAGTGCTGGGATTACAGACGTGAGCCACCGTGCCCAGCCTGTTAATTCTTAATAATAATGGCTAACACTTAATTAAGCACTTACTGTGAGCCATATACTTTTCTAACCACTTAATATGTGGGTTAAGTCAACCCTCACAACCACTGTGTGAGGTAGGTACTGTATTATCCTTAACCTCATTTTATCGAACCAAAGCACGGGTAAAATACCATGCCCAAGGGCATATGGCAAGTAAGGGGTGGAACTGGGGTTCAAACCAAGGACACTGGCTCTAGAAGCTGTGTTCTAAGTCACTGCACCATATTATCAACAACCAACCTGACCCCTGTCTATAGTGAAGGGCCAGGTAGAACCCTACTAGAGTACTTCATTCCTACAGAATATTCCTTTGGGAGAAGTTCCCTTGTGAAGTTAGAGCTCATGCTTCCTATGTTGGGCCCAGGTCTCCTCGGTTACTGTCTCACACTGATGGAAGGGGACTGTGCTCACTGGCATATCCCACTCTGCCCTTGTGTGCCCTCACAGCTGCCCTCTGGGGGCTCTCCAGCCAAGCTGGCCCACCAGGACACTCAGCTCGGGTGAAAGGTGAAATTAATCAAACTCTGAAATGCCAGAACCGTAATCCTCACTATCATTTATTCAGAGGCAGAAAAAGTGGCCCAGGTGGCTGAGATTACCTACGGGCAGAAGGTGATGGAGAAGGAGACTGAGAAGAAGATTTCAGAAATTGAAGGTAAGCAGAAGTGGCAGTCATGCCTGAGTCCTCCTCAGACCCCGCCCTGTGGCCAGTGCGTGGGGGAGCCATTGCCTTTGCCCTTTAACTGTGCTCAAGGATGTCATGATCTCTGTGCAACAGCAGCTTTTCTCCATGTGGAGACTTGAGTTTTGAGGCTATTGTGGCCAGGCTAGCATCTGTTTTCTACTTCAGAGAGCATTTGTTCATTCAGCAAATGTGGCTGGAGTGCCAGTATGTGCCCAGGATTTTGTTAGGCATGAGAAAAAGGAAGTCCTGTAGACCCTGCTGTCTTGGAGTTCCCAGGCTAGCAGGGCCTTGGAGCAGTGGGAGTGTACTCTTAGCAGTTGGCTCTCCCCCTTGCCTTAGCTACTTCTGCTCCAAAGTTGGTCAGCGCCACGGTTTTGGGCTCAAAGTCTGTTCTCCAGGTCTATGCAGATATTTAGCCAGGTTTGAAGAAGACAGATTTTCAGCACCTGTCAGACAGGAGCTGGAGAGAGAGGTTTTCTTTGCTGGCTTTTCTGAATATCATTCACCTTCTGTTCCCGCTCCTAAGCGGGCACCTCCTTCCCACTGCCCACCTCTTACTTCTTGGGGTGGCTTGTTTCAAGCAAATTCCAAGGCACAACTGGGACCTCAAGGCCCAGCTTCAGGCTACAAAGTGTTATGTCTAATTATACTCATTATTGGGCCTGTCAGGCTTTGCAGGGGCCCATAGAGGAGCCAGTTAGGATTTCACAGATCAGTGGCTCCTCATTAGGGAGCTCTTAGCAAAGCAACACGTTTTTATTTCTCACAAATACATGTCATCAAGTGCTCAGGCCAGCTGAGGGGGCCCCACAGCAGCCAGAACCCTGGCTGGCCTGCAGGTTCCTTCCACGTGGGGTCACACTGAGGACACTCAGTGAAAACCCACCCACAGACTGACCTTTCTCCCAGGCATGTTGCTACATATATTACTCACATGAGGCTGGCCCATTCCCAAGACAAGGAGGTAAATATCAAAAATTTTCTATCAGCTTGACAGAAAGCTAGTCTCAGAGCTGATTAGGGAAGAATATGGCTTGCATAGAGGAATTAAATAGGTCTTAATCCAAACACATGTTGGTCTGGACCATGGTGTGTAATTCTCTCTCAGAATCGCGCCAGCTTAATCACTGTTAATTACGACCTTTTTGAAATGATTGAGGAAATAAAAGGGAATTGAAGTTGGAGAGGGACTGAACTATGTTATGTTCATGGCATTCAGTTTTAGGGTGGATCGACCTCTGGCCGTACTTAGAGCCACCTTTGAGCTTTCCTGCTTTTGCTGTGTAGCACAAGAGGGAGGAGTGGAGAGCTCTGGCCTAGAGCTTGAGGCAGGGTCCCACTGCTGTGCTTCACAGACGTGGATCTCCAAAAGAAGTAAGACAGGAAGCGCTTCTGGCTAACACTGCTTTCTTCCATAGTGCTGTCAACATGTATGTTTGGGCCATAGCCACAGACTTGCTGTCCTTGTCATAGGGAGATGCTTTCAAAACACTTTTTCATCTTAGCTGATCCTTACAACAACTTGTACAATAGGGGAAAATGCATGTAAAACACAGAGGAAACAGAGTCTTCCCATAGCCTCTGCACTTCCTGCAAAGAACTCAGTTTTAGCACTTCACTAAGTTCACTGCACTCCTTCCCCCTCAGATGCTGCATTTCTGGCCCGGGAGAAGGCAAAAGCAGATGCTGAGTGCTACACTGCTATGAAAATAGCTGAAGCCAATAAGGTAAAGACCCCGCACAGCCTGATAAAAAGGAGTCTTTGGGTCTGGGTCTGTATTGCAGGAGAGTTACCAGTGTTGAGTGCCTGCCACCACCCAAAGCCCTTCATGGGCAGAACTGAGGATGCCTGTGCTGTGTGGTGCAGGTACTTTCCTTCTCCTTGGACATGCCTTGATAGAAGTTTAGTTTAATTTTGTGTTAAACATGGAAACTTTTAACTTTTGCACCTCTGCTCCAAGATCTGAGATGACTGTCTATTACAGAAATGTAACAATGAGACCACAAAATTAGGTAGGGGCATAAATATAGGAAAATTGAAGGGGCACCACCCCCCGTCTTCTCTAATATGGTTCAACCTAAGTCTTCCATACGTTTTTGTTTTTTTTTTTTTAACAGCTGAAGCTAACCCCTGAATATCTGCAGCTGATGAAGTACAAGGCCATTGCTTCCAACAGCAAGATTTACTTTGGCAAAGACATTCCTAACATGTTCATGGACTCTGCGGGCAGTGTGAGCAAGCAGTTTGAGGGGCTAGCTGACAAGCTAAGCTTTGGCTTAGAAGATGAGCCCTTGGAGACGGCCACTAAGGAGAATTGAAAAAAACTTGATACGACTGCAAATGATACTTAAGCAGATCTTTATTTTTTAAGATGAATCAGAATGTTCCTCCCTCCCCCACTACCTTCTCTGACTGTCTTCCAGTTACTGTGGTGAAAAAGAAGAAATGAACTTAAATCCACTCCCTTTCCAGGGAAGGGAGGGTGGGGACTGATGATGGGGGGTTTTATTTCAGGTAAGCAGTTTATATGACTTCCAATAAGATTTGTAAACCATGGGCTTGACCTTTGACCTCTAGACACTAATTTTATCCTTTGAGGCTGGCTTAATTAGGGATGCTATCATTAAGGAGAGGGAGAAATGTAGAGTGTTACCTCCAACTCATTTGATTTCCCTTACTTGGGAAAATGCAGTCCAGTGTTCTCACCTCTGCCTTCGAGGTGGGAGATGTCTGTGGGTGAGGCTCAGCAACTGAGCAAATATGTGCCTGTGAGTTTGCCAGTAGAGCTGTGAAGAAACAGCTGCAGAGAACGTTTGACCTTCCTGGCATTCTTGTCTGCATATGTGTGAGTTATTTTAGAGGTGTGCTTTCTTGAGCCCTCATAAGGAAGTACTGGTGCTAGGTTTTGCAAGATTTTGTATACACTTTGCTCCTTGCCCTAGGGCTCAGAGTGGTGGTTTCTGACTACATTTCTAGAGTCAGAGCTTGATCACCACCACTCAATTATTTCGGCATCTTTTCACCTATCCTGTGATTTGTTTTTCTTTTTCTTCTCAAAAATTCTGTTCATTGGTTCCACTCAGCATCAAGAAGACAGGGACAAACAACTGAAGTGTCTTAACAGCTGCTGGAGTGGGATCCTTGTTATTTCTTAGCCACTGCAGGGCCTGCCTGACAGGTTATGTGTGCACCTCGAGATGAAGTGTCTTTCTATTATTGTAGAGATTCTGCAGTGAAGAGGTCTGACACCACGTGTGGAGGAAGAGGAACGATCAGTCAAGAGATGTCCTGGTCTTAATGCCTGTGGCTTGTGCTGGGAGTGGGTCTGACTTAGTGATAAAAGGAGTCTATTCACTAAGTAGCCTGTGTTTTTAAATCCAGGGCTGCAGGCAGCAACACAAGTCAGGCTGAACATTCAGTCTCCAGAGACAGCTGTGTGGAGCAAGTCAGAGTTCATGCCCAAGTCCCCGGGTTGGAATGGCTGTGCCAAAATCCATTCAAAGGGTTTTCTTTTTCATTACTAGGTCAGAACATTTTGAGTCACCTTGGGAGATTCAGGATGGGGAGAGCAAATTTGAACAAAAGGTTTTTCTTATATCCTGAGATTGAGGGGTAGGGGGTGTCCAACCTGTATAGCCCAGGAGTTGTGTCTAGAATTAAGTGGAGGGCAGCTATCTGGAGTTAACTTGCAAGCATATTGGTGCCCTCCATGACCACCTCTGGCTTAGGACTTGGCCCTGTTATGAGCTGACCTCCCCCGCCAACTCCTGTACCCCTCTTCCCTAGGTGAATCTGTGAATGGTCCTTTCTGGCAGCAATCCCTGCCTTCTTTTTGGGCCCATGCCCAGACTTCTGGTTTAAGGAATGGTCCCAGAGCTTGGGCCAGCTTGCTCAGGAGTTTTGGGAGCATTGAGCCTGCCTAGAAAGATACAGTGTTAGCTCCCCTTACTTCAAAGTTGCCCTTCTCTGTTCTGACTCCTGGGACTTGCGGTCCTGGGCACACTTTCCGCAGGCAACAAAATGTGCCTGGGAGTGATGGATTTTAATGTGCTCCAGAGTCCTTTCAGAAGGTGGTCATTTCCCTTGGCCGGGCGTGGTGGCTCACACCTGTAATCCCAGCACTTTGGGAGGCCAAGGCAGGCGGATCACCTGAGGTTAGGAGTTTGCAACCACCCTGGCCAACATGCAAAACCCCATCTCTACGAAAAATAGAAATATTAGCCAGGCATGGCGTCAGGCACCTGTAATCCCAGCTACTTGGGAGGCTGAGGCAGGAGAATTGCTTGAACTCGGGAGGCAGAGGTTGCAGTGAGCCAAGATCATGCCACTGCACTCTAGCTTGGGCGACAGAGCAAGCCTCCGTCTCAAGAAAAGAAGGTGGTCATTTCCCAAGACTAGCATAGGGAGTATCCACTTAAAATACATTCATCTTCCTCCCATTTCCATGCTATTAATCACTTGTTAGAGCAACACGACATGCCCAGCATCCCACTTCCCAAAAATGTCTACTCCTTCTACTCTGAGCTCTTGTTGCCTAGACCTCAGAAAACACCAATTCACCACAGTAGAACCGGGAGCAGGGATAGCTCAGCTTCTCTGAATAGCACACTTTGCTCAGGTCTTAACTTGAGGGCCTCTCCGGTACTAACATCCTGCGATAGCTTGTCCCATGAGCACAGAAGAGCCTCAGTAGAGTCAAGTCCTGCTGCAGCTGCCCCACCCCAAGTTTCTATCATTTCCTCTTTAAACAAAAAATATGTTATCCTACACATTAGTGTCAATCCAATGGTTGTCTCTTATCTGTCTAAATAGCAAAATCATGAAAATCAGCTGTTTTATTTGCATAGGACAACTAACCCATCTGTCTGTGTAACTTTGTTTTTATTTTAACTCTTACTAGAAAATCTAATCTTAAAACATTTGAATTCTAAACATGTAAAATGTGACAGCCTGCAATTTTGTAGACAGTGAAGTAATGGCTGCTATTTATAAATGGAACGTCTATCAAAATAAGTAACTGTTTATAAAATTCAGTTTTTGTAGGATTTTCCAAGGAAAAATCACCTTGGTTGAATGTTTCTCACTCATTAAACTTTGCAGAAGTGATTCATATTCAGTACTGTTTTTAATCACTTTTTAAAATATAAGGATCGAATGTTTGCAAGGAAACCAAAGTTTATTAATAATGTTTATATAACTAAAATAAAATAGATGTGGAGGGATCTGTGATCGTATAAAAAGGGAGGGTTACTGAAAGAATTTTAGCAATATATTGATTGAGGAAAAGGAGCTGTTTTATAAATGATCATTCACTGTTCCTATGGTTCTATGTATCTTTCAAACCGATACTTTTACTATTTAAAGAGAGTAAATAGTGAAAGTAAGATGGTCATACTTACTGACTTTATCTATTTAAGTTTGATGGAGATAAACTATATCTTGGCTAGTGGCTACTGTGTCTGTGAATGTAACCAGTACTTCTTTAAGCTCTATTCAGTAGGGTTCTAGCCACTGCTTTTTTGTTGTTTCTAGCCACTGTTTTTTTTTTTCTTGTTTCCTTATAAAAGAGGTAATAACCAATCATTTTGTGTTTGTATTTCCATTCCTTTTTATTTCTGCCTTTGTGTAGACTGATAATTAAGTAGTCAAACTACTTCTACTTTCAAAGAGCCCCAAGGGCTTAATGACCCCATTTGTAACTGAGAAATGATTCTTGTTTTAGTAATCATTCTATAAATGATACTGCTGGATTGATTGCCGTGGGTTGATAGCTGGAGGAATTGTTTTGGACAATACTAACAGTCCCATGTGAATTTATGTCTTAGTTTTATTTGCAGTCTTGCTAAGTAAAATGAGTCTTTGTATCTACTTTTTTATTAAAGTGAAATTTAGCAATAGTTAGCATTAGGTGACATAAAGAAATAAAACATCCCCGACTAGTGAGTTAAGTACAAGATCTCTCTAAAAATAAACTGAGATGAAAATCTATCCCCATTATCGATACAGAATTTGTGAACGTGGCATAATTCTTGGTAGGTGCTATAGAGATTTATCATTTTAAACAATTCACACACCACTGCAATTCTGCTCCAAAGGACAAAGATATTTTCAAGTGAACCAAAATTCATTTTGATATCAGTTCAGTGGACGAACTCCCAGTCTTTACTCTGGAAAGCTGCCCAGCTTAGGGCTGCCAGATAAACCATAAGATACCTAGTTAAATATGAATTTCAACAATGTACAATTTTTAGTACTACATGTCCTAAACACTGCATGAGACATACTCATACCAAAGTATTTGTTGCTTATGTGTAATTCATATTTAACTGGGTATCCTGTGTTTTTACTTGTTAAGTCTGGCAACCCTAGCCCAGGCTTTCTCAGGTTTTTTTTAACAGGGATCCCAAGCTTTTTCTGTTGGTTTGAGAGCCTGCTACACAAATAGTATGATCTTAACAATTGAATAGTTACGTTAAGAGTGTAGTTACTGGAATTAGACTGCCAAAGTTCAAATCACTGCTCTACTACTTCTTAGGTGTGTGGTCTTGAATAAGTTTTTTGACCTCTCTAAGCCTCAGTTTCTTCATTAATGAGTTGCGTGGCTTATATGAAATAATGCATACGAAGGGCTTTCACACTGTACCTTGCATGTGTGTATTCAAAAACTTCAATCTGGAGAAACGAGCTAAAAAACATACAGCTATTAAATGGGAACCACTAAGCAGAAAGCCAAACATGTGAAAAAAAAATGGAATAAGATTACAAATGGGATAGCACATAGAAGAAGGGAATAACATTGCAATGCAGCAAACACGGTATTGAGGATACATACCTCTACAAAAATGTTGTGTAGAAAATAACCTGGTTTAAAGAAAAGAAAAGAAGCCAAGCACGGTGGTTCACACCTGTAATCCCAGCACTTTGGGAGGCTGAGGCGGGTGGATCACCTGAGGTCGGGAGTTCAAGACCAGCCTGACCAACATAGAGAAACCCCATCTCTACTAAAAATACAAAATTAACCGGGCATGGTGGCGCATGCCTGAAATCCCAGCTACTTGGGAGGCTAAGGCAGGAGAATCGCTTGAACCTGGGAGGTAGAGGTTGCAGTGAGCCAAAATCACGCCACTGCACTCTTGTTGCCTGGGCAACAAGAGCAAAACTCCATCTCAAAAAAAAAAAAAAAAGGAAACAAAGAAAAGAACCTGATTTGGCCCTGTTGAGAGGAACTGTCCAGTTCTGGTCTCCAATTTTAAAAATGAAAAAATTTGAAGAAGCTAGAAAGAAAATGTTAAAACCAAAAAGAAAAAAAAGTAATTAAGAAATAAAGCTCATAGGTTGATGCCAGAAAAGGCAGAAGGGACATTTAATGACTTCACGATTATAAAAGTTACATAATGGTAGCTAAAAGGAGGAAATTTGCTTGAGTAAAGGAGGATTTGTAAAGAATTTACTTAAGATCAGGCTCGCTAAATTTTCAAATGGGGAGGAGTAGTTACTTGCAAATAGAAAATAAATATTCTTCTCTGATGGTCTTCAGAAATTGTGAAGACTCTGTGCCGTTTGGGATGGTTTAAATGTCATTCTTTCTGTATGAAACCTCCCTAAGTCTTCCCTAGGTCTAGGGTTCTACTATCTATATAGACATTTCAAAGGCCAGATGTGACGGCATGTTTGCCAAGGGCTTGCTGTCATGGGCTACTCTACCTGAATTCATTTAAACTGGGATGGGACATGGGCATTATTTCTCCATTTCTCTTTAGAGCTAAGTAACCAGGCAACAGTAATTTTCTATTTTACTTTTTACTTTTTTATCCCCCTAAAAGACTCACAGTAGGCTCAGAAGGAAACAATTTTTAAATCCATATATGTTTTTCTCATAATTTGGATTTATTCCAGACTATGAGGGTGTTTTAAAAGCTTGATGGCATTGATGGTGAATAAGTATACTAGATTTTAGATTATTTATAAAATCTGTTTCTCTGGGCATTTGGCTTTTTAATCTTTCTCTTTTCCCCTTTGTCCTTGCAAATTATCGGAGAAATTTAAAGACAATTACTGGTGATGAAATGATTTTGGACTTGTATTTTTCAAGGATTAGGTAGTAGGGGAGGATGAAAGGTTAAATTGGATGCTTGATGTCCCAGGAAGAGGAAAAGAAATTAAAAAAGCAAATAAGGAAAAAAAGGGAAAAAGTGAAATAAAATTAATTCAAAAGTACAACTAAGAAGAAATTGGAATGTGAAATGACCATGGGACTGGGGGCACCATGATCTTTTTGTCTCCGTTTCCATTTTCATAAGACCACAGAATGTCAGAGATGAAAAGCATATTGGAAGTAAATCGGCAGTAAAGCCTGTCGTACTCAGTCTGGTCTCTCTCAAGGTTCTTTACAGAGTAACGCCTCAATAAATGTTCACTGAATGGATAAGGGGGTGGGAGGATGACCTTGCCTTGTAGTTCAAAGAATAGAGGTCCTTGGCCGGGCATGGTGGCCCACGACTGTAATCCCAGCACTTTGGGAGGCCGAGGCGGGTGGATCACGAGGTCAGGAGTTCGAGACCAACCTGGCTAACATAGTGAAACCCCATCTCTACTAAAAATACAAAAATTAGGCGGGCGTGGTGGTGCATGCCTGTGGTCCCAGCTACTCGGGAGGCTCAGGCAGGAGAATCGCTTGCACCCAGGAGGCAGAGGTTGCAGTGAGCCGAGATCGCATCACTGCACTCCAGCTTGAGTGACAGAGCAAGACTTCGTCTCAAAAAACACAAAAAAGAATAGAGGCCCAATCTAGTAAATGAAGCTACAACTACTTGTTGTCATAGTGACCTAACACCTGGATTATACATTCCCTAGATCTGTGAGGTATTTATGGTTTTAAAATGTTTTCCAAATAGCACATTATTTGAAGTGTTTTATCTCACCCAATCCTTCCTCTACACATCCCATCACCGTGATCCCCTCTGTCCTCCCCATCACTCACTGCTGGCTCGCTCCTTCCCACCTGTGTTTCTACAGCAAGCATCTATTATGCTCACACCACAAAGGGCCATTCTGGTCATTTTAAATCTTTTTATCATTTTGGTTGGAGTACAAATGTATCAAGTCCAGAGACATTTTATTTGAACACAATTACTCCTAATGTCGGCAGTCCTAGTTTGCAGATAACCCAGTTAATGTGTACCAGGGTAAATGACCAGAGACTTCCCAAAAAGAAGTCCCTTATTTTAAGGATCTGAGGTTCTGCCTAATGTGATTTTCCCAGAGCAGAAGATGTGAAATTCCATCTCTGTTCCTGGGAGTCTGGGGAAAAATTGTGAGAGAGTAAGAATGTTGCCCCTTCTTTCCGGAAAGCTCTAATAAACCCCATCACCTCAAGACAAGACCACCTGAAGAACAAACATTAGCCATTTCTCTAATATAATAGCATCCCACTTCATTAAGTTGAATTAATGTTTGAGAATCTTTCAACAGAAATTGCAGCCAAGAGTGCTTTCCTTAACAAAATTGATCTCCTTCTCCTTGCCCATAGCACCTACTATTTCACCACCTGACTATGTAGCATTCTGTGTTATTCTTTGCATGGCCTGGCTCCTCATCAAGTTTATAACCATATTGCCCACAGAAGGGGACTCAAGAATCAAATTCAGGGCGTTGTGGCGCCCGTTTGCAGTCCCAGCTATTCTGGAGGCGGAGGTGGGAGGATTGCTTGGGCCCAGGAGTCCCAGATAGTCTGGGCAACATAGTGAGACCCCATGTCAAAAAAAGAATCCAACTGAATGTGCTGAGCTCCTGCTAGACCATCTAAAACGGCCTGTGGGCTGGGCGCAGTGGCTCGCACCTGTAGTCCCAGCTACTGGGGAGGCTGAGGCAGGAGAATCGCTTGAACCCGGGAGGTGGAGGTTGCAGTGAGCCCAGATCGGGCCACCGCACTCCAACCTAGGTGACAGAGCGAGACTGTCTCAATAATAATAATAGTAATAATCATGCTGCCTGTGTCCCCTGATGCGACAGCACTGGCCGCAGGTGGCCGCTAACCTCTCGAAATAGGGATGGCCCGAATTGAGGCATATGCAAGTCAACACCACACCGGGTTTCAGAAACACATACGATTTTCAAAAGAATTAAAATATCGCATTTAGTTTTTCTATTGATTGCATGTTGAAATCTTACTTTGGATAGATTGGATTAAATAAAGTATATCATTAAAATTTTTAAACTTATGTGCCTATGAGAAACTTCCAAATTACACAGGTGGATGGCGTTATATTTCTCTTGGACAGCAGTGGTCTGAAGGATGACAAAAATCACGATACGTTTGAATCACGCCGTGTCTTTAGGGAAAAGAAGAAAGAAGAGTTTCCTTTCGTATCGCTTAGGGGTTCCTCGCAAGAATCATCTGACAGAGAAAAGCCCTGGCTCCCGCCCCAGTGGCTTCTAATTCTGGTCCCCGCTCCCAGAAAGCCGGGAACGGGCAAGCCTGGAAAGGCGTTTTGAAAGGGAACAGGATCCCCCGAGTACAGGATGCGTTTTTGCCTCACAAAAGTCCCTTGGGGGTGGGGGGACGGCAGCGACTGAGGCGCAGGAAAGAGGAGAGCACACGGGGAGAGGCCCTTGGAACCAGGCGCGCAAAACCTCGGCCCCTAGGCTCCATTTCCACGTTCGCGGGTGACCTCCCCAAGATGGCCGCCGCCTGGAGGCGGGCCTCTGCGCTGCACGGGTGTTGATTGGCTGAGACGACTCGATGGTGAGCAATGATTAGTTCACACGGCGCAAACTGGGCGGAACCGGAAGATGGTGTGAGCCACGGGCTGCCGGGAGCGTGGGGCTCGGCGTCGGTCCCCGGGGGATGTGGAGAGCTGGTAGCATGTCGGCCGAGCTGGGAGTCGGGTGCGCATTGCGGGCGGTGAACGAGCGCGTGCAGCAGGCTGTGGCGCTGCGGCCGCGGGTGAGGAAGGAGGCTGCGTGGGGACGGTGGGCGGCCGCCTTGAGAAGAGGGACACCTGCTTGGGAATGGGTCGTCACGGTGACGCAGAGGGGTCTCCCAGAGAGGCGGGACCGGTCGGCCGCCTAGGGCCACCGAAAGGCTAGCGAAGGGTTTCCCCAGCCTCCTTACCCTGAGTCTGTTAGGTTTTCTGGAGATTGGCTTCGTTGGAGCAGAGGGTACCGCTACCTCGGGAAAATGACTTAGTGTCCAGGTATCGTGGCCACTTGCGCACCGCGTCGTTTCGGGGTCGATAGCCTTGGCGCATGCGAGGGGGGCCAGGCCTGTGCCCACGGACGGTAAGAGGAGACGGGGGTACAAGAGCACCCCGCGGAGGCCAGACACGCCCGAGATCGCGTGTGTGGCAGCGTCTCACCTGCTAAGTGCCCAAGAAATGCCAGTGCCGCCCGGAGGCCGAGGTGAGGGTGGACTGGCCGGATTTCGCTGACATCAGAGTGGCACTTGTTTGTGGGGCAGGAGGGAGCAGTCCAATCCCAAGCCGGTTAAGGGGAGCTTTCGTCTTTTGTGTATATATATATATTACATCCTCTTGGACTTTGATTAGACCAAAAATCAAAATCTGCCCACCTCAGTGCAAGTTTAAGCTGAATGGTGTGGAATGAGACTGACCTTAACAGAGGCGTCACAGGTTTCTCTGATTATGCTGGCTGAAGACAAGACCTGTATTATAGTCTTTCCTTGACTGTTCCTTAAACGTTGCCTTGAACGAGTCAGGTAACTATTCCGGCTCTCAGCTCTGAAAGCTCTGAGATCTCTTCTGATGTTAATATTCTGTGATTCTCGGTGATTCTCCAAGAAAAATCTAGGGCTTCCCCTAATAAACATCACCCTGGAGGTTCTCTCAGGGGAACTCTCAGGCAGATGGGCTGCCTGTTCGGGTAACTCTGGAAAGCGTCAATCATCAGCATACTCCCAGTAGTCACGACTTGGACTCAAACGAGGCTGGTTACGCATTGCTGTGGAAGGAAAGAAGAGGAGACATTTTTCTAATTGATCTGATTCCGTCACGTCCTTGAGAACACTGTGATTCTGTGAAAACTTCAGGGGGTGGTGGATACAAGAAGACTGAATCGTGCAAGGACAAATCTCTTCTCTTACTGTTTCTATGTGGATTGGGTGGCAGCAGAACGCATAGAACCCCTGCTCTTTGTATAGTGGTCGTAAGAGGATGTCACATAGGTCTGATCCTGAATCCAGAATTTTTTGTGTCGCAGCCTTAGTTCTGCCACTGGTTCTTTTCTTTTTGTTTTTGTTGTTGTTGTTTTGTTTTGTTTGAGACGGAGGCTCGTTCTGTCGCCCAGGCTGGAGTGCAGTGGCACGATCTTGGCTCACTGCAACCTCTACCTCCCAGGTTCACGCAATTCTCCTGCCTCAGCCTCCTGAGTAGCTGGGATTACAGGCACACACCACCACACCCGGCTAATTTTTTGTGTATTTTTAGTAGAGACAGGGTTTCATTATGTTGGCCAGACTGTTGTTTTTTGTTTTATTTTGAGACATAGTCTCACTCTGTCACCCACCCTGGAGTGCAATGGCACAGCCTCAGCTCACTGCAACCTCGGCCTCCCGGATTCAAGCAATTCTCCTGCCTTAGCTTCCCAAGTAGCTCGGATTACAGATGCCCACCACCACACCTGGCTAAGTTTTAGCATTTTAATAGAGATGAGGTTTCACCATTTCGGCCAGTCTGGTCTCGAACTCCTAACTTCAGGTGATCCACCCACCTCGGCCTCCCAAAGTGCGGGGATTACAGGCGTGTGGCTCACCTGGCCATGCCACTGGTTCTTAATTCACAGATTGAACAATCAATTACTTAGTTACCTAAGTGGGCCACTTTTAGAGTAAATGGGGCAGTGTTATGGTGTAATGATACACCAGGACTAGAATGAGTTGCCAAAACTGCTAACGTTTGGGTTTCAGAAGCCAGAAGTGACCTCTCTTTTACTTAGAGTGCAGCCTTCTATTAATGAAGTTATTCTTAAGCCTCCAACATTAGTATGTCTTAGAGTCATCTGGAGAGATTGTTAAAAAGGAAATTCTCCGGTGGGCACAGTGGCTCACGCCTGTAATCCCAGCACTTTGGGAGGCCGAGGCGGGCAGATCACCTGAGGTCGGGAGTTCAAGACCAGCCTGACCAACATGGGGAAACCCTGTCTCTGCTAAAAATACAGAATTAGTCAGGCATGGTAATGCACGCCTGTAATCCCAGCTACACAGGAGGCTGAGGCAGGAGAATCACTTGATCGCTTGAATCCGGGAGGCAGAGGTTGTGGTGAGCTGAGATGGCACCATTGCACTCCAGCCTGGGCAGCAAGAGTGAAACTCTGTCTCAAAAAAAAAAAAGGAAATTCTCACCCAGGTGATGCCGATGCAGTTGGTCAAAGACCACACTTACAGGAAATACTGCTTTAACTTGCCCAGCTCTCCTGAGAGACATTTCTTCTGCTAAATATTGACATCACTAACATATTAGATTGAGACGCCATGCCCCTAAAAAACATTTGATCATGATCACCACTATTTGATATTGATCTGCCTACAGTGTTGAAAAAATGGATCTTACCTAATGCCAAGTTGAGATCAATGCCTGTCTATCCTACAGGATCTATCCTGTGGGATTCATTGGGATACTGTTCCCAAACATTCACTCATATGGCTCTTTCCCTCTTGGCAGGATCTCCCAGCCATCCAGCCCCGGCTAGTGGCGGTCAGCAAAACCAAACCTGCAGACATGGTGATCGAGGCCTATGGACATGGGCAGCGTACTTTTGGCGAGAACTACGTAAGAGCCCTTTCCTGAAGCCCTTTGGAAGCATCATGATTACCAGGCTTCTGACTTGTTCTGTTTTGACCTTTTAGGTTCAGGAACTGCTAGAAAAAGCATCAAATCCTAAAGTAAGTAGATAGCTGAATTCTTTAATTTGTATCTAAATCTTGGCTCTTTAGTTGAAAATTAGACCCATCCTAGTGGTTGAGTTGTACAGCAGTTTTAGGGTGGTTGACCTTAGATTGGGTCAGGGCTAGAAATGTCAACTTTCACCTTGAGCCCCAAGTAATTCTCAGCTAGATTTTTCTCTTTGTTCAGACTGTCGTTTTCTCCTTAGTGGCTGTTTGGAAATGGTGGTTTCAGGAGCTTGCTGTAATCTTGGATCTTTTCAAGATTTGAAAGCTTAAATGAGTTCATCCCGGATGGGCAATATCTGAAAGGTGGAGGGAATTGATGGGAACAAGGAAGGAAAACAGAACAGAAGCCTTAGATTTTTCTCTATCCTTTTACCTCATTAGGAGGCCGGGTGAAGATTGTGATAGTTTATTACATTTAAGGAACAGAGAGTGGATGTGAAAGGTGACAGGCAGTGCACGAGGCGTTTGAGCCAGCAAGGCCTCTATAAAATCTGAGTTACACATGGTTACCTTTTTCCCCTCAGATTCTGTCTTTGTGTCCTGAGATCAAATGGCACTTTATTGGCCACCTACAGAAACAAAATGTCAACAAATTGATGGGTAAGATAAAATTAAACATGAAAACAAAATTGTTCTGTCATTGTATTGCTTCTACTACCCTTTATGGAAGAGAGAGCAACTTTTAGAATAGCCCCAATTCACCATTTGTTTTTGGAATTTCTTTAGGAAAGTCTGAGTTCTTAATAAAAGGAGAAAACATCATGCCAAGAACAGAATGAATTCACCATTTTCTGGGTTATATATAGTTGGAAACCTACCCAACCTCATGTTTATTATTATTTGGTGGTCTTTCAGAAAAATTATAAAGAATTGTAGCCCATAAATTTTTTTAACTAGCAAAAGAGACATTCCTGTTCTTTTTCCTTTAAATAAAAGGCTACAGTAAATAAAATACAATACAGTAAAGTAAGTATAGTAAAGTAAAATTAAGAATTACAGTAAAGTAGGCCTGGTGCGGTGGCTGACACCTATAATCCCAGCACCATGGGACGCCGAGGTGGGCGGATCACCTGAGGTCAGGAGTTCAAGACCAGCCTGGCCAACATGGTGAAACCCCAACTCTATTAAAAATGCAAAAAAATAGCTGAGCATGGTGGTGCATGCCTGTCAAGTCCCAGCTACACAGGAGGCTGAGGCAGGAGAATCGCATGAACCCGGGAGGCAGAGGTTGCAGTGATCCGAGATCACGCCACTGAACTCCAGACTAGGTGGCAGAGCAAGACTTCATCTCAAAAAAAAAAAAAAAAAAACAAGAATCATAGTAAAATAAAATTAAGAAAGACATGGAGATCTTGAGTAACTGAACTTATTTCCCTTAAGGTATAAAAATTTAAATAACCTGTATATATTTTGTAACAGCTTTATTGGGGGTAATTGACTTACATTGCACATATTTAAAGTATAGAATTCGACGAGTTTTGATGTATGTTTGCACCTGTGAAACCATCACAACAAACAGTGAGCATATCTATCACCCCTAAAAGTTTCCTCCTGTCCCTTGGTAATCCCTCTCTTACCTGTCCCACTTCTCTTTCTCAAGAACCACTTACCTGCTTTCTGTCACAGTTAATGTACATTAGTTTACATTTTTTAGAGTTTTATTCAAAGGGAATCATGAAGTTTGTACTCTCTTTTTGTCTGACTTCTTTCATTCAGTGTAGTGATTCATCATGTTCATACCTGTATCAAAGGTTCATTTCTTTTTATCATTCAGTAGTATTCCATTGTATAAGTATATTACAATTTGTTTATCCATTCACCTGTTGATGAATGTTGGGTTGCTTCTGATTTTTGGCTGTTGCAAATAAGTTGCCATGAATATTTGTGTACGAGTCTTTGTATGGATATATTTCCCTTTTTCTTGGAATAAATATATAGGAATAGAATGGCTGAATCACAAGTTAAGTGTTATGTTTAACTTTTTATAACTGCAATAAAACAAACATAAAATTTACTGAATTGATCTTTTTTTATTTTATTTTATTTTTTTAATTTTTTTTTTTGAGACGGAATCTCGCTCTGTCGCCCAGGCTGGAGTGCAGTGGCGCGATCTCGGCTGACTGCAAGCTCCACCTCCCGGGTTCACGCCATTCTCCTGCCTCAGCCTCCCGAGTAGCTGGGACTACAGGCGCCTGCCATGACGCCTGGCTAATTTTTTGTATTTTTAGTAGAGACGGGGTTTCACCGTGTTAGCCAGGATGGTCTCAATCTCCTGAACTCGTGATCCACCAGCCTAGGCCTCCCAAAGTACTGGGATTACAGGCGTGAGCCACTGCACCCGGCCTGTCTTGATCGTTTTTAAGCATACAGTTCAGTGGCATTTTGTAGTCACATTGTTGTGTGACCATCACCACCATATATCCACAGAATTCTTTTCATCTTGCAGAACTGAAACTCTGTACCCATTATGTATGTTTAACTTTTTAAGAAACTACCAAACTTTTCCAAAGTAGTTGTGCCATTTTACATTTCCACCTGCAGTGTTCAAGTTCCTCCACATCCTTGTCAACACTTAGTATGGTCAGTCTTTTAAAACTGTAGCCATTCTTTTTTTTTTTTTTTTTTTTTTTCTTTTTGAGATGGAGTCTCACTCTGTCGCCCAGGCTAGAGTGCAATGGTGCAATCTCAGCTCACTGCAACCTCCGCCTCCCAGGTTCAAGTGATTCTCCTGCCTCAGCCTCCCAAGTAGCTGGGATTACAGGCACACACCACCACACCCGGCTAATTTTTTTGTATTTTAGTAGAGATGGGGTTTCACCGTGTTGCCCAGGCTGGTCTCAAACTTCTGAGCTCAGGCAGTCTGCCCGCCTCAGCCTCCCAAAGTGCTGGGATTACAGGTGTGAGTCACTGCGTCCGCCCCAATTTTAGCCATTCTAATAGGTATATGGTAGTGTCCTTGCATTTCCCTAATGCCTAGTAATGTTGAACTTTTCATGTTTGCCATCTGTATATCTTTTTTGGTGAAGTATCTATTAAAAGTATTTTGCCCATTTTCTAATTGGATCATTTTCTTACTGTTGAGACAAGAGAGTTCTTTACATATTCCAGATATGAGTTCTTTATCAGATAAGTGCTTTGCACATATTTTTCCTCAGTCTATGGCTTGTCTTTTGAAAAGTGAAAGTTTTTAATTGGAATAAGCCCAGTTTATCAGTTGTGGGGTTTTTTTGTTTTTTGTTTTTTGTTTTTTTAAAAGAATGTGCTTTTGCCATCGTGTCTAAGAAATCTTTCCCTATCTTAAAGTCACAAATATTTTCTCCTATGTTTTCTTCTGGCAGCTTTATGGTCTTAGGTCTTATTAGGGTTCATGATCCATTTTGAGTTAATTTTTGTATATGGTAGAAGATATGGATCCAAGTTCATTTTTTTGCACATGAATATCCAGTTGTTCCAGAACTGTTTGTTAGAAAGGCTATCCTTTTTCCATAGCACTGCCTTTGCATTTTTGTCAAAAATCAGATATCCTTTGATGTATTTCTGGACTATCTGTTGGTAGTGATCTCCTCTGTTAGTGAGTGATGTATTTGTCTCCCTTTATACCAGTAGCTTGCTACTTTGATTTACTGGAGCTTTATAATAATTATTGAAATTATTATAAATTTATTTATAATAATTATTTATAATAATTATTTATAAAATTATTAACAGTAATTAACCTCCAGCTTTGTTCTTTTTCAGAGTTATTTTAGCTATTTTGGGTCTTCTTCATTTCCATATAAACCAGCTTTTCAATTTCTACAAGAAAAAAAGAAAAGCCTGCTGGATTGTATTGTATCTTAGATTAACTGGGGAACATTTTGACACATAAAAATATTGACTCTCTTAACACATTAACAAGGTATACCTTAGTACTTATTTATATCTTTAATTTCTCTCAGTAATATTTTATAGTTTTCATTGTATAGATTTTCTACATCTTTTCTCAGATTTATTCCAAAATTTTTATATTTTTTATGCTATTGTAAATGTATTTTTCTATTTCAACTTCTGATTGTTGCTAGTACAAGTTATAAGCATCCCAATTTCAAATTTCTGAAAATCAAAATGCTCCAAAGTCTGAAACTTTCAAGCACTGACATGACACTTAAAAGAAATGCTCATTGGAGCCAGGCATGACAGTTCATGCCTGTAATCGCAGCACTTTGGGAGGCTGAGGCAAGCAGATCTTTTGAGCCCAAGAGTTCGAGACCAGCCTGGGCAACATGGTGAGACCCTGTCTCTACAAATAGTACCAAAAAATTAGCTGGGTGTGCTGGCATGCACCTGTGGTCCCAGCTACTTGGAAGGCCAAGGTGGCAGGATCGCTTGAGCCCAGGAGGTTGAGGCTGCATTGAGCCGAGATCTTACCACTGCACTCCAGCATGGGTGACAGAATAATACCTTGTCTCTAAACAAAACAAAACAAAAAAAAAAGGCCGGGCGTGGTGGCTCACGCCTGTAATCCCAGCACTTTGGGAGGCTGAGGCGGGTGGATCACAAGGTCAGGAGATCAAGACTATCCTGGCTGACATAAGAGAAACCTCATCTCTGCTAAAAATACAAAAAATTAGCTGGGCGTGGTGGCAGGCGCCTGTAGTCCCAGCTACTCGGGAGGCTGAGGCAGGAGAATGGCGTGAACCCGGGAGGCGGAGCTTGCAGTGAGCCAAGATCATGCCACTGGACTCCAGCCTTGGGGGGATAGCAAGACTCTGTCTCAAAAAAAAAAAAAAAAGAAAGAAAAGAAATGTTAATTCGGCCAGAGGCAGTTGCTTATGCTTGTAAGCCCAGCACTTTGGGAGATCAAGGCAGGAGGATCATTTGAGCCTAGGAGTTCAAGACCAGCCTGAGCAACATGTCAAAACCCCGTCTCTACAAAAAATAATAAAATTAGTCAGATATGATGGCATGAATCTGTAGTCCCAACTACTCAGGAGGCTGAGGTGGAAGGATTGCTTGAGCCTGAGAGGTCAAGGCTGCAGTGAGCCGTGACTGTACCACTGCCCTGTCTCAAAAAAAAAAAAAAAAGATTTTGGATTTCAGATTTTCAGATTAGAGATGCTCAACTGGTTAAGTATATGCAAATATTTCAAAATCTGAAAAAATCCCAAATCTGAAATGGAAACATTTCTGGTCCCAAACATTTCATATAAGGGATACTCTACCTGCATATAGAAATATACTTGATTTTTGTATGTTGATCTTGTATCCTGCAACCTTGCTAAAATTACTTAAGTTCTAGTTGCTTTTTTGTAGATTCCATTGAATTTTCCACATAAATAATCATGTCATCTATGAGTAAAGACAGTTTACTTCTTTGTATATTTCCCTATTTACTTCTTTATGAATAGAAGTGCAGAGAGTGGGCACATAAGGAGGAATTTCCCTTCTAATTTTAATTTGCTGAGAGATTTTATCAAGAATAGATGCTGAATTTTGTCAGATGCATTTAATGTATCAAAGTGATTATACAGTTTTTTAGTTTGTTAACATGTTGAATGAATCACATTTATTGATATTCTTTTTTTTTTTTTTTTTTTTTTTTGAGATGGAGTCTCACTGTCACCCAGGCTGGAGTGTAGTGGTGTGATCTCGGCTCACTGCAACCTCCACCGCCCGAGTTCAAGCGATTCTCCTGCCTCAGCCTCCCAAGTAGCTAGGATTACAGGCACATGCCACCACACCTGGCTAACTTTTTACGTTTTTAGTAGAGACAAGGTTTCACCATGTTGGCCAGGCTGGTCTCGAACTCCTGACTTTGTGATCCACCCACCTCAGCCTCCCAAAGTGCTAGGATTACAGGCGTGAGCCACCACGCCCGGCCTATTGATTTTCAAATGTTAAACCAACCCTGCACTCCTAGGATAAATCCTACTTGAAGGCTGGGTCTCTATTAATCTTATTATATGTTATATAAACAAAATAACTGTGTTATGGGATTTATAACTATGTAAAAGCAAAATGCATGACAACGATAACAGAAAGAAGGGGATAAACAGAAGCACACTATTGTAAAGTTCTTAAACTGTGTGAAGTAGTATAACACACCTTGAAGGTAGACTGTTGTAAGTTAAACCCCAAAGCAACCAATAAAATAACACAATAAAGAGTTACAGCTAATAAGTCAACAAAGGAGATATATTGGACTCAAAAAATATGTGAAATAGTATCTCCTTAAGGTTTTGATTTTCTTTTTTTTTTTTTTTTTTTTTTTTTGAGACAGAGTCTTACTCTCTTGCCCAGGCCAGAGTGCAGTGGTGCGATCTCAGCTTTCTGCAACCTCTGCTTCCCAGGTTCAAGCAATTCTTCTGCCTCAGCCTCCCGAGTAGCTGGGACTACAGGCGCCCGCCACCACGCCCAGCTAATGTTTTTGTATTTTTAGTAGAGATGCGGTTTCACCATCTTGGCTAGGCTGGTCTCAAACTCCTGACCTCATGATCCGCCCACCTTGGCCTCCCAAAGTGCTGGGATTACAGGCGTGAGCCACGGCGCCCGGCGGTTTTGATTTTCATAATAACGAATGATGTTGAGCATCTCTTCATGGGCTTATTGGCCATTTTTATGTCTTCTTTGGAAAAATGTCTAGTCAGTCCTCTGCATGTTTTTTAAATTGAGTTGTCTTTTCATTATTGAGTTGTAAATTCCAGCTAGATTAAATAATCTAACTTGAAAATAAAAGCTATAAAAGTATTAGAATAAAATGCAGGAAAATATTTTTATTTTCTTGGGCTTTTCTAAGCAAGACATAAAATCTGGAAACCATAAAAAAAACAACTAGGCCAGGCGCAGTGGCTCACACCTGTAAATCTAGCACTTTCGGAGGCCAAGGCGGACGGATCACTTGAGCCCAAGAGTTTAAGACCAGCCTGGGTAACGTGGCAAAACCCTGTCTCTACTAAAAATACAAAAAATTAGCTGGGCATGGTGGTGTGTGTCTGTAGTCCCAGCTACCTGGGAGGCTGAGGTAGGAGGATCACCTGAGTCCGAGAGGTTAAGCCTGCAGTGAGCTGTGATTGTGCCACTGCACTCCAGCCTGGGTGACACAGGAGACCCTATCTAATAATAATAATAATATTAATAATAATAATAAATTTTAAAAGAACAACTAGCAGATTTGATCACACAAAAATTAAAGCTTTCTGCATGTCAAAGCAAAAGGGAGGCACAGAGTGGAAGAAAAATAATATTTTTGAAGAGGGAAGAGGTTAATATCTAGAATACATAAAGAGCTACAAATCTTTTTGTTTGATCTATAGGGAAAAAAAAATAGGCAAAAACTGAGGCAGTTTACAAGGGGTAAAAATACAAAAGGCCAGTAATCAAATGAAAAATATTCATCCTCAGAGAAATACAAAATCACTAATCAGATTTGTAAAAAATCAAAAAGACTGCTAAGATCCAGTGTTTTGAGGGAGTGAGTAAATGAGTACTCCTTCGTCTTACCAGGAGATTCTAAAACCGTAGAGTCTTAGAAAAACACAAAGATTCCACCAAAAAACTATTATAACTGAAAAACAAATTCAGTAACATTGCAGGATACAAAATAAATGTACAAAAATCAGTAGCATTTCTATATGCCAACAGTGAATGATCTGGAAAAGAAATCAGGAAAGTAATCCCATTTACAATAGCTACAAATGAAATACCTAAGAATAAACTTCACCAAAGAAGTGAAAGATTTCTACAATGAAAACTATAAAACACTGATGCAAGAATTTGAAGAGGACATGAAAAAATGGAAAGATATTCCATGCTTATGAATTGGAAAAATCAGTATTGTCAAAATGTCCTTATTACCCAAAGCAGTCTACAGATTCAGTGCAGTCCCTATCAGAATACTAGTGACATTCTTCACAGAAATAGAAAAACACAATCCTGAAATTTATATGGAACCACAAAAGACCCATAATAGCCAAAGCCATCCTGAGCAAAAAGAACAAAGCTGGAGGAATCACATTACCTGATTTCAAATTATACTGTAGAGCTATAGTAACCAAAACTAGCGTAAAAACAGACACATAGACCAATGGAACAGAATAGAGAACCCAGAAATAAATTTGTACATCTACAGAGAACTTATTTTTAACAGAGGTGCCAAGAACATAAATTGGGAAAAGGACAATCTCTTCAATAAATGCTGCTGGGAAAACTGGATATCCATATGCAGAAGAATAAAACTAGACTCCTATCTCTCACCATGTACAAAAATCAAATCAAAATAGATTAAAGACTTAAACCTAAATCTAAGACCTGAAACTACTAAAAGAAAACATTGAGGAAACTCTCCAAGACGTCTGGACAAATTTTGTTTGTTTGTTTGTTTGTTTGTTTTGAGACAGGGTCTCACTCTGCACCCAGACTGGAATGCAGTGGCATGATCTCGGCTCACTGCAACCTCAGCCTCCTGGGTTCAAGCAATTCTCCTGCCTCAGCCTCCCAAGTAGCTGGGATTACAGGCATGCCCCACCATGCTGGCTAATTTTTGTATTTTTGGTAAAGACGGGGTTTCACCATGTTGGCCAGGCTGGTCTCGAACTCCTGACCTCAGGTGATCCGCCCATCTCAGCCTCCCAGAGTGCTGGGATCGCAGGTGTGAGCCACTGCACCCAGCCATGTTAGAAATATGTAAAGGTGATGGGAGGAGGGAGGGGGGAAGGAGCCAGCAGGCATAGAAGGGGCAGGAAAGCCTAACAGAACTGTTGTTTTAGTGCCATTTTCCCTTCTGGATGATCCATTATACTCATTCAACCTCACAGCTCAATTCATTTCCATAAAGGCTTCTTGAGGCCAGATGCAGTGACTCACACCAGTAATCCCAACACTTTGGGAGGCCAAGGTGGGAGGATCACTTGAAGTCAAATACATATATGTATATTTCTTTCTTTTTTAGTCTTTCTAGTCTTGCTCTGTCACCCAGGCTGGAGTGCAGCGGCGTGATCCCGGCTCACTGCAACCTCTGCCTCCCAGGTTCAAGGAATTCTCCTGCCTCAGCCTCCCAAGTAGCTGGGATTACAGGCATGTGCCACCAGGCCTGGCTAATTTTTTTTGTATTTTTAATAGAGACAGGGTTTCACCATGTTGGCCAAACGGCTCTCAAACTCCTGGCCTCAAGTGATTCGACCACCTTGGCATCCCCAAGTGCTGGGATTACAGGCGTGAGCCACAATGCCCAGCCACCTCCAGCTAATTTTTGTATTTTTTGGTAGAGACAGGGTTTCACTGTGTTGGACAGGCTGGTCTTGAACCCCTGGCCTCAAGTGATCTGCCCTCCTCAGCCTCCCAAAGCGTGGGGATTACAGGTGTGAGCCACTGCACCCGACCTTGACAAAGATTGCTTGAGTAAATACTCCAAAAGCACAAGCAACCAAAGCAAAAATGGACAAATGGGATCACATCGAGTTAAAAAGCTCTTGCAGGCTGGGCACAGTGGCTCACGCCTGTAATCCCAGCACTTTAGGAGGCCAAGGCCGGCAGATTGTGAGGTAAGGAGTTCAAGAACAGCCTGGCCAACATGGCAAAACCCCATCTCTACCAAAAGTACAAAAATTAGCGAGGTGTAGTGGTGGGCGCCTGTAATCAGCTACTTGGGAGGCTGAGGCAGAAGAATAACTTGAACCCGGGAGGCAGAGGTTGCAGTGAGCCAAGATTGTGCCACTGCACTCTAGCCTGGGCGACAGAGCAAGACTCTGTCTCCCAAAAAAAACAAGCTCTTGCAGAGCAAAGGAAACAACAAAGTGAAGAGACAACTCAGAATGGGAGAAAATATTTGCAAACTGCCCATCTGAAATACTTGTACATAGCACCAAGTTCTATATCCAAGCTTTGTTTTTGTAATAAAAAATAAGAAACAATCTAATATCCATTAACAAGAAGAATAGTTAAGTAAACTGTGATAATCTGTCCTGTGGATTGCTGCAGTTTTTTAGTAGAGATGGGGTTTCACCATGTTGGCCAGGCTGGTCTCAAACTCCTGACCTCAGGTGATCCACCCACCTGGGATTACAAGTGTGAGCCGCCGCACCTGGCCAGTGTTAGGGTCATTGTGATGTCCTTGTTGGATAAGAATACCCTCATCCTAGAAAGTTGAAGAATGTGGTGATATGCTGGGGAAGCATCTTGGCTTCCACTGGTCATCCTTTCTTCATTGTCATCCTGACCTGTTTCTCTCAGTTTGAACTGAGACATAGATCAAGCCTTTTACTAGGAATCTGTCTGTTAACAGCTTGAAACGTATGGATGTATATGCTGCCTGATCATGTATGTCAGCTTTTCCCTTATTTACCTTTGCTGATTAGCCAGGGATGGTCTGACATTTGAATTTGTATCTAGTAAAACTGCCACATTTGTCTTCTTAGAGGAACTGAGATTTAACTGTGTTTCTCTTTTCCTGGCATATTTTTTCCTCTAACAAATCAGAGATTTGTTGCATGTTACTTGCTGCAATAGAGCGAATAAGGAATACTACCTTGCCTCTGTCTCATTACAGCTGTCCCCAATCTCTTCATGCTGGAAACAGTGGATTCTGTGAAGTTGGCAGACAAAGTGAACAGTTCCTGGCAGAAAAAAGGTTCTCCTGAAAGGTTAAAGGTTATGGTCCAGATTAACACCAGCGGAGAAGAGAGTAAGTAACCAGACCTGAATTGTAGATTTTTCTTCCTTTAGGATGGCTGAAGCTTAGGGAGAATGGGTGGGCCCAAGTGTCTAATGGATAAGGTTATAGAAACAAATCACAGGATCACAGGTCTCTAAGTTGGCTGTTTTATGTGTGATCTAGGTAGCATAATGACATGCAAAGCAGTCTATATATCATTCTTTACTACATCATGGTTCATTATATCTTAATTTTAGGGGAAGAAGAATGGATGGGGAGTTCAAGAAGGGGACCGTGACTTCGTTTTTTATTTTTGGTTTTTTTTGTGTTTTTTTGAGACGGAGTCTTGCTATGTCGCCCAGGCTGGAGTGCAATGGCACGATCTCGGCTCACTGCAACCTCTGCCTCCTGGGTTGAAGCAATTCTCCCACCTCAGCCTCTGAAGTAGCTGGGACTACAGGCGTGCACCACCATGCCTGGCTAATTTTTGTATTTGTAGTAGAGATGGGGTTTCACCACATTGGCCAGACTGCTCTCAAGCTCATGACCTCTCAAGTGATCTGCCCATCTCAGCCTCCCAAATTGCTGGGATTACAGGCTTGAGCCACTGTGCTCAGCCTTTTTCTTTTTTTTTTTTTTTTTTTTTTTTTGAGGCGGAGCCACACTCCGTCGCCAGGCTGGAGTGCAGTGGCACGATCTCAGCTCACTGCAACCTCCGCCTCCTCGGTTCAAGCGATTCTCCTGCCTCAGCCTCCTGAGTAGCTGGGATTACAGGCACGCGCTACCACGCCCAGCCAATATTTGTATTTTTAGTAGAGACGGAGTTTCGCCATATTGGCCAGGCTGGTCTTGAACTCCTGACCTCAGGTGATCCACCCACCTTGGCCTCCCAAAGTGCTGAGATTAAAGACATGAGCCACTGTACCCGGCCTGGGATTGTAACTTTCATCTGAAAATCCCCAAAGGTCACCATCACTCCTACAAGGAGTGTTTTAAATTTTTAAGACCTAAGAGTATATAAATACTCTTAGATCTTAAAAAAATTACTTAATGTTGCATTGGGAGAGAATGGAAGATAATTACTGTGAGTGGGCCGGGTGCGGTGGCTTACACCTGTAATCCCACCACTTAGGAAGGCTGAGGCAGGTGGATCACCTGAGGTCAGAAATTCGATACCAGCCTAGCCAACATGGTGAAACTTCATATCTCTACTATACATACAAAAATTAGCCAGGCATGGTGGTGTGCGCCCATAGTCCCAGCTGCTCAGGATGCTGAGGCAGGAGGATCCCTTGAACCCAGGAGGTGAATATTGCCGTGATCTGAGATCGCACCACTGCACTCCAGCCTGGGCGACAGAGTGAGACTCCAGCTCAAAAAAAAAAAAAAAAATTACGGTGAGCAACCAGTCAGTGAATATCTTTATGGGGCTTGGATTAACAGTGTAACATAGTGTGAACAGAAGCATGGGCTTTAAAATCAGACAGACCCTGGGTTTCAGCTACACTACTTTCCAGTATTGTAACCTTGCATAAGTTACCAAATCTCTCTGTACTTCAGTTTCCTTTTCTGGCAATGGTATCATGAGAATGCTTACTTCAGAGGGTGTGGTTAGGACTGAATGTGATAATCCAGGCAACGTTGTTAGCACAGAACCCTACACATGTTGTTAGCTATTCGTTAAGAATAAATGTATACAGATCAGGCATTTGATTGCAACCATCAAAGCACCAGTATTCACCAAATCTTAGTATGCAGGAACACAGTAGAGGCATCTGTCTTCTAGGTAACGTCCTAGAGTCAGACTGCCTGGGTTTAAATCCCAATTATCAATAGAAATCTGAAATCAACTATAGGTCAAGTCTTTATTGTATCATTTCTTGATAATTAGCTATAATATGCCCTACTTAAAGACTGAAGTAAATGTTACTAGCATCTCCGCCTAATAAATGGGGGCAAGACAATATCAATAGCTCTTGTAACTGTGTAACAAATAATTGCTTGCTGCAGATTTCCCCTCCAGTTGTTAATTAGAAAGTTCGGTTAAACTTTGCAAATATATAGCCAAAAATATTTAACATGTACTTTATTTTAAATTTTTTGCAACTCAAATTAATAAAACTATAAAAATTCTTGATTTAGAAAAGTAATTCTCAGGTTCGTCTGGCATTTTGGCAATGCAAATCTTCCTGGTATCCCTAAAAAGCAAGATTTTTTCTTTTCCATGTCTCCTAGCTGTTTTCAGCTGAAATCCTGAGATGGAGGAAAGAGAATCCAACTGATAGCTCTTTTCTTGAGAAATTCAGAACCTGACCAGAAGCAGAGCAACATAGAAAACCCCAAGTATAAAGTTACTCTTTAGGACTTGAGGCTCTTTCAAGAGGTTCTTTTGTTGGGGGTCACCTCTTCTGTCATAAGGAAGGGAGGAAAATGGAGCCTTCCTCTGGCCATTTACCCTTGCAGTATACCTGTTTTCCGTTTCTTTTCGTGAAGGTAAACATGGCCTCCCACCTTCAGAGACCATAGCCATCGTGGAGCACATAAACGCCAAGTGTCCTAACCTGGAGTTTGTGGGGCTGATGACCATAGGAAGCTTTGGGCATGATCTTAGTCAAGGACCAAATCCAGACTTCCAGGTACTGGGAGGTCGGGGAGATTGCTCATGTGCTGAAGAAGCAGGGTGCTGGAGTGCTGTTGCAGGGCTGGCTGCAGTGGGGATTGCAGAGACATCCCAGACACTGCCTGTCGAGTGTTCTAGCCCTCTTCTGAACTGTTCTCAGAAGGAAAAGGGAAGAACAGGTTCCCAAAGCCCCACAAACCTTTATCAACTCAACTTGAACTTGGCTAAAACATAGTCTTTAGAGAATATGAGATTTCTTCCTCTCCAGTGACTAATAGTTTTCTCGAAAGTGGGATAGTTCACAAAAAACACTTTCAGTAACTTCTGGCAATTTTGACAGGCCTTGAAATCATAAGGAATACATAACCGTTGTCAGAGAAGTTCAGATTCAGCCACTTTTGGGCATCGTTAGAGAAGGCAGGAGTAAAATAGGTGTCATCTTTTTCTGTCAGCTATTATTGTCCCTCCGGGAGGAGCTGTGTAAAAAGCTGAACATCCCTGCTGACCAGGTTGAGCTGAGCATGGGCATGTCCGTGGATTTCCAGCATGCGGTGAGTGTCCTGCCAGTGCCCTGTCTGCCTCGAGGAGTGGGGGGTAGGGGGTCTGAAAGGCTGACACAAGAGCAGATGTTTGCTGTAGAAGCCTTGGAAATGCCTTGGGATGGCAGTAGGGTACCCAGTCTCAGCTATTCCAGCATCTCCCATTCCCCATGCCCTTTCTTTTTTGAAAAGAGCCGGGTGTGGTGGCACACGCCTGTAATCCCAACACTTTGGGAGGCCGAGCCGGGCAGATCACTTGAGGTCAGGAGTTTGAGACCAGCCTGACCAACATGGTGAAACCCCATCTCTACTAAAAATAAAAAAATTAGCTGGGCGTGGTGGCGCGCGCCTGTAATCCCAGCTACTCAGGAGGCTGAGGCAGGAGAATCGCTTGAACCCAGGAGGTGGAGATTGCAGTGAGTCGAGGTCATGCCACTGCACTCCAGCCTGGGCGACAGAGCGAGACTCCATCTCAAAAAAAAAAAAGAAAAGAAATATATAGAAATTATAGCCTGACATCTGAACTTTTAAAACAAAATATAATTCCATAAGTGTAATCTAATGGAAATAAGAAATTAATTATAAATGTAATTCCATAAATTGTAAACATAATTCCGTAAGTGTAGTCTAAAGGAAAATAAGAAATTAAGCTATAATTTTTGGAAAGGCATTTCATTACATAAGTGCGTGGGCATGGCTGTATCACAGCAAATCACGATGAAGCAGCCTAAGGCTTCATGTTTTTTTTTTTTTTTTTTGGAGACTGAGTCTCACTCTATTGCCCAGGCCGGAGTGCAGTGGCGCGATCTCAGCTCACTGTAACCTCCACCTCCCAGGTTCAAGTGATTCTCCTGCTTCAGCCTCCCAAGTAGCTGGGATTACAGGCGCCTGCCACCATGCCCGGCTAATTTTTGTATTTTTAGTTAAGACAGGGTTTCGCCGTATTGGCCAAGCTGGTCTCGAACTCCTGACCTCAGGTAATCCACCCACCTCGGCCTCCCAAGGTGATGGGATTACAGGCATGAGCCACTGCACCCGTCCGAGGCTTAATCTTATGTGTAGATTCACCAACAATCTTATGTATACATCAACAGCTGTAAATATCAACTGATACAGGTGTGCTAGATTGGCAATGCAAATACATGATTTTCTGAAATAGCAAATAACTTGATAAAGTTTCAAAAATCAAAATATAAACTTGCATTTCTGGAAAATTGTATTTCTTAAAACAGTGCAAAAATACACTGCATTGATAAGTAAAATGGGATTTGATCAGATAATTATAAGGATATTTTTTTCATCTACCTGACCGTGGCACATTGGAAAGGTAAGTGGGCTGTGCTGTGCGGCTGCGTCCCACACTGGACGTCTAATGTCCTTGACCCCCTCCTAGCTGAGTGCCAGCCTTACTCCCCAACCACTGGAAATCCAGAGAAACCCAACTTGTTTCCTATATACACCCTCAGAGGCAATTTGACCTCTGAGGAGAACAATCATCCTGAAGCCATCTTCGGCTGTGTTATTATTCATAGAAGGCTCGTTTTTTTGTTTGTTTTTGTTTTTTTTTTGTTTTTTTTTTTTGAGATGGAGTTTCACTCTTGTTGCCCAGGCTGATGGAGTTTCGCTCTTGTTGCCCAGGCTGGAGTGCAATGGCGCAACCTCTGCTCACCACAACCTCCGCCTCCTGGGTTCAAGCAATTCTCCTGCCTCAGCCTCCCAAGTAGCTGGGATTACAGGCATGCGCCACTATGCCCAGCTAATTTTGTATTTTTAGTAAAGACAGGGTTTCTCCATGTTGGTCAGGTTGGTCTCGACCCCCCGATCTCGTGATCTGCCAACCTCGGCCTCCCAAAGTGCTGGGATTACAGGTGTGAGCCACCGCGCCCGGTCCATAGAAGGCTCTTGAGAGCCAGAATGGGGGCACAGCTTCAGCACTGGCTCCATTTTATTATTTTAAACCTGGTCCTCGATACCTTCTCTTTTTTCCCACAGATTGAAGTAGGATCTACAAATGTCCGAATAGGAAGCATGATTTTTGGAGAGCGGGATTACTCAAAGAAACCCGCCCCGGACAAGTGCGCAGCAGATGTGAAGGCCCCGCTGGAGGTGGCACAGGAGCACTGAGCCAGGGAATACTGAGAGTACTAACTGTGCACTAACCTAGATTTTCATTTCGATATTCCCTGTGTCCCAGCGCAGTCCTGCTCTCCTGTGACCTGTGGAGAGCACTAATGATCACATGTGTTGATGGAAACCATCTGTGCTTAGTCTCTGACATAGGAAGCTTGCTTCAGGCAGTGGCTTTGGATTGAGTTTGAGAAATTCAAACATTTCTGCAGAACACATACCAAATCAATAGCTAGGAATCGTGTTCAATATTGAATTCTGCCCAGGAGCATGAACTGATCCATGAATGCCTTTTCCAGGTTAAAATTTGGTCACTGATGCCTATAATCGTGGAAGTCAGAGGGATTCCCCTTTTTCATCTCATTTTAATAGGAAATTCCTTATGGTTAACATCTCCCTACAAACTCCTACTACATCATCTAAATTGCTGCTCTGGAATAAGGTGATTTCTGCCCCCAGATTCTTCCCTAGCCGGTAGATGCGTGAAGATATTCCCAACTGTGGAATGGCAGTATAGGTAGCTTCAGGAAATGGCTCGGATTAATTCTCAAAACACAAATTGTTGCTGGCCAGGCATGGTGACTCATGCCTGTAATCCCAGCAGTTTGGGAGACAGAGGCGGAAGGATCACTTGAGCCTAGGAGTTCAAGACCAGCCTCAGCAACATCAGGAGTCCCCCCGTCTCTACAAAAAAATTTAAAAATTAACTGGGCATGGTGGCTGAGGTGGAAGAATCACTTGAGCCCAGGAGTTTGAGGCTGCAGTGAGCTATGATTGCATCACTGTACTCCTGCCTTAAAAAAAAAAAAAAAAAAGTCCCAATAGTCCATCAAGGCTTTGATCTCTTGGGGAGTTCTTCATAGATGCCGTCACATTTCTTAAAGCAACCTTTTAATATGCAGATAATACCCCCCACCTTTTTTAGAGACAGCCTGTCTCTTAAAAAAAAAAAAAATTAATTTGGTAGTGAGAGCTTGTGTCACTGCCACTCTGTGGTATCCCTGAAATTAAGGGATAACATAAGCAGGACTTGGGCCTTTCTGACATCATCCTGAAGAGACAGGACTTTGCGTTTTTCCTCTGGGACCTACAGTGATGAGAGTTTAATGATTATCTCCTCCACTATAATCCTCTTTAGGGTGATTTTTTTAAATCAAAACCCAGTGAATCTCATTACTCCTAAGAAACGAAAGAGTCCTTCAAAGCCTTTTCAGGCACATGGTTTCAACAAAGCCTGGCTTTGACGTTCCTTGTCCTGAGAAGCACTTTCCAGGCACAGTTACAGCTTCCCCACTGTATTTACAAGCCAGAATTGTGCAACTCTTCTGGATCATTAATAAAGCAGCAAGATCTTCAAAAAACCCAAAAACACCATTCTCTAATAGTCATGACAAATGGCTTCAGTATGGCTTGTTTTTTATTTTCCAGATGGCTTTTTCTCTTATTTTTTGAAGCCCCAGTCTTTGATTTTACAAGTAACTTTCAAAACATGATGCTGCTGCCGAATGTACTTTTGTAAACTTAAACATTATGATTCCTGTATTATTTCAGTGAGAGCTACAGTGTGATATTTCAGAGTCTATTAAATAAAAATGTGAGTTTGAATTATACCATCTGTGCCAATTACAAAGCAATTAAAAGATTTATTTTTTATGATCTGGTGTAGTGAGTGAATGTAACAGGCAGGGGCATTGGAACCGACAGGAAGCAGCTGTGCTGGTGCCTTGGCATTGTGCCAGCCTGGCTTTGGAGGAGGGCTTCCCTGGGGTCACAGACGCAGCCAAAGCTACACCGTGGGTGAGAGGGATTCTGAACTTCTAAGGGCAAGAAAAAGGACATTTCAGGAATTACAAAAATAGTTACCCCTTGCTGCAAGAGACTTTTGAATTGCCTCTAGATGGCGACATTGGCTAACCTGAGGGACAAGCACTGGCTCTCCACTGTCAGCAGTTTACCTTGTGAGGGACTCCTGGTTACTCAGTCTGGTGGAGGCCAGAGAGGACATGACTCTCTCAAGTGATAGTGTGACTTGGAGAGCCTCAGGGGTTCGATACCAGCCAGCCTGGGCGGCATGGTGAAATCTTGTCTGTACCAAAAATACCCCCCCCAAAAATTAGCTGGGCATGGTGGCACATGCCTGTGGTCTCAGCTACTCCAGAGGCTGAGGTGGGAGGATTGCTTGAGCCTGGGAGGAAGAAGTCACAGTGAGCTGAGATCGCACCACTGCACTGCAGCCTGGGTGACAAGGTGAGACCCCATCTCAAAACAAAACAAAAAACAAAAACAGTGAATAAGGAGGAAAGCCAGGGAAGGCTCAATCGGATCTAGATAAGGGAAGGACACCAAAGTGTGTCCAGGGTATCCCCAGCAGGATGAGATATTTTGCAGAGAGAAAATTGAGCCTGGTTGTGAGTTTGTCTTTCGTTATGCATGATGAGTGGCAGGTTGGGTTTCTTCCAGATTTTCATGAAAGCCAGTTCCTGGAGTTTCGACGGCTTGCTCTCCTGGATTGGACCCACCTGTGCAGCCTCACAGTCTCTGAAGGCGCTGGGGCCTTGTCTGACCTGAAGCCAGCCTCAGAAGGCTTGAGACGCCACAAAACCTCCCAATAGTCCATCAAGGCTTTGATCTCTTGGGGAGCTCCTCACAGATTCTATCACAGTTCTTATAGCAACCTCTTAAATGGTACCCCCCCTTTTGTTTAACATTGATGGCATATGCAGCACTATTCTCTATATTCTCTCATTTCACCATCACAACAGCTGGTAGACTTGTGTAGGCTGATAGGCAATGTCCCTTTGTGGATGGGGCACTGGGGCCCAGAGAAGGTTCCGTGTTCTCCTTGTCTGAGGTCAGAGTGAGTTGGTGGCAGGACAAGAAATAAACTCAGGACTTGACTTTCTGGCCCAGAACATGGTCACTACTCCACACTGGTATCTTCTATCTCTACCTTTAATAATTGATAAGTGGCATATTCTTAGATGTGCAGCTTTCATTTAAACGAGCCTTATTACCATAAAATAAGTGCGTGTTTCTATTCCAGTGGAACAGTTGAGAATTGACACATCTTAATGCAGAACAAACTTTGAAACCACAGGCAGTGGGGGTGAGAAGGAAGGAGAGCATTAAACCCAGCCATAAGTGGGATTGGCCTCCCCTCTTGTCATCCCATCTCCCTCCCAAGCTCATTCCTCATGATTCAAGCTAATCTCAGGCTGCAGGGCTCAGAGTGTGCAACCCTGTGCCTTTCCCCTGAAGCTGGACCAGCAGTGAATTCTGTTCCCCAAGGCTAGACAGACAGGAATGAGGTCAGACAGGACATTCTTAAAATCCAGGACATCTTCATCCTTCAGAAAAGAAGTGGCCGTGTGCATCCCACCAAAGCTTTGAAGGAGGGAGAACTCGCTTACCAATTCCTGAAGGGCTGCAGTAGGTGTGGAATGTCACCAGTGGTGCAAGGGGAAAGGATTTCTGTGGGAACTGTGACTGTCTTTACCATGAAATCAGTTGAATGCTATTACATCAGCCTCATGACTAAGGACAAAAGAATCCAGACTGTCTACCAAAATGTTTTACTAATCTGTCCTCCCCTCAAGGAACACATAGGTAAAGAAAAGGGCTTCCTTTTCCACCCAGTTTGCACCAACGTGTGCAGTTAAGCAGCTACTTACAAGGTAAGGGTCCTTAAACTTAAATTCCCTTCTATAATCACGTTGAAGCCTCAAGGGACCACAAAGCTAACACTTTTTTTTTCCTTTAAAGTCTAGCACAGAGCAGCTGAAACGGCACACAGTGGGGACAGCAAGAGGGGCTTTTGGCACTTTTCTTGTATTTAAAATAAATTTTTCAAGCCCACACTCCTGAGCCTTGAGATCACAGGGAGCAGAGGCCACTCTGAGTGCCGGAGTACCTTCTCGAATGGTCCCATCTGCACCAGCTGCCTGGAGACACCGCCTGCTACCTCCGTGCTATTCCAGGCTAGCGTCTCCAGCACCCACCTTCCTAGCAGCTGTACTGCTCTCCAGCCTCAGAGCTAAGCCTGACCCGGCTGCCAATCTCCAAAATAAAATCAATGTGTGACCTTATTCACCAGATGTACTGAAGAAACAAGCACAAACGAAGGCCAACTTTGAAGCCAAAAAGGGAAGATGAGAAGTGGGAGAGAGAGAGAAAGAGGAGGGGAAAAGAAACTTGGCTAGACATGAAAGGTGTCTTGTCTGTCTGTTCCCTATTATGCTCAATTCTCTTGCAATCTGCAGCCTCCACATAATTCTCTTGACCAGAAACTCTCTGGAGAGATAGTGTCAGAGGAAAAACAAACAGAATAGCATCTTCCGACAGCAAAGTCACTTAAAAACCTATTTGGGAGGGAAGAAGAGAGATGTCAGCACCTCAGAGGAGGGCACTCCTTCACAGCAGGCCACATGTGGAGTTACATTTGCCCTGGGATTGGACAAGGACAGGCAGGGGCCCAGGAGAGGGTTGATGTGCGAGGGCAAGGCAGTCCCAGGAAGCAAAAGCCCAAGGCCTCTACCCTCCCAGCCCCTCTGATGCCCAAGATCTACCTCTCTGTGGACGGCACACTAAATCCCACAGTGCGGAGCTTTCTACAGCCCCATGGCACACTCAGAGGAATTCAGAAGAACTGCCTTAGAGAAAAGTGGTTCCTTGGCCAGACATGGTGGCTCCACGCCTGTAATCCCAGCATTTTGGGAGGCTGAGGCAGTAGGATTGCTTGAGGCCAGGAGTTCAAGACCAGCCTGGGAAACGTAGCAAGACCCTGTCTCTAAAAACAATTTAAAAATTAGCTGGGTATGGTGGTGCACACCTGTAGTCCCAGTGACTCAGGCGGCTGAGGCGGGAGGATCGCTTGAGCACAGGAGAGTGAGGCTGCAGTGACTGATCACACCATCACACCAGCTGTGATGCACTCTAGCCTGTGTGGCAGAGGGAGACTGTCTCTTAAAAAAAAAAAAAAAAAGAAGAAGAAAAAAAAAAAGGAAGGAAGAAAAAGAAAAAAAAGGTGGGGGGATTCCACTTTGTCAAAACTCCACCTTCCCACTGCTGCCGGCCACCAGCCAGAGGCTGAGAAGTCAGCTATTGCTGTAAGCCTGCGAGCCAGCAGCCAACTCCCCAGGCAGCAAAGACCTCTTCTCCCCAGCCCCTTTGACCCGCCTTTGAGCTAAAGCAGTCTAGTCCTGGGGAAGCCAGGCCCCAACCCCCACCCAACAGGAGCCCAGTGGGGAAGGTTCTGGAGGAGTGAAGGAAGCAGGGCAGGAGAGGGCAGCCTTCTGTGCTCAAGTTTCTGGGGCAGGCATCCTGTTATAGGAGAAACTTCTTTTTTTTTTTTTTAAAGGAAGAAAAACTAATCAGAAGAAAGAAGCAAGCAAGAGCTTTTCCCTGCCTTTCGGACTTGTTTATTACCAAGATATCTGATTTCAGCAAAGGAAACCGGCACTGGAGCAAGGTTTTTATTGGCCGTGAGCAAGAGGAATTCAGGGTTTGCCTTTGATTTAGGCTTCCCTAGAACATGAGGCACTGAGAGGTGCTCACTGCTTTGATGGAGCAACCCAGGACTTTGGGGCCCCTCAAATTCCCTGTTTTCTGCAGCGTTGACTCAAAGTCCGGTTGGAAGCTGAGGGTGGAGCAAGCGGCAAGAGTGGAAGGCGGCCTCAAAAACATTTCAGAGGGATCAAAATAGAGGACAGTAGTTGCAAAGTTCTGAAACTAGAGCCTGAGCAAGGACCCTGGCCCGCCCCCCTTCCGCAGGAGTGAGGGGCTGGAGGAGGCCAGGTCTGGTTTGCATGAAAGCGCCGTGTTCCAGACTTGTCTCTGACCCATGGAACTAGGCAAGCTGCAGTCGCAGGGCCGAGGCCTGATGGCTTCAATGTGTGGGGAGGATAAAGCCAGAGATTTGCAGGAGCAGCCTCTGACAGCAGCGCTCCTCAGCTGGGAGGGGCAAGGGCTCTGGGGAGGGGTGAGCAGCTGGGCCACCAGCTCATAGAACTGCAGCTGATCCTCCAGAGTCCCCAGACACCGTTGTGCAGAGAGAGCCGCTGTGCAGGGCCTGGAACCCCGGCCAGCCCATCTCTCCCTCGGCTGTGTGGCTGCCTTCCTCTACTGGTTTCCCCGGGAGCATCTCCTGCATGGAGGAAAGGGGAAGGTGCCCTCCTATTTGGGATGCCTTGGGTGAGCCTCTCTCTCGTACTCTTTTTTTTTCCTCTTTGTATCCTGTCTCTATCTACTTTCCCTCTCATCGCCCTTCTCATCCATCTCCCATAAACCACTGGTGACAGGAAGATCCCCAAACCAAAGAGTTCTAGGTGGCCCTGCCTCGCTTTACTGCTCTGGCCAGCCAGGAGTGTGAGGCAGGAGCTGCCTGCACCCCAGGACAGCCAGGACAAGGGGCTGGGACTTTGGGGCCTGCGCCATTGTAGAGGGCAGCCCCTTGGCAGAACCCTCTGGTGGGGGACGGTGCTGCCTGCGTACAGCTCCCGTCCTGCTCCACGTTGGTGAGTGGGAGGCCAGGCCTGAAGGAGACACCTCTTCCCCTCCCAGGGTGTAGGGCTTCGCAGGCGGCTCTGTGTGCCCCCTTGTGACCCGTCACGGGCCTGTCTCCAAGACTGCTCACAGGCCCTAGCAGCGGAGTGTGCTGTCCCCAGCAGGGCTGGGCTCAGCCGTGAGGCCGAGGCCCACGCTGGCAGCCAGGGTGCTGGTTGGGCCTCTGAGCGGAGGCCCAGGGCCTGGGGCAGGGGTGGGGATGGGGAACAGGGCTCTCACTGTGTCTGTGTCAAGGAACCAGTCATCAAAAGGGCTTTATGCAGTCACTTAGAGAACACGTTTACAAGGATAAGGGCTGCAGGAATAAGGAGGTAGGCTGTGAGGGGTGTGGGGAGCTGCTACACACACACACACACACACAGATATACACACATACAAAGATCCAGATACACACACACACACAGATACAAGTACACACACAGTTACAGATACACAGATACAGATACACACACAGAGGTACACACACACACAGATACAGATACACACACACAGATACAAAGATCCGGATACACAGAGATACACACACACAGATACAGATACACACAGATACACAGAGATACACAGATCCAGATACACGATACACAGATACACAGACACACACACAGATATACACACACAGATATACACAGATACACAGATTCAGATACCCACACAGAGATACACACAGATACAAGCACACAGACACACACAGATATACACACACACATACAGATATACACAGAGACACATATATACACACAAAAACACATGCACACATAGACACATATACACATACCTACACATACACACACATATGCACATACACACACATACACAAATATACACACAGAGACAAACACACCTACACACACACCCATATACACACTTAGACACACACATATGTACACAAATACACATACACATACAGCCACACACATACACAAGTATACACACATATACACACATACACATGTAGGCACACATATACACATACACACAGAGACATACAGCCACACACATACAGGCACACATATACACATACATGCAAACATATACACACATGCACACACATATCCGCACGCACAGACACACACAGACACAGTAGTTGCTCTAAGACTCTGGCACTGGTTTGTCCGGCTTTGAATCTCAAATCTGTTCTTTGTCAGACAAATTATCTTAGGCCAAGTACTTAGCCCCTTTTGTGCCTCAGTTTCCTCCTCTGTGAATGGGAGTGATCTTAAGGGTAACTACTCATGGCATTGCTGTGAAGATTAAATGTGGCCATACATGGAAAGTGCCTCACACAAAGCCTGGCGCTGGTGAAAGTTCAGGTCGGCTGTTCTGCTGGCTCCAGCTGTGTTGGGCTTTGCAGTCAGCTTGAACCTCCCTGGAGAAATGGGGTGGAGCTCTGATGGCCCAAACAGATAAGGACTGTCAGAAACACTGCCGGGCCTTCAGACATGAAACCTGATCTTCTAAGTCTGGGGAGGAAGGAGGACCCTCCACAAGGCAACTGAAACTCCAGGTCCTCAAGCCAAGCTCCCTTCATGGCACTCACAGAGCCCCGCTGACATAACCAGCCTGGACGTGGAGAGGGGGAAAGGCCCTGTTTCCCCTTAATGCTGCCCAAACATGGACATCCACGCTTTCCTGAGTGTTCCCCAGCTTTCAACTAAAGACCTAACTAAAGACTGAGGCCTAAAAACAGCAAAATCAGCCCAGAGTGAAACCAAAACCAAATACTCTGGCTCACGCGCCCTGGGCATCCAGACTCCAGCACACATCCAAACTCCTCAAAGTGCAGGCACAGGACAGGGGCCTGGACAGAGGGGCTCCTCTTCCCACATCTCTCCTGACCTCAACCCAGTCCTTCCAGGGCCACCACGCAGCTGACAGGGCTTAGGAAATAGAGCCCACAACTGCCTGCACAGAAGCCTGGCCTCCTTCTGGGTGAAGACCCAGGGCCCCCTGAGGCCAGAGAGAGAGAGAGTGTGTGTGTGAGAGAGAGACAGAGAGAGAGAAAGAGCAGGAGAGGAAAGCAGGAAGGAAAGCACCGAGCAAGGTGGAGGAGCCGGGCGTGATGTCTCACACCTGTAATCTCAGCACCTTGGGAGGCCATGGTGGGCGGATCACCTGAGGTCAGGGGTTCGACAACAGCCTGGCCAACATGGTGAAACCTTGTCTCTACTAAAAATACAAAAAATTAGCCGGGCATGGTAGTGGGCACCTGTAATCCCAGCTACTGGGGAGGCCAAGGCAGGAGAATTGCTTGAACCCAGGAGGTGGAGGTTGCAGTGAGCCTAGATAGCACCACTGCACTCCAGCCTGGGTGACACAGTAAGATTGTCTCAAAAAAAAAAAAAAAAGGTGGAGGAGAAAGGGAGAGAGCAGAGGGAGATGACAAGAGAGACACACACAAAAGGACCAGCATGTCCCACATGGTGGCTTACACCTGTCATTCCAGTGTTTGGGAGGCCGAGGCAGGAGGATTGCTTGAGCCCAGGAGTTCAAGACCAGGCTAGGCAACATAGCAAGACCCCTGTCTCTACATAAATTTAAAAATTAGCCAGGGTTGGTGGCACATGCCTGTAATCCCAGCTACTCTAGAGGCTAAGGCAGGAGGATCGCTTGAATCCAGGAATTGGAGGCTGCAGTGAGCTATGATGGCGCCACTGCACTACAGACTAGGTGACAGAATGAGACCCCGTCCATAAAAAACAAAACAAAAGTCAGCCCCAGCGAGCGATCAAGAGTCCAGCTGCTGCTAGGAATTGAGGTTCTGTGCATGGATGGACTTTTCCAGCAAATTAAAAATCCAAGCTGCCATCGGCCTGGGCTGTGTGCTAATGAGAGCACTTCTCAGGCTGCAGCATGACGGGGGTTGGGGTCCGAGTGCTCCGGGGTGGGTGCAGTGGTCTGTGGGAAGAAGGCAACAGTGACTCCAAGAAGCTGGTAGGAAATCTGCGGAGAGCCACAGCTCTGAAAACCGGGAGGCCTGGTGGGCAGCTCCTAAATGCTAGATTGGAAAACCCATCCTCAAACAGGGTCAATCTCTTGGGGCACTAAGCCCGTTTCATGACTGCTTCAACAAAGATCAGAAAATTCAAAGCAGAAACTGTCCAACTCCACCGCCTCTGGGGAGCAGGACTGGGAGGGCCCGCAGCCTTTTCATCACAAGCTTTTCCAGGCTAGTCCACGTCCTAGCCACATGTGTGTGTTGCTTCGATAAAAATGAGTTTCTTAAACAGTGGTGAGAGCTGGAGGCAGGCACACTTTTGAAGTTGGCCTCAACCTCAGGCTCCCCGCCACAGGCCCGGCAGAGGGGGCTCCCACCCCTCACTCGCACCAGCCCCCACCTGGCCCAGTGCCCTGGAGATGACCCCAAACGCTCCAAGCTTCCCGGGGTGTTCCCTTCCCCTCCTCCTGCCTGGAAGAACGCCTGCGACTTTCTCCACCAGCCGGCTCTGCGCTCCTCTCCGGTTCCCTTCCATGGCGGTTCAGGCCTCCTGCGGGGTATGGGGGTGCAGACGGGTCAGCGGAGCAGAGATTCGCACCTGCCAACACTCACCCACCGCAGGGCACCACAGCAGAGGGCATGAGCAGGGTCATCGGGGAGCAGCAGCCATCGGGGAGCCCAGGCTCACCCAGCTTCTCCATCAAGCGACCCCATTCCATCACAAAGAAGCGAGACCAAATGAAGCCCCCACCCCAACATGTGCATGCACGCACACACACATGCACACATCCTCTCTGAGTGCCAACGTCCTCATCTGTGAAAGGCAATAGCCACATATGGCATGGTGTGAGGGTTAAACCAGACACCGCACATGACGGGCCTTACTGCCTCCCCCTCATCCTCTATATTTTCTTTTCTACAACGTGAAAGCCACACATCCACACACCCGTACAAAAATGCTGGCCTCGTAACCCCTTCTTGCCCCTCTGTCGCCCCCTCTCCCCAGCCCACCCCCCATGTTCGTACACACCCTTCTCTTGGCCAGAGCCTCCTCCATCTTTCTGAGACCTGAATGTCTAACCCCATGGGGCTTAGGGAAAGGGGTGCTGGCCTGTGGCGGGGACTCATCATCTTGGCTGCCTCTGGGGAAAAAAGGCTGGTGATGGAGCAGCCCCTTCCATGGGCCTGGAACAGGTTACAGACCATGCCCCCAGGAGCCCTGAAACCAGATGGGAAGCCAGGCCTGGATGGCCACATCCCCCTCAATCCCCCGAAAGGACCCTCCCTGTTGTGGCCTGGTAAGGCTGCAGATGGGAAAGCCTCCCGAGTCCTGATCCATCCATAAGACCCTGGGCAAAAGAGAGCCACACTTTCCCCTGAGCTCCGAGGAGCCTGGGAGCTACCAGGGGAGGAACAGGAGGAGGAAGGGAGGGTGGAGGCCGGGCCTGTAGCCCTCACTGGCTCTCTCCCTCCTTCTCCCCTGTACTGCCTCCAGCAAGGCAGATCTCGCGTCTGTCTAAGGTGCCAACCTCTTCCCTGCCCAGAGTTTGGGAAGGCTCCCTGCTGCCCTCTTTACTTGGCTAATGCCTGTTGATCCCTCAGGTCAGCTTAGCCATGACATCCTCAGAGAGGCCTTTCCTGATCCTCATGGAAACAGGGCTTCTGCCCCAATCCTCTCTAATGCCCCCTTTCCCTTCACAGCACTGACACAATGTTGAGTTATAGTCACGTGTGTCCGTGTTTGCTCAATAACTGCCTCTCAGGGTCAGGCGCAGTGGCTCATGCCTGTAATGCCAACACTCTGGGAGGCCAAGGTGGGAGGATTGCTTGAGGCCAGGAGTTTAAGACCAGCCTGGGCAACATAGCGAGACCCCATTTCCACACACAAAATTTTTTTAATTAACCGGGTGTGGTGAGGTGTGCTTATACTCCGAGCTACCTTAGTAGGCTGAGGCAGGAGGATCACTTGAGCCCAGGAGTTTGAGGTAACAGTGAGCCATGATCACACCACCGCACTCTAGCCTGTGAGACAGAGCAAGACCCTGTCTCTGAAAAAAAAAATAATAAAATAGCTGCCTATCCTGGACTGTCAACTCCACCAGGGCAGTGACTGTGTCTTTCTTGTTTACCATGAAATCCGCAGCAAATAGCAGAGCGACAAGTCAAACTCTTTGATTTCCTCCCCAAATCTTACCCTTCCCGAGTCTTCTCCAGCTTAGGAAATGGTCATTCCATTCTTGTCGTGGCTCATGCCAAACACCCAAGAGGACGTTCTTGACCAATGCTTCTGACACCCCTCTTCCCATGTGTTGGAAAATCCTGTGGGACTCCACCTGCAGGCTACATCGGGATCCAGCCCCTTTTCACCTCCTTCCCCATCCCCTTTGTCCAAGAGGCCTCCACTGGCCTGTGGGCCTGCCCTCCTCACTGTCTCCTGTTCCCCCACTGGTCCCACCACGCTTGATCCTCCACAGAGACAGCACAGAGGCCATTTATTTATGTATTTATTTGAGACGGACTTTTGCTCTGCCGCCCAGGCTGGAATGCAACAGCACAATCTCCGCTCACCGCAGCCTCCACCTTCTGGGTTCAAGCGGTTCTCCTGCCTCAGCCTCGTAGCCACTGTGCTCATCGTGCAGGAAGTAGTCCTCATCTGCAGGACTGTGAGTAGATTTCGCTTAAAGGATAAATTGGACTTTAATAGAGACAGAGATTATGACCCTTTCCTGCAGGAATGTCTGAATTATGCTGAGGTACCTTGTATGTGGTGGAATCAGATCACCAAAGAGAAGCCCTCACAGGCCTAAACATTTATATGCATAGCATCCAGCAGTTCTGATTCATCCCTTCATGAGCTTTTCTCCCTCGTGAACACCCAGCAAGGTGTTCATGCTGCTCCAATAGGACCAGCAGCTCAGCCGTCCCCACAGGGAGGTGCAGGACAGGAACAGAGCTCAGAGGAAGCCCCGGGGAGCCATCTTGCGAGGGAGGTGGGGGCAGGGGGTCACCTTGTCATTCTGAGCTAATGGAACCCTGGAGAAATGCCACGTTTGCATTCTCGAGCCAATTATGGGCCATTATCTCAACCACTGTTGACCTGAGTCTGATTGTTAAAATCTGAAAAACAACAAGGCACGAAGGAAATTAGAAAACCTTAGCATTAAAAGGTAAGGCCAGGCATAGTGGCTCACGCCTGCAATCCCAGCACTTTGGGAGGCCGAGGTGGAAGGACTGCTGGAGCGCAGGAGTTCAGGGCTGATGTGACCTATGGTCACAGCACAGCACTCCAGCCTGAGTGACAGAGCTAGATCCTGTCTCAAAAAAAAAAAAAAAAAAAAAAAAGGTGAACAGCCTGAGTGGGGCCCTCTGACACACCACAGAAGAGAAGAGGGCCTGGTGCTGGGAGCTTGTTAGCTGTTGTCACCCCCAGCACCTCTGCATGCTTACGGTCTGTATATTCTAATTCTTTTATTTTATTTATTTAATTTTTTTTGAGACGGAGTTTCACTCTTGTTGCCCAGGCTGGAGTGTAATGGCACAATCTCAGCTCCACCTCCTGGGTTCAAGCGATTCTCCTGCCTCAGCCTTCCAAGTAGCTGCGATTACAGGCGCGCATCACCACACCGGCTAATTTTTTTTTTTTTTTTTGAGATGGAGACTTGCTCTGTCGCCAGGCTAGAGTGCTGTGGTGCCATCTTGGCTCACTGCAACCTCCAACTCCCTGGTTCAAGGGATTCTCCTGCCTCAGCCTCCCAAGTAGCTAGGATTACAGGCGTGCGCCACCACGCCCAGCTAATTTTTGTATTTTTAGTAGAGATGGGGGGGGGGGGTTTCACCATGTTGGCCAGGATGGTCTCCATCTCCTGACCTCGTGATCCACCCGCCTCAGCCTCCCAAAGTGCTGGGATTACAGGCATGAGCCACCACGCCTGGCAGTCTGTGTATATTCTTTATCCACCCATTACTTTCTCCTAGCTTAGTAGTGAAGTTCCTTCAGGAAGTTTCTCCATTCCCGGACTCTATTAGGGAAAAAGCCAAGTGTGTCTTGGTTCTACTACCAGCTATGGGTTAAGAGTGGACGTCTCTAAAGCTTTCGCTCAGAGAAGGCCAGAGAATCAAAGTTAAAGAAAAAACCACAAAGGGTGCCAGGCGTGGTGGCTCACACCTGTAATCCCAGCACTTTGGGAGGCTGAGGTGGGTGGATCACCTGAGGTCAGGAGTTGGAGACCAGCCTAGCCAACGAGGTGAAACCCCGTCTCTACTAAAGATACAAAAAATTAGCCATGCATGGTGGCGTGCACCTGTGATCCCAGCTACTTGGAAGGCTGAGGCAGGAGAATGCTTGAACCCGGGAGGTGGAGGTTGCAGTGAGCCGAGATCATGCCACTGCATTCTAGCCTGGGTAACAGAGCAAGACTCTGTCAAAAAAAAAAAAAAAAAAAAAAAAACAAGGGGAAGTGAAACTCTTGGGAGAATTTTTGCGAGCTCTTCTCCTCCCTAGAAATGACAGAGTACAGCAGTTAAAAATTTAGTCTCTAGGCCAGGCACCATGGCTCATGCTTGTAATCCCAGTACTTAGGGGGGCCTGAGGCAGGAGGATCACTTGAGGCTGGGAGTTTGAGACCAGCCTGGGCAACATAGCAAGACCCCATCTCTACAAAAAATTAAAAAATTAGTCGAGCGTGGTGGCACATGCCTGTGGTCCCAGTTACTCAGAAGGCTAAGGTGGGAGGATTGCTTGAGCCTGGGAGTTCAAGGCTGCAGTGAGCTATGATTGTCCCATTGCATTCCAGCCTGGGCAACAGAGAGAGACCCTGTCTCAAAAAATTTTTTGACTTTGGTTCCAGGAGTCCATATCTTGGTTCCGTTACTTACTAGCTATATATTCTTGGGTGAGGTGCTCTTTGAGTTCCCTGTCTGTTAAAAAAATTGTCCTAACCGCTAGGTGCAGTGACTCACACCTGTGATCCCAACACTTTGGGAGGCTGAGGCAGGCAGATCACTTGAGGTCAGGAGTTCGAGACCAGCCTGGCCAACATGGTGAACCCCGTCTCTACTAAAAATACAAAAAAAAAATTAGCTGGACATGGTGGCAGGCAGCTAGTTGGGAGGCTGAGGCAGGAGAATTGAACCTTGAACCCAGGAGGCGGAGGTTCCAGTGAGCCAAGACCATGCCATTGCACTCCAGCCCGAGCAACAAGAGCAAAACTCTGACTCAAAAAAATAAATAAATAAAGGTCCTCACTCTGTTTTGAGAACTAAATGAGCTAATTCTTTTTTTTTTTTTTTTTTTTTTTTGAGATGGAGTCTCACTCTGTCCCCCAGGCTGGAGTGCAGTGGTGCAATCTCAACTCACTGCAGCCTCCGCCTCCAAGGTTCAAGCGATTCTCCTGCCTCAGCTTCCCAAGAAGCTGGGATTACAGGCGCCTGCCACCACACCTGGCTAATTTTTGTATTTTTAGTAGAGACGAGGTTTTGCCCTGTTGGCCAGGCTGGTCTTTAACTCCTCGCCTCAGGTGATCTGCCCGCCTCAGCCTCCCAAAGTGCTGGGATTACAAGCATGAGTCACCGTGCCTGGCTAAATGAACTAATTCTTACGAAATGTCCTCAACAAGCGCTTGGCACATAATAAGCACTCAGTGGCTGTCCACTTTCCTTATGTGCCTCCCATGGTAGCTCCAATCTGCTCAGTCTCAGAGAGATCAGCTAGCAGCTAGCTCCCAGCAAAGGCAAACTTCTTTCGAGAGGGAGATGGCAGATATGAGCCCCTAGACTCTTAGGGGAATAAGGTCTCATAGAGTCCGGTAGATTACATTCTTGCCCAGATTAAACAGACTCTTTCGGAAAGTCCCCTCTCCCTTGCTCTGGTCGGAATTAATTCAGCCTTGTCTCTGTGATCACCACTGAAGAGCTTATCACCTCCGATTAAGGTGTGTTTAATTGGTCAGGCTCCCTAGCAGATTTTTTGAGGTCTGGAACTAAATTCGAGTCATTCTCCTATCTCAAACAAACCTCAAAACAAAAAGATTTTGATGTGGGCAATTCATTCACTCCTCACTGCACCTCTGAGGAGAGGTCTGCAGGAAGCTTCCCAAGGGAAAGTCTCCCTGTGACTCAGAGAAGAAAGCACTTAAAAAGGAACCATGGCCGGGCACAGTATACTAGAAATAAGAAGAAAAAAGGATTAAAACATGCTCATGGTAGGTCGTGGTGGCTCATTCCTATAATCCCAGAACTTTGGGAGGCCAAGGCAGGTGGATCACCTGAGGTCAGGAGTTCAAGACCAGCCTGGCCAACATGGTGAAACCCTGTCTCTACTAAAAATACAAAAATTAGCCAGGCGTGGTGGCAGGTGCCTGTAATCCCAGCTACTTGGGAGGCTGTGACAGGAGAATCACTTGAACCCAGGAGGTAGAGGTTGCAGTGAGCTGAGATTGTGCCACTGCACTCCAGCATGGGTGACAGAGCTAGACTCTGTCACAAACAAACAAACAGACAAACATGCTCATGGCCAGGCGTGGTGGCTCACACCTGTAATGCCAGCACTTTGGGAGGCCAAGCCAGGCGTATTGCTGGAGTCCAGGAGTTTGAGACCAGCCTGGGCAACATGGTGAGACCCCCATCTCTACAAAACATTAAAAAAAATTAGTTGTATGCAATAACAAACCTGTAGTTAACAGCTACTTGGGAGGCGGAGGTGGGAGGATTGAACCCGGGAGATCGAGGTTGCAGTGTTCCTGCCACTGCACTCCAGCCTGGGTGACAGAGAGACACCTTGTCTCACACATACACAAAAAAAGGAATCAGAAGCAAGTTCCTACCCTTGGACTCAAGTCTCAGTGATTCAGTTTCTTCATCCATACTTGCAAAATAAGAAAGTAACCTCCACTTCATCACCTCCCTGGGTGGGTAAGAAGTCAAATGTGGTGACCCTCAGGACAGTCCAGTGTTTTGTAAATGTCTCCATCAGACATTTCATTCCTAGAGGTAGGGAAGCCTTGCCTTATTAAATGGCCTTTGGCCTCTGTTCAGCCTCCAGGAGTGGGTGTTCCAGTAAAATTCTTCTTTAGACTTTGAGTGTCTTCATTTAGCCAAAGGAAATCACAGAAAAGCTGTATGACCCAGGCCAGAGATCTCAGAGTCTTCCTTGCCTGTGAGCAGGAGGGCTACACAGCCCTGCCTATGGGCTGTGGCTCTGCTGTCAGCTCTTTCCTGAGGAATGCAGCCTGGGCCACCGCCTGTGAGGGCTCCTGCTGGGGGAGTCCATTCCCCTTCTCTCTTCCTCCATTTGCAATCACTATTTATTTATCTTTGGAAGTTCAAGGAACCAGAGAGCCTGCAACTGGGGGAGATCTGTGGAGCCAGGGAGGGAAAGTGAAGAGGCCAACGTCTAGGCCCCTGCCTGCCGCCAACGCCAACGGGCAAGAGAGAAAAGCCACTTCCCTGCATAGTCAGGATAGACTTGGCTGACAGGCACAGGGGCCCTAGAAGAGGCACCACCGCACACCAGCAGGGCTAAGCTCACTAAAGAAGGTGGCGTTCACCTTGGGGACCGCTTGGGTGGTAGAGTGAAGGAGGGGGAACGGGAGTCCTGCCCCATCCCGGCAGCTCTATTAAGCAACAGAAAGGTGAGCCTCTGTGGGGAAACAGAGGAAGCAGACCCCTGGGCTGCACTTCTTACTGCCTGTCCCCAGCCCTGGTTCCGATGTACTGCAGGCCGTTTTTTTTTTTTAATTAATTTATTTATTTATTGAGATGGAGTCTCACTTTGTCACCAGGCTGCAGTGCAGTGGCACGATCTCAGCTCACTGCAACCTCCGCCTCCTGGGTTCAAGCAATTCTTGTGCCTCAGCCTCCCAGGTAGCTGGGATTACAGGCACCCACCACCACGCCCGGATAATTTTTGTATATTTAGTAGAGACAGGGTTTCATCATGTTGGCCAGGTGGATCTCAAACTCCTCACCTCAAGTGATCCGCCTGCCTCGGCTTCGAAAAGTGCTGGGATTACAGGTGTCAGCCACCGCGCCCGGCCTGCAGGCAGCTTTATACCCACCACTAGTTGTCAAGGTCACCCCCGCCACCACCAGTCCTCTGCCTTTGGAAACCATGTGCCTCTCCCCCCACACACACACTCTCTTATTCTAATGCCACAATTTACTGGGCATCTAATGCCACTCTATAAACTGGGGAGCAGGCAGAGCCCCATTTCAACCCCAGAGGTCTGCTACCCCAGCAAGCTAGGGGCTGTGTCCAAGGTCAGACAGTAATAAGAGGCAGAGCCGAGTCTGGAATAGGGGCCTCCAGACTCACTGCGCAGTGCTCTTTCCACACCCTGCTGCAAAGCCCTGCTCCTTCTCATCTACTTTTCCCTTGTCCCACTCACTGTCCCCGAAACACACACACACACACACACACACACACACACACACACACAGCGTTGTGGAAAATGCAGGAGGCCCAGTCTAGCCTTGTCTGCCTTAGCCTTTGACCTCTCCTTGGCCGAATGACATGCACCCCCCGCTGAGCGGGGTCACCGCAGCGGAGGAGGGTCTGCTGCCTCCTCATCTCGGCTGCCATCCTCCTGCGGCTGCCTCCACTGGAGCTGGAGGGAGAGTGAGAGCCGACTTCCAGATTGATCATCGTGTCAGGGGCCAAAGGAAACCTCAGAGCCTTCCACCAAGTTCAACCCAAAACAGGGCGCCTCAGACGTCTCTGTCCAAGCCCGCGGGTCCAGGAGGGCCCCAGCAGCCTGGAGGCGCAAGCTGCACCAGCACGGGCGAGGGAAATTTTGTGGAAGGTGGTGGTGGTCGGCTCAGAGGTCTGAGATGGGTTGCGGAAAGGAAGGGTCCTGGCCCGGGGTGCGGGGACAAGCGGGAGAGGAGTGTTGGTGCAGGGAGGGCGCGGGGACGCAGGGTCCTCGAGCCAGCTGGCCCGCCCCCACTCGGCAGAGGGCCTCGGCCTGGCCGCGTGTCGGTCGGCGCTAGGGCCCCGCGGAAGGCCCGGGCGGGCGGGGACCGGCGGCGGGAGCGGCGCGGCGCGGAGCTGCCTCCATCCATGGCACGGAGCGGCGGCGGCGGCGGCGGCGGCGGCGGCAGCAGGAGCCCGGCGCGATCCGCTAGGTCCCAGCCCAGCGCCCAGCGAGCAGGCGACGCGGAGGGGCCGGGCCTCCAGTGTCCCGAGGACCGGGCGCTGAGACTCCGGCCGCGCAGCCGGGGGCTGCCCGCGCTGCGCTGACAGCCGCGCCCGCGTCCTCCCCGCCGGGGCGCTCGCCGGACATGCCCCCGGGGCGCGGTGGCCGGGACCCCGGGGCTCGCCTCCGCCCAGGGCTCCCCTCCACGCCCTCGGGCGCCCCGGGCCCCCGCTGAGTACTCCTCCTGCACGCCTGGGTCCCTCCGGCCGGCGCGCAGCCCGGCCCCAGCGCTGTGGGTCCCCGCGGGGCGATGGGTTGATGGGCGCCTGGGGACGCAGGATGCGGGGGGCGCCCGCGCGCCTGCTGCTGCTGCTGCTGCCATGGCTCCTGCTGCTCCTGGCGCCCGAGGCTCGGGGCGCGCCCGGCTGCCCGCTACCCATCCGCAGCTGCAAGTGCTCAGGGGAGCGGCCCAAGGGGCTGAGCGGCGGCGTCCCTGGCCCGGCTCGCCGGAGGGTGGTGTGCGGCGGCGGGGACCTCCCGGAGCCTCCAGAGCCCGGCCTTCTGCCTAACGGCACAGTTACCCTGTGAGTACCCTACCAGGCCAGTTCCATTCGAGCTGGGACTGGGGACGAAGGGAGGCGAGACGGGAGCGGTGGGAGCAGGGGGAAGGGGGCTATCCCCCCACTTCAGAGATTTCTGGACAGGCCTGAGTTCAGGCGCCCAGAGGGGAAGATTGGAGGAGCAGCGGAGAGACTGGGGCTCCAGGAGCGTGGAGGCGGGAAGGGGCTGCGGGGGACAGGCGCACCCCAGAGAAAGGCACCGCAGGCGCCCACTCACCTGCACAGGTGAAGTGGAGCGCACGCCTGCAGGGCACCCACGTCCCGGATTTCCAGGCTGGACTAGGGTTACGGACTTTGGGGACCTGAGAAGGGTGAGAGCGGGGAATGCTCAGGAAAGATCGACGCTCGTGGCCCAGGAGGGGGCTGTGGTCCTAACCACTACGGACGCGTCCCGGACTGGGCTGGAGGAGTCTCCGGATTTACCTGGCTGGCCCTGTCCCTTCAATTAGGGTCATCCCATCCATGCCCCCTGGCCTGCCGGCGCCGCTTCCAGCCGGTCTCCTTAGGGCAAGGGGAGGCTGGGCTCGGAAAAGTCGGCCCTTGGAATACGGGCGCTACTGGGCTGCAGGAGACCCTGGCGTCCCCATCCCTCTAGAGGCCCCTCTCCCACGGCGCCGTTTGTGCAGTGAACTCTGTGCTGGGTCCCGCGTCTTTGCCTCTCCTTTGCCTACCCTGGAAGTAACTCGAGCTTTGGCTGTTTCTCGATTGACTTCGCGCAAAGATTGCGAAGAAAGAAACGCGGCTGGGGAAGCGGGGTTCCCTCACCGCAGCCCACCCGGGCCTCCTTCGGCGACTTCCCTCTTAGTCAGGGCCTCAGTACGCCTTTGCTTTGCTGGCAGCGAGCGCTGCAGCGCCGCAACCCGACCCCAAGCCTCCTACAAGGGGGTCGCAAGTCCCAGCAGCCGCGCGAGCATTGGCGACCCCTCCCCACCGCAGACATTTCCTGCGCCGACCACGTGCTCGCAGCTCCACGCACGCCGTGGACTTGAGGGTCAGGCCCCCGCGGCCGCCGCTTCCTTTACTGACCCAAATCCAGCCTAAGAGCCGCTTCCCTTTCCCTGTCCTCCTGACCCCAGTGGCAACCGTTTCTCCACTGCCCCTTGCCCGGAGTCGGGGCTGGCCCAGTCTTTTCGATTGTGTCCAGAACAATACAGTAACGCCTCTGGTTGGGTGAGTTCAGAGGCTGCCCGCTTCCTGACAGGACACAACTGGTCAGCCTCTGACGCTGGCCGCCCGGCCTGCATTTTTCCCGGCCCGGGTGTGTGTGTGCATGTGTGTGCCTTAGGGGTGGAGGCGGTGTGTCTGCTCGCTGCCGCCTCCCTGCTGCTCAGGGTAAGGCCGTGGCCAGGGAAGGCACCTGTGGCTGTTCAGGGCAGCTCTCTCTGACTGTCCGCTGGGGTTTGAGGGTCCAGGCAGGCCTGGGCATTCCCCAGCTCACTTAGTTCTGGAGGAGAAAAATGCTTGCTCTGCGGAATAGTCGGTAGCGTCTGCGTGAGTCCCAGCTGCGTAAGAATTCCGAGCTGAGGCCGGGTGCGGTGGCTCATGCCTGTAATCCCAGCACTTTGAGAGGCTGAGGCGGGTGGATCACGAGGTCAGGAGTTCGAGACCAGCCTGACCAACATGGTGACACCCCGTCTCTACTAAAAATACAAAAATTAGCCGGGCGTGGTAGCGCGCGCCTGTAATCCCAGCTACTCAGGAGGCTGAGGCAGGAGAATCGCTTGAATCCGGGAGGCGGAGGTTGCAGTGAGCCGAGATCACGCCATTGCACTCCAGCCTGGGCGACAGAGCGAGACTCCGTATAAAAAAAAAAAAAAAAAAAAGAATTCAGAGCTGAGAGCTGTGCGTGCATGTGTGCACGCTCTTGTGTCTGCTCATGCACATATGTGGGATGTGTGTTCTCTGCGTGTCTCTGTGTCAGGGTTAGGGAATCCTAACATATCAAAGGCAGAAGGAAGTGGGGGAGGCGGTAGATAGAAAGGCAGTTTTGCAGTACATCTTAGAATGATCAGGCCATGGTTAATTCCTATCCACGCCGCTCCACGGAGAGAGCTGGGCCAGCTCTTGGTAAGAATACATTAGAACCGGGTGGCAGCAAAGGTGACCCCTAGCTCACCCTCCAATCCCAAATCCTCCCAGGCCACTGACCCATCAGGCTTAGGATAGGATACCCTTTAAGGAGCAGCCCTGGAACCTGGCTCTGGACGTCCCCACAGGGACACAAACAGGGCAGGCCAGGGACACCCTGGAGAGCCCACGGGTCCTTCAGCCTGGAGGGTAATGGAATCCCCAGCCACAGACTTACTGCTTAGCTCTCCTGCCAGACTTCGCATAATCCTCATCCTCAAGGTACCCCCTAATCCCCACCAGCTGGCTTCGGAAAGAAAAAGAACCCAGGCTCTCCTTCAGCAGAAGCTGGGCAAAGATTCCTTCCTCTGAGGCTCAGTCCCTCCAGCACCGCCACACCCACCCCAGGATGCATCTTGAGGGAGGGAGCAGGAGAAAGTCTGTGTAGGGGCTGAAAGAGGATGATCTGTCTCCTCCCCATCGGGAAGGGTTACAGCCAACAGCCCTCTAACAACAACAAAAACCCCAGGTTAACAAGAGAAAAGCATAACTCAGGTATTACTGTTATGCACACACGTGTGCACGGGAGTCAATAAGGCTGAAATGCTCTCTCCACAGAGGACAGATGTATGGACCGGGAGGTGGGAGGTGGCTGGCAGGTGATGGGACTCCGGAGAAGGTGAGCTGCACAGAAGCAAAGGTGGTTTCATTATGTGGATTTATAGGGATCACACCTCTCAAGTGATCTCTCAGAGCTCTCCGAGTAGATGAGAAGTCTGGGTGCGGTGACGACTCCCAGACTCTTCTCCCGCTCTATCTTGGTTATTTGCTGAGATCTCTAGGGAGGAGGTATTAAGACCATTGCCTTTATTTCGAGGAGAAGTTTTCTCCATCAGGTAAGGGAATTCCAGGGAGAGTGCCCCATCCCTGCGCTGGGGGAACAGGGGACAAGATAAGTTAGGAGGATCTTGGTTCTGAGCTCCAAGTTTTGAGGCCCCTAAGGTCTCTCAATGTGTCAAAGTGCCTAGTCTTTGAGGTATTGCTCTCTGAGCCCCTGCATCTGGGAAGGAGGGGGCTGCCGCTTCTTTTGCCCAGCAGCAAAGCCAGAGGACAAGAGCTGAGAGCTGCCCCACGCAAATGGCCAGACTCATTTCCAAACTCCTCCTTCGTACTTTATTTATTTATTTTTTTTCCTGCCACGAACATTTTCCTTTTCACCTTTTAGCTTGTCACCTGGTGCAAATAAAACTGGAGCCATTCATTTTTGCATTTTGGCTTTATCCTCCCTCCCCATCTCCCCCACATTCCCACGGAAGACCCTTTTTTCCCTCCAGGATGGGGCCCCGGGCCACTCAGGATTGATCCTTGGGGAGTCTGAGTGCTGGGGGCTGTTCAGGCATGAAGGTGGGGTCCCTGTCTGCGGAGAGCCTCCTCCTGCACTCTGAGAAAGCCTTCCTGCAGTCAGAGGCGACCCCGTTCACAGTCCCGTTTACCGCATGGAAAGCCCTCCCGCCACCTCCACCCATTATCTCAACTCTGCCTTCTGTTTTTGCATCCCCCGTCTCCCCCATCCTTTGCATTTTTTTCTCTAGTGGATTTTCATTCGCAGTTTTCCAGGAAAGCTGAGCTCTTGGCTTCCTTCCTGATCCCTCTGTCCCACCCCACCCCCCAGGCTCCCAGCCCAGTCTGCAGGGCAGCTGTGGGCACCCGTGCTTCTGAACAGAGAGAGCAGGAGCCTTTGTGGGCCTCCCCCAGGGAAAAGGTCCCACGGGGGGTGGCTTATGACAGGGAGAACCTGGGTGTGGGAGGAAGGTGCAGACCACTGTGAGCCCCACTATTACTCGGCAGCAGCTGAGGGCTGAGGTTCTCAGCTCTGGGAGTGAGTGAGGGGGAAGGGGGCCGAGGATAAGGAATTCCAGGAAAGGACTGTTTGTAGATAACTCCAGAAGGAAATCTATAAAGACCTCCTAGGACATCTGAGCAGGCACTCCGAGGATACCAGCCAGTGTCATAAATTCCCAGACGGCCTGGGCTCCAAAGGATCTTAGCGATAAGGAAGTCCAGTCCCACATCTTACAGCTGAGCAAACTGAGGCCAGGAGAAGAAGGGTGCCTTGCTGGCAGTCACACAGCCGGCTGGGGCTGGCGCCGGAATGGGTATTGCATTCCTGCCAGGTGAGGGCCTCGCTGCTCACCTGGCTGAACTTGGGACCCATTAGACACAAAAGACACTTTAAAAAACCCGGTTCCTTCCCAGCAGGATCTGAGCCTTTTTGACCTGGGAACATTCCAGGCTGGGCAAGGAGAGGTCACTTTGAATTTCCCCAGAACAGGCAAACCCTCAACCTGCTCGGCCTCCCATTCAGGGAAGCGGGAGTGCCCACCACGCAGGCTGCCCACCTAGGGGAACAGAGGCTGTCTGCCCCAGGTGTGCCCAGCACGGGCTGGGTTCTTCTGCTGGGAGTTCAGTGGTCTTTGTGGGGGAAGTTGAGGAAGATGGGCCTCAGGGAAGTGGTTCTTGAGCACAGGTCTCCCTCTGGACCTCCAGCTGCTGGCTGGGACTCACTTCAGGGCCCCTCGTTACAGCCACCAGGATCCAGTTAGGGGAATTTGGGCAAAGTGTGCCAAGCGTCGTGCACATGGCCCGAGGGCAGGACAAGGATGCTGGTGGAGGGGCGGGCCCAGGCCGGCGCCCCCACCCCCTTCTCTTCCACCAGCTTTCCCCCATATGGTTCTCATAAGGTCTGGGCGCAGAGACAGCAGCCAGAGGAAGTGGCTGTGTACAGAGAGCTTTTGTGAGAGAAGAGGGGGAGGGGGAAAGAGCAAAGAAAAAGAAGGAAAGAAGAGAGGGAAGAGGCCAGAGACAGAGAAGGCCAGGGCAAACCCGGAGACTCCAGCACCCACTCCGCTCCCCACCCAGGGGTGCAGGTCTCAGCTGCGGCACCCCCACCTGGGCTCCGGGACCTCGCCTGTTCAAAGGGAGGGGCCCAGCAGAAACCTCAGTCTCTCTTGGACTCTTCCCCACCACCCACTGGAGAAGCTGGAGGTCGCTAGCTCAGGATCCAGGGATTCCACCCATCCATCCTCTGGGGCCTGGAAGCCCCTCCCCTGAGGGCTCCCTCTGCTGCAGGATGTTAGAGTCAGGGTACCATCCTAGGGAGAGCTCTGGGCAGAGCTCAGAGCTCTCTGGGGCTCACTGGTTGAATGAAAAACACTGCAGAGGCCATCATGCTAGCTCCTAAGGGGGCACTTGTGACTCCACCCCCAGTGGGTCCAAGACCCCGAATGTGTTATTTGGCCGGAGTTACTCCTGCATGTGCATGAACCCAGCCACTCCTGAAGCCACCAAAGTCCCCTCCTGCTGGCTACCACGGCTCTCCCCTCTGTGATTAGGGAGGGGGAGTGGCAACCCCTCATCCTGGGGGGGAGTGTGAGAATTTCCCCCAAAGGCACAGGCAAACCAATGTAATTTGAACCTAACCATAAATTGACCCTTCAATGCGGGGTCATGTTTTTAAAGAAAGAGAGTGTTTCTAAGTTTATCCCACATGGGAGTCATTGGGAGAAGAACCCTTTCCTGATGGAGAATAATTTCCAGCCACCTCTGAGTTGATCGCTGTCCTTCCACTCCGTGGAGGCACTGGCTGCTCCCCTCAGCAAAGTCCAGAGAGGGGAGGAGAGTTCCCGGACGCCACACAGCCTGGACCTAGACACTGCTATCTTCCCCATCACCCCAGAGGTAGAGGCTGCCTCAGCCTCCCTGGGAGCAGCCAGAGAGCAGGGGCGGGGAGAGGAGGGAAATGGCCCAGGACTGGGGGACCAGAAGGAAGATCCGGTAACCACTAGGAAGGGCTGCTCAGAGGGGCTGTTTATTTTCATTCCCCCAGCCCAGCCGCTCTGTTCTATTTACAGCTCAGACACTGACAGGACGAAGCTGCCTCCTCCCCTTCCTCCCTCCTCCGGGGGCCCCCATCCTTCCCAAACTCCAGAACATTCCTTTGCTTTCAGGACTGGGTTATGGGGGGAGGGGGCAGAGAAGCCGTGGAGTGTAGGTCACTCCAGCAGCCTCCCAGGACACTCTCAGCTCTCCCAGCCCTTTCCTGGGAGCCGGGGAGGTGTGCAGGATGGATGGGGCCAGGCCAGGCACAGGAGCCCCATCAGTCACAGAGGAGCAGGCAATGGACAGGGTGGGAGAGCGAGTCCTGGGGAGGGAGTTCCAGCCTCAACCAAGGGGCCAGACATCTCCCAGCTGGGAAGGGACGAGAAGGCCTCCTCTCAGGGCCCCCTCTACCGCCTCTGTTCCTCCTTCTCCTCCCTTCCCCTGCCAGGGCTCCTAGCCTTGCTGGGAATTGTGTATCAAGGCAGAAACTATGACTTCAGGCTTCAGGAGACTCAGCGTCCAGGATGGGAAAGACCATCAAAGATAAGGTGTGGGGTCTCCAGTCTACCCCTAGGGAGGGGCCAACCTGCCCACGGTGAGAGAGACACACACACACACACACACACACACACACACACACACACACACACACACACACACACACACACACACACACACACACACACACACACACACACACACACACACACACACACACACACACACACACACACACACACGGCTCTTAGCCAGGCAGCTCTAACTAGACCCCAGGGCTCCTGCCTCCCATCCCCTCTGCTGTTAGTCTGTGCAGGTGGGAACCTAGAGACAAAGCCACCAAGGGCAGCCACATCTCCAGGAGAAAGGGAGAGGAAGCAAGACAGAGAGATCTGGAGACTCTGAAGCTTCTCAGACCTCTTGAAAGCTTCACCACCCTCAGTCTCAAACAGTGACACTGCCCCCAGGCAGCAGGGGCCCCGGAGGCCACACCTGCCCACTCTGCTGATGGCAAGGGTGTTTTCTGATGAAAATGCAGGCACGTGGGACTGGGAGTTTAAGGGGCCTGACCCCAAAAATAGTACTTCCTGACTTCACTTAAGGAGGGTTGCCGAGATATAGAATAGGTTAGCAGACAGGAGATCAAAATACAGGTTTATTGTTGATAAAAGCTGTTGGAAGACCTAGCTTAGAGGTTCAGCAGCAATGAGTTTAGTCAGAGCTGCCCACCCAGGGACCATCCGAGTCCCACTCCCAGCCCCTCTGAAGGAGAGCCCCCACATTAAACAGCTCTGCAGGCAGGAAGGTCTGGGGCCTCTTTGCACACTGACCAATCAGAGGAGCCATCCCTGGAGATGGGACAGGGCAGATGCCCTAATCCGTTTTCCTCCACATGGATACATGAGCCAGGGAAAAGGGGTTCCCCCGACCCCATAATGGCCTAACAAGTACAAGCATACTCACGGGGTCCCTGTACAGAAGCACCGCATGGAGTATTGAAATCAGTCTGACCCAGGAAATGTGCAACCCATGGTCTCTAAAACGCCCTTCCAACTGTTTCCTCTTCCTCTCTGGCACCACCTCGGGTAGCTTCAGATAATGTGACCCCTATGGGTGTGACATCCCAGAAAGGCTGTACCGTGGAGCCAGGCTCACTCAGAGAAGGATGGATGCTATCTCCTAGGTGTTGGGGAGAGAGAGGGAATTGGAGGTAGAAAGAAACTGCCGTTTGGCTTGGGAAAAAACCCAGGGCTCAGCAGTGAACTCTCTGTTGACCAAACAGCCCCTCCATCCTGGAGCTCTGCCCCTGTCACTCAGCCAATGCCTACAGTGTATCTTCACCCCATGGGAGGAGGCAAAAGACCCAGGCTCTGCCCTTCTGTCCTTACAGTCTCCTGGAGACAGGTACCAGCTTACAACGCCAGACAGGATCAGGGCAGCAAATATAGCTTCTAGGGAGGAAAGGTCAAAGATGAGTATCTGCGTAGGTAGAAAAAATTGATAACTTCGATCCTTTTGGGTCTATTTGTATTTTAAAAGAAGTCTGCACCGCGTGTTTTGGCCCTTTCCTGTAATCTCAACTACTCTGCAGGCTGAGGCAGGGGTATCACTTGAGGCCAGGGGTTCAAAACCAGTCTGGGCACATAGAGATCCGTGTCTAAAATTTTTTTTTTCTTTTTTGGCCGGTCACGGTGGCTCACACCTGTAATTCCAACACTTTGGGAGGCCGAGGTGGGTGGATCACGAGGTCAGGAGTTCGAGACCATCCTAGCTAACAGAGTTAAACCCCATCTCTACTAAAAATACAAAAAAATTAGCCGGGTGTAGTGGCACGCACCTGTAATCCCAGCTACTCATGAGGCTGAGGCAGGCGAGTTACTTGGACCCGGGAGGTGGAGATTGCAGTGAGCCGAGATCGTACCACTGCACTCCAGCCTGGGCGACAGAGTGAGACTCCGTCTCAAACAAAAACAAACAAACAAACAAACAAAAACATTTTTTTGGTTAGCCGGGCGTGGTGGCATACTAGCTAGTCCAGAGGCTGAGGCAAGAGGAGTTCAAGACCAACCTGGGCAACATAGTGAGACCTCCATCACCACCAACCCCTCAAAGAGGTCTGCTTTCTTCACCCAAAAGTTTGGCTCCCCCCGGGGGGCTTTTAGGTTGTGCATGGAGGAAATGTTTAAGGTCGATTGGGGGTAATATCTCAGCCTCACAAATCAGGGGGACACAGACACACACACAGATGAACATTCCATCCTGTTGGACACATCTCCCTCTACCTCCTATGAATGGAAGTTTGCAGATATGCGATGTATGATTTATGTTTGTAGGACTAGCCTGTGACACAAGGCTGAGTGCACAGTGGCTGTTAGGTAGCTCTGAGCGATGAATGAATGAATGGATGAATGAATGAATACCTAACTGTGGATGATTACAGCAGACTACGTTCCTTGTGCTCAAGCCAGGATGCTGTGACCCCCAAATCCCCATCAAGGTATACTGATTACCCCCAATGAATACCCGTAGCCCATTTTCTTTTTCTTTTTTTCTTTTTTATTTATTTATTTTTTGAGACAGAGTCGAGTCTCACTCTGTCACCCAGGCTAGAGTGCAGTGGCACGATCTTGGCTCTCTGCAACCTCTGCCTCCCGGGTTCAAGCGATTCTCCCGCCTCAGCCTCCCTAGTAGCTGGGACTACAGATGCGTGCTACCTTGTCCAGCTAATTTTTGTATTTTTAATAGAGACGGGGTTTCACCATGTTGGCCAGGCTGGTCTCGAACTCCTGACCTCAAGTGATCAACCCACCTCGTCCTCCCAAAGTGCTGAGATTACAGATGTGAGCCACTGCACCCGGCATGTAGCCCATTTTCTTAGGCTTCTGTCTCCTGATTCTGTCCCAAAGCCACAGATTCCCTTCCCATCCAAGCCCGTTTCTTGGTTCCCCCTGCTCACCACCAAGTTGGGGTGCCCTTGTAGCGAGGGTAGGTTAGAGAAAAGAGACCAGACCTATGAGGGAAGGCAGGGTGGAGCAGGACTCACTGCAGGTCTGTTTTCTCTTATGGCCTGGGCCTCCAGCCCTGCCTGGACAGCCCAGCTTCCAGGCTGGGTTCAGGCGCAGTCTCAGGACCCAACCCCCTAAAGCCCCTCCCTAGGCCTCCTTCTATTGCCAGTCGGTGTTCAGGGCTGACCGGACAGGCATCCAGCCCAGGGAAGGGTGGCAGGGAAGTGCAGGAGCGGCCAGGACACCTTACATGCCCTCACCAACATTTATGTCCCTTGCAGTCAGGTTAAATGCATGTGAAGGCAGCCACGGAGGGACGGGAAGCCACAGGCCAGCCTTTAGCCTGAGGTTGTGTGTTGAAACAGGGCCTGTGCACCGCGAGCATCCTCACTTTTGGAGGTCTTACTGTCGTATCAACCATACTAAAATGTACCCACATCCGTCATCGAACATAATAATTATTGCTAATGACATAGTATGACATTGGGTAATTATGTCATTAAGCATTGGTTAATTTCCATCTTTGCAGCATCTATATTTTAGAGGCGATGCTTCTTTTTTAGGTTTTAGGCATCTCTTTGGGCCCTGGAAATGCTCAAAGGCACAGCGCCTACAGGGGAGGCTGAGAGCTCTGATTTCGGTGGGTGTTCGAGCCCCAGGGCTTTTTGGCATCAGCAAGCAGACTGCCCCCTACCCGTTCTTTGATGGTTTCCCTAAGACACGGCCAAGCTGCCAGTGGCAGGTGTTGGAGACGGGGCCTCCCAGACTCTGGGAACCTCTAGGAACTTAGTGATGGCCTGAACTGACGGAGGCTCCAGGATCAGACTTCCTAGGGAGTATGGATACCCCAAGTCCAGAGAGGAGCTCACTGGGTCTGAGTGGTTGGCAGGGGGCTGACACGCATGACTCTTCCTGCACATGTGAGAGACATTTAGTTCAGGCATGTGCTATGTGCCCACGTGACTCCTGCAGGGTCATCTTTGATGTCGGGGTGGTATCTGGTACGTTCCTGCGGCTGCCCAGAGCCCACAGAGCCTCTCTGTAGATGCCAACCGCTTGCTCCCTTGGCCTCCAGCCTCATTAGTGGGAACTCTGCTTGCTTCTCTCCCCCAACATAGGACCCCAGCTGGGAGAGAGTTCTGGAATGGACTCGGTGTGCCCCCTCTCTCTGGCCAGATTTCAAACTCTGAAGTAGAGAACAGGAGACTCCAGGGACTGGCCCTCCTTCCTGTGAAAAGCTTGACATTAGGAGTGGGAGAAGGGCGTGGGAGGGAGGGAAGAAAGAAGCTGAAGATGCCTGGCCAGGCCAGCCAGGGCTCTGGGGCAGAGCTAGCGTGTGGTTGGGCAGGAAATCTACCTGGCTGGCCCCCGTGAGGTTTTAGGGCCAGAAGACGGAGCAGGTTGAGGAGGCGTCTGTCTTGTGGGGGTTGAAGAGGGCCGAGGCTGACCCTGTGTCTGTGTTGGATGGAGCTGTGGGTCCAAGGCTCCCTCCTTCCCTGCCCAGTTGTGGCCACTTTGCCTGCTTTCCTCCCAGGGGACAGCCTAGAATGGTGGGAACATTTTTCTGCCCATTGGATGAAGCTGTGTGTGTGTGTGTGTGTGTGTGTGTGTGTGTGTGTGTGTGTGTGTGTGTGAATGGGCCTGCGTGCATGTTCATCCCCATCAGCAGTGCTGTAACGCCCAGCTTTCTACCTGCCCATAAAAATGCCAGACCCAGCCAGGCACAGTGGCTCATCCCTTATAATCCCAGCACTTTGGGAGGCTGAGGCAAGTCAATTTCTTTAGTTTAGAAGTTCAAGACTAGCCTGGGTAACATAGTGAGATCCTCACCTCTAGAAAAACTTTTTTCTTTCTTTTTTTTTTTTTTTTTTTTTTATTGAGACAGAGTCTTGCTCTGCTGCCCAGGCTGGAGTACAGTGGCATGATCTTGGCTTACTGCAACCTCCACCTCCCGGGTTCAAGCGATTCTCCTGCCTCAGCCTCCAGAGTAGCTGGGATTACAGGTGCGTGCCACCACACCTGGCTAATTTTTGTTTTTAGTAGAGATGGGATTCCACCATGTTGGCTAGGCTGGTCTTGAACTCCTGGCCTCAAGTGATCCACCCACCTTGGCCTCCCAAACTGCTGGGATTATAGGCATGAGCCGCCGCATCTAGCCTCTATAAAAACATTTTTTTTTTAATTAGCTGGTCATGGTGGTGCATGCCTGTAGTCCTATCTCCTGGGGAGGCCAAGGTGAGAGGATGGCTTGAGCTCAAGAGGTGGAGGCTGCAGTGATTTGTGATCATGCCACTGCACTCCAGCCGGGCAATAGAGCGAGACTTGTCTTTCTTAAAAAAAAAAAAAAAAAAAGACCAGACCCCTGCACTATCTGTCTAAAACTGCCTGCCTTCCTCTCCCCAGATAGACCCCACCACAAGGCACCCTCTGGAGAATAGAACCAGCAAGCTCAATGTCAATGGAGGCCTCTCTCTGGATAATCTAGGTCTAGAGTAAACTTCCTCAGACCTCTCCAGGTTATTAAGGCCAAAAGATCCAACACTGGGTATCTGAGGACTCGAATCACACAGCAATCTGCCTGAGGTCTTTCCAAGAGCTAGAAATTTGGCAAGAAGGGGGCCCCTTGGAGGAGAAGGATGAAAAGGCCTTTGCCTGGTGCCTGCATCTGCGAGTGGGTCAGAGGGTGGGGCATCAGGACCATGTTCTCTGCAGCAAGAAAATATCTCATTTCAAGACTTTCAGGGCTGGAGTCGGTGCTGGGCTAGCCAAACCGGAAGCGTGGGCTGCAGCTGCCCCCCCCACTCAACTCAGCCCTTACCTCCCGGCACACACAGAGGCTGCCTCAGAGAGAGAGGGGTGGGTAGAGAGAAGAGAGAGAGAGAGAGAGAGAGAGACCGAGACCGGGCCTGCATGAAGGGCTCAGGTTAAATGCTGACCGGGCCTGCATGAAGGGCCTGCATGACTGGGCTCAGGGCGGCCTACGGAGGGATGGCAGCCGGTCCCAGAGATAAGCTATTCTGGGCCAGAGGCTTGTCCTTGCCCTCCTCTGGGGCAGGTCCCCGATCTGTCGCTCTGCTCCCGCCCTGCACACGGACACCAGTGCACTTGGCCCGCAGCTGGTCTGAATTTAGATGTGTTGACAGAGAATAGAGTAGTAGGACATTCCAGAGTCCTAAGACTTTCTACCAAAATCAAAACGAAAGTATCTCATTAATAATTTTATATTGATTACATATTGAAATAACATATTGGATACGTTGAGTTAGATCATATATATATAAGTATATATATATACACACACACACACATATATTTTTAGAAACAGAGTCTTGCTAGGCTGGGTGAGGTGGCTCATGCCTGTAATCCCAGCACTTTAGGAAGATGAGGCGGGAGGATCACAAGGTCAAGAGATCGAGACCATCCTGGCCAACATGGTGAAACCTTGTTTCTACTAAAAATACAAAAATTAGCTGGGCGTGGTGGCATGCACCTGTAGTCCCAGCTGCTTGGGAGGCGGCGGTAGGAGAATCGCTTGAATCCGGGAGGCGGAGGTTGCAGTGAGCTGAGAGCATGCCACTGCACTCCAACCTGGCGACAGAGCAAGGCTCTCTCTCAAAAAAAAAAGAAAAGAAAAGAAAAGAAAAGAAACAGGGTCTCGCTCAGGCTGGAGTGCAGTTATGCAATCACAGCTCACTGCAGCCTCAAACTCCTGGGCTCAAGTGATCCTCTTGCCTCATCCTCCCGAGTAGCTAGGACTACAGGCAGGCCACCACGTCTGGCTACTTTTTAAAAAATGTTTTGTAGAGACAGGGTCTTGCTATGTTGCCCAGACTGCTCTTGAACTCCTGGCTTCAAGCAATTCTCCTGCCTCAGCCTTCCAAAGCACTGGGATTGCAGGCATGAGCCACTGCACCAGGCCTAAATAACATATGTTCTCAAAATGAACTTTTAGGCCGGGCGTGGTGGCCGTGTCACGCCTGTAATCCCAGCACTTTGGGAGGCTGAGGCGGATGGATCATGAGGTCAGGAGATCAAGACCATCCTGGCTAACACAGTGAACCCCATCTCTACTAAAAAAAAATACAAAAAAATTAGCCGGGCGTGGTGGCGGGTGCCTGTAGTCCCAGCTACTCAAGAGGCTGAGGCAGGAGAATGGCGTGAACCCTGGAGGTGGAGCTTGCAGCGAGCCGAGATCACGCCACTGCACTGCAGACTGGGCGACAGAGCAAGACTCTGTCTCAAAAAAAAAAAAAAAAGAATTTTTATACTGTGTGTGTGTGGTGTGTGTGGGTTTTTTTTGAGACGGAGTTTCACTCGTCACCCAGGCTGGAGTGCAATAGCGCATTCTCGGCTCACTGCAACCTCCACCTCTTGGGTTCAAGAGATTCTCCTGCCTCAGCCTCCCAAGGAGCTGGGATTACAGGCGGCTGCCACCACGCCTGGCTAATTTTTTTGTATTTTTAGTAGAGATGCGGTTTCACCATGTTGGCCAGGCTGGTCTCCAACTCCTGACCTCAGGTGATCTGCCTGCCTCAGCCTCCGAAAGTGCTGGGATTACAGATGTGAGCCACTGCACCCAGCCAACTTTTTTTTTTTTTTTTGGCAACAGAGTTTTGCTCTTGTTGCCCAGGCTGGAGTGCAATGGCGCAATCTCGGCTCACTAGAACCTCCGCCTCCCAGGTTCAAGTGATTCTCCTGCCTCAGCCCTCCAAGTAGCTGGGATTACAGGCATGCACCACCACGCCTGGCTAATTTTGTATTTTTAGTAGAGACAGGGTTTTGCCGTGTTTGCCAGGCTGGTCTCAAACTCCTGACCACAGGTGATCCACCCTCCTCAGCCTCCCAGAATGCCGGGATTATAGGCGTGAGCCACCGCACCTGGCCCAACTTTTAAACTTTTTAAATGTGGCTACTAGGAAATTTAAAATGGGCTGGGTGCGGTAGCTCACACCTATAATCCCAGCACTCTGGGAGGCCGAGGCAGGCGGATCACCTGAGGTCAGGAGTTTGAGACCAGCCTGGCCAACATGGTGAAACCCCGCCTCTACTAAAAATATAAAAATTAGCCATGCATGGTGACGGGCACCTGTAATCCAGCTACTCTGGAGGCTGAGGCAGGAGAATCACTTGAACCCGAGAGGCGGAGGTTGCAGTGAGCCGACATCGTGCCATTGCTCTCCAGTCTGGGCCACAGAGTGAGACTCTGTTTCAGAAAAAAAAAAAAAAAAGAAAAGAAAATTTAAAATGACATGCATTTGCAATGGTTTTGTTGTTGTTGTTGTTGTCAGCTCTCTGTTAAAGAATTTGAGGTATTTGAAGTGGGTTAAAGGCTAAAGAGTTGGGAAAATGTGAGGAATCACCCCCACCAACACCACCTCTGCCCCACGCTGGGCAGAGCTCTCAAACTGAGATCTCTGGTTTTAATATTGAGGTTTTAATATTGAGGATTTGGGAGTTGTCGAATTTTTTTTTTTTTTTTTTGAGACTGGGTCTCACTCTGTTGCCCAGGCTGGAGTGCAATGGTGCCATCATAGCTCACTGCAGCCTCAAACTCCTGGGCTCAAGCGATACAATCCTCCTCCCTCAGGCTCCTGAGTAGCTGGGACTATAGGTACCATGCCACCAGGCCCAGCTAATTTTTTATTTTTATTTATTTATTTATTTATTTATTTTGTAGAGACAGAGTTTCACTATGTTGCCCAGCTGGTCTTGAACTCCTGGCCTCAAGTGATCTGCCCGTCCCCGCCTCCCAAAGTGCTAGGTTACAGATGTGAACCACCGCACCCAGCCCCTTGTCCAACATTTAATGTAAACTCTGGGGTATAGGAAGGGCATGAACTGGGGGTGGAGTGAGGGAGGCTTTGACTTTAAAGTCAGAGCCTGTCACCTGCCAGGCATGATGGCTCGTGCCTATAGTCCCAGCTACTCAGGCAGAGGCAGGAGGATCCCTTGAGCCCAGGAGTGAGGCTGCAGTGAGCTCTAACTGTGCCACTGCACTGTAGCCTGGGTGACAGAGCAAGACCTCATCTTTAAAAAAATTTTTTTAAATTTCTTTTAAAGAGGCTGTCACCACGCAGAGGCCACCCCAGCTCCACCAGGGCCTGATGAGACCTTTAGAGGCCTCTAGAGGCCCTAAGAATGGCCAAGATTATGATTCACCACCAACACCCCATGTATGAAGTGAAATAAAACTATCCTAACCCATAAAATGAGAATAATAAATAAAATAATAAAATGAATTCATAGACGGTCTAATATCCCATATAATGACTACTGTGATGTACTTTTTGACATATCAACATTGTGCGTGTGTGTGTGTGTTTGTGTGTGTGTAAGCATTTTGGAAACTCAGCCAACCTACCCCCGTACCCATCACTTCCCACCAAGAAATGTCACCATTGGAGGGACCATTAGGCAGGGACTGGATGGGTGGGAGGGATCTATGGAGTGGGGAGAAGGAAGGAAGGAGATGAGGTTTCCACCCGTCCCATGGCCCTAGAAAGCCCCTTCAACGCTTTTCCATGCTTCCCTCCATCCTGGCCACTGTCTTCTCCACGAGCCAATGGAATGTCAGCCGTCGGGGGTCTCCCCACTGCCCCTGGTCTGTTCACCCACCACTTCCAGGAAGCTTCGAGGCTCATCTCTTTGCCAGCTCTTCTTAGGGCTTGTTCCTTCCCACTTCCCCCTCCCTTCCAGTCCAGCCTGGAGGCCACTCGCACAAGGAAAGGCCCAGGGCCTGCACCTCTGGCCTTCCGAGGTCAGTTCTCTACCCTTGAGACCAAAGAAGGGAGACCCTTTGCCTCAGCCCAGGGCAGGCAAGAGTTTGGGCGGAGAGGCTCATTAAAGCTTTCTAATAAGCAATTAACTGGGGGATGAGCCCTTTGGCTGGCCTGGATCTCCCTCCTCCCAGCAGGGAGCTTGGCAGAGAAAGGCTGAGTGGGTGGGCGGAGATGAGACACTCGGTCTCTCTTAGTCACTTGGGGCCCCTTTCCTCCTCCCCTAAGTACAAACGAATAAATAAACAGAACCCCGAGGCGCAGAGGCTGAGGCTCAGGCCTGGCTTCCCCTACACTTGGGGCTCCATTGGCTTTCTGCCAAGGCTTCAGAAGGCTTAGGAGGCCAGGGTGCGGCCACTGTGCGCTCAGGCCCTCTGAGATGGGGGCCTGTGAGGTCCTCCGCTCACAGGTGAGAGTGTGCGAGCCTCTGAGGAAGGGCAGCTCCCGCCTGCCTCCAGACCTGCTGGACATCCTGGCCCCGTTCAAGCCATTCTCCCCACCACTCTCCTCAGGATATTGGGTGAAGGGCTTGAGCAAGGATGGAACTGTGAAGGGCATGAGGGGGCACCGAGGGTCAGCCCTGTGGTTCCAGAGTGGAAACGGGGCATCACAGCGCCATGCCCACCTGCTCAGCCCACCTCCCACCTGCACACAGAGCGCCACGTCAGAGCCAGGCTTGGAGGAGACTCAGGGCAGGAAGGTCTGACTTGGAGCTGGGTGGACCGTTGGCTGGCTTCTCCCCATAATCTCCGGAAGTAGAGGGTGGGGCTGCTGCCTCGCACAACTCCAGGGGGCGCCGTTGACGCAGATGCAAGCTGGCCCCACCAGTGGTGAAAGCGGATGCCCAGCACGTAACAGCGCCTTCTCCTGTGTGTTCTCTCTGTCTCTTCAGGCTCTTGAGCAATAACAAGATCACGGGGCTCCGCAATGGCTCCTTCTTGGGACTGTCGCTGCTGGAGAAGCTGTAAGTGCTGGGAAAGGTGGGGTGGAGGAGGGGGGTGGCCGTGATGGCAAGAGGTCACCCCAGGGAAGATGAGGAATGCTGGTCACTGAGTGAATCCAGAACCTGCCGGCCGAGCAGGGCCCGGAGTTAGACCCACTGGGACCCTGCCCAGGGCTTGACCAACAAGGAGAAGCCAGAGAGGCGCTGGTATGGAACGAGAGACCAGCTCCTCCGCCAGCCACGGCGAGAGAAGTGAGGAGCGAGTTCTGAGAAGCTCATTAACGCTCTTTAATGAGCAATTAGCTGTGAGGGCCGAGCTCTTGACTGGCCTCCCCCTCCCAGCTGGGGGCCCAGCATAAAAGGGCTGAGGGCGGCTTAAAGCGACTGACTGCAGCCCTTTTCCGCCTTTCCTACAAACAAATCAACAAACAAAGCCCCAAGGGGGCTGAGGGTGGGGAAGGCCGATCATTTCCAAGCCTCTCCCCCACTCCAGCCCACCCCACCCTGGTTCAGAGCCGCCTGGGCAGTGGCAGCCTTCAGGCTGGCCTTGGCCCTGAGGCTGCCAGGGCACCGCTAGCCGGCTGGAACCTCATTCCCAGAACTGGGGCCCCTGCGTCTGGTGGGGCCAGTGTGGGGAAGAGGGTTATGGAGGAGGAGCTGGTGGCTGTGATTTGTTAGGGAAATGGGGGGGCCCAGAAGCCATGCCCTCTCCGCAGGAGGAGAGTGTTCACGGGGCTCGTGGAGAGGTAGGGTAAGCCCTGGGTGGGAGACCTCACTCAGCCACTTGGGCCACTCACTGAAGCTGCCAGACTCAGGAATGTAATCACCCTCTCTCTAAGTACCCTGCTCCGTCGGTACAATCCAGGGACCACAGCCTGGACCACAGCTCTGGGTCCTTGCGCCTCCACAGAGGAAGCCTGGGCCTCCCACCTCTCCTAGAGCCTGACTCTTGCTTTCTCTCTCACGCCCCCATCCCCTCTCCCATCTCTGCTCTCATCCTGCTAGGCGTTCCTAGTTCCTCTGACAGGGAGGGCCCTTGGCCCCTCTAGCACCATTTTGCCCAAATGGGTCAGCACAATGGGAGACACAAAAGAATAAGGTGTGACGCCTGCTCAAAAAGAGCCCAGGCGATTGCAGCCCAAAGGAGACCACAAACAATGCCATGTATATTAGAATTAAGTATACTGGGGTCTGGGCGTGGTGGTTCTGTAAATCCCAGCACTCTGGGAGGCCGAGGCTGGAGGACGGCTTGAGCCCAGGAGTTCAAGGCTGCAGTGAGCTATGATTGTGCCACTGCACTCCAGCCTGTGTAACAGAGTAAGGCCCTGTCTCTTAAAAACACACACACTTAGGCCGGGCGCGGTGGCTCACACCTGTATTTCCAGCACTTTGGGAGGCCGAGGCGGGTGGATCACTTGAGGTCAGGAGTTCGAGACCAGCCTGGCCAACATGGTAAAACCCCGCCTCTACGGGCATGGTGCTGCATGCCTGTAATCCCAGCTACTCGGGGGCTGAGGCACCAGAATCTCTTGAACCTGGAAAGCCAAGATTGAAGTAAGCTGAGATTGCGCCACTGCACTCCAGCCTGGGCGACAGAGCAAGACTCTCTGTCTCAAAAAGAAAGCAAAACACACACACACACACACACACACATACACACATAGATTAGGGCTCCTGTCAAGTTCAAAGGAGGTATCAGCAAAGTCCAAAGAAGTGTTCACAGGTAATGGAGACACAGTATGGATGTGACATGGTGTTGAGATCTCTCACCATGACAGCAGCCTCATGAGGGAGCCTCCATGACACCCATTCCACAGTAGAAGGGAAAGCCTCTGGCCCCAAACCCCCGAAGCTGGGAGGAAAGAGTGATGGCCTGGCTGGGTTCCTGGGAGTGGGAAGGCACAAATGCCATATTTGGGCAGAAAGGTAGAGCAGGCTGTCTACCAATCTGGGACAAGCTGGAGATAGCAGGGGGACCCGGGATGGTGACAGTGACATTTGCACACGGCTCCATGACTAGGTCCTTCTGACCATCTGCTCTGTGGCTCACAGACAGAGTGGTCTTGATGCACAGAAAGGGCTGCCACCAAGCTGCTATCCAAAAGTCTCCTTGGTGCCAGGCATGGTGGCTCATGCCAGTAATTCCAAAGCTTTGGGAGGCAGGCAGATTGCTTGAGCTCAGGAGCTCAAGACCAGTCTGGGCAACATAATGAGACCCTGTCTCTAGAAAAAAAAAATTTTTTTTAATTAGCCAGGCACGGTGGTATGCACCCATAGTTCCAGCTACTCGAGAGGCTGAGGTGGGAATCGCTTGAGCTGGGGAAGTTGAGGCTGCAGTGAGCCATAATTGTGCCACTGCGCTCCAGCTTGGGCAAAAGAGTGAGACCCTGTCTCTCTAAATAAATAAATAAATAAATAGGCCAGGCGTGGTGGCTCACGCCTGTAATCCCAGCACTTTGGGAGGCCAAGGCTGGAATATCACCCGAGGTTAGAAGTTCGAGACCAGCCTGGCCAACATGGTGAAACCCTGTCTCTACTAAAAATACAAAAATTAGCTGGGTGTGGTGGTGGGTGCCTGTAATACCAGCTACTCGGGAGGCTGAGGCAGGGAGAATTGCTTGAACCCGGGAGGCATAGGTTGCAGTGAGCTGAGATCGCGTCATTGTACTCCAGCCTGGGCGACAGAGCAAGACTGTCTCTAAATAAATAAATAAATAACTAGAAATAAAAGTCCTGTTGGGTGCCAACAAAGACGGAAAGCAGCTAAGCGTTCAAGAGCTCTGTGTCCTCTGCTCAGCCCAGGCTTGGTCTTGGAGGAAGTCTTGGAGTCGCAGGAAACCAGATGTCCTTCCAGGGGTCTTTGGAGGAAGGCAAGCCGCAGTGGCCTCTTCAGCCCCTGCCCTGCCCCTCTTAGGCTGGCACCTCCCGAAATGGCTCTTCCTCCTCCTCCTTAGCACACACAAGTGAGAATGTGCTGCACAGAGCCCCTGGTGGCCTCAGTGACATCTCCCCTTCTTCAGCCTTGCCCCTGACTCCTCGTCCTTCAGTCTCATGAGAGCACATTTTTCTGATGAAGATGAAAAGATGGCCTGTCCTTCTCCAGCACCAAGGCTCTGGAGGCTGCATAGCAAGTGCACCCTGAGCATGGCAGGCAATCAGAAGAACCAGGGCAGCAGCAGCTCACGAGAGGCAGCATCTGGCTTGATGCCGAGTCGTGCGATGTAGGAGCAGCACTAGAGTGGGAATTCTAAACGCTGAGTCCCAGCTCTTGCTCTGTGCTGGTCACCCCATCCATTCATTCTGTAGGTGCTCACTGAGCCCTTCTATGTGCCAGGCTCTGTTCTAGGCATTGGGAGTGAGCACAGGAGATCAGGTGCCTGCCCTCCCAGCCCTTACCTCTACTGATAGGACCCAGAAAATAGCAAATAGATATGTGGTGTGTCTGGAGGCCAAAGTGCAGCAGACAAAAACAAGACAGGGTAAGGAGAAGAGAAAGCAAGAGGGCCAGGGGTGCTATTTTATGTAGTGAGGTCAGGAAGGCCTTGCTGATGACATGCCTGGGCCTGAGACCTGAAGGGATGAGAAAGGAAGCCCAGAGCTCTCAGGAAGGGTGAAGAGAGCAGGCATTGCCATGGCCCCTGGGTTCAGGGAATGCCTGGGGAGTCTGAGGAACAGAAGGGCAGAGCGAGCCAGGGGGAGGTGGCAGGAGACAGGTAGGATGTGATGCCGGGGTGGGTACTGGGGTGGCCTTCGATTCCTCATTATCAGAAGAGCTAGGGTAGATGGGGTGATTTGGGAGGTGCATCATGGATCTAAAATTCTATGCTCCTTGGATGTGTGTGGGACACCCACAGCGCCCATAGGGAGAAGATGATCATAGAACCCAGTGACAGGGCCAGGCTTTCCAGAGGAGGGGCCATCTGGGCAGAAGGGTGTGCCGTGGGCAGCAGGACAGGGATGGTGCTTGTTCAGGGCTGGAGGAGCTCAGGGTCTCCAACGTGGTCACTGATCACTGCTGTATTTATATATACAAATACTTATTATTATTTTTTGAGATGGAGTCTCGCTCTGTCACCAGGCTAGAGTGCAGTGGCATGATCTCAGCTCAGTGCAACCTCTGCCTCCTGGGTTTAAGCTATTCTCCTGCCTCAGCTTCCCAAGTAACTGAGATTACAGGCACACGCCACCACGCCCAGCTAATTTTTGTATTTTTAGTAGAGACGGTGTTTCACCATGTTGGCCAGGATGAGGATGGTCTCGATCTCTTGACCTTGTGATCCACCTGCCTCGGCCTTCCAAAGTGCTGGGATTACAGGCATGAGCTACCGCGCCCGGCCTTTTTCTTTTTTCTTTTTTGAGACAGAGTCTCACTCTGTCACCCAGTCTGGAGTGCAGTGGCACAATCTTGGCTCACTGCAACCTCCACCTCCCAGGTTCAAGTGATTCTCCTGCCTCAGACTCCTGAATAGCTGGGATTACAGCTACGTGCCACCACACCTGGCTAATTTTTGTATTTTTAGTAGAGACGAGGTTTCACCATGTTGGCCAGGCTGGTCTCAAACTCCTGACCTCAAGTGATCCGCCCACTTCGGCCTCCCAAAGTGCTGGGATTACAGGCATGAGCCACAGCGTCTGGCCACGAAGACTTTTTTTTAAAAAGGAATTGATTGACATGATTGTGGGGGCTGGCAGACCCCAAATCTGTAGGGCAGGCCAGCAGTCTGAGAAGTCAGACAGGAGCAGATGCTGCAGTCTTGGGGCAGAATTTCTTCTCTAGGAAGCCTCAGTGTCTGCTCTTAAGGCCTTCAGCTGATTGGATGAGGCCCACCCACATCATACAGGAGCATCTCCTTCACATGAGGTCAGCTGATGGAAGATGTCAACCACATCTACAAAATACCTGCACAGCGACATCTAGATTCATGTGTGATTAAACCACTGGGTACTATAGCCCTGGTCAAGCTGACACAAAACTAACCATCACAACCACTTTCCCCCGAAAAGGAGAGGGCCATTGGGTAATACAGATGCTGGGCCTCCCTCCTGGAGATTCTAATTCATCTGTCCCATGGGGCCTGGGAATTTTTTACACGCTATGCAGGCAATTCTCATGCTCATCCAGGGTTAGGTGCCAGTGGGCAAGATGACCCCTAGACTGAGGGCCTATTCATCAGGAATAAGACTCCACGGGCTGGCATGTAGTTGGTGCTCAGGAAACACTGATCCCTCTGTCCTGTCGAACTCAGATGTCTAGGCTTGGGCGGCTGAGGCCATGGCAACTTAACATCCCACAGTCTATGAGCAGCACGTCCCGTGGGAGGGTTGGGGCCCAGTCTGTTAACTGTAACAGAAGCTCCAGGCTGTTGCAGAATGTGCTTGCATGGCGTCCTTGGCTGAGAGCCCCTTGGGCCTTTGCAAATGGGCTGTGTGTACGTGAGGGGGTCACCTTGTTGGACAGGAGCTGGCAGTAGATCTGCGTGTTGTCTGTTTTGTAATGCAGGGTCCTGAGGCCAGCATGGGCAGGGTGGGCAAGGAAGGGGCCACAGAGCGGATGCCCAGTGGGAATGTGTCAGAGATGATCATCCAGAGAGGCTGGGGGTAGGGGCGGAGATGGGGGGGGCACACATCTTTATCAGCCAGCTAGGATAGACAGGAAGACCTGAAACAGAGCCCCGCAGAAACACCTCCCGGGCTGCCCAGGGAGTGTACAGAAGACCCGCTTTGCACCTCTGGGCCCTCTCTCTCTCCCACCACCCTCCAGCATGGCCAAGACTGTTTCTTGCCCAAAGGAAAGACTTTTGGGGCAGAGAGGAGCTAATGAAAGAGAGCTGGACTCCATTTGGTGTGAAAAGCAGCCTGGAGTGGAATCATCCCTCCTTCTTTTACCTTCCGGTTCCTCTCCCAGCCCTGGGTTACTCACCTGGAAAATAGGGCTATGAGGAGTTGTTACAGGAACAGAGGAAGAGTTCCTTATACAGAACGCACGGCAGCACAGGCTTCCAGTATATGGCAGGCAGTTCCCTTCCCCTCTGAAGATTTCCCAGTTGCTAGATGTTACCCTGGCCGCCTATCATTTGCATAGATTTGCCTACAGTTCCCAGCCTTGGGCAGGCAATTGTGTAGCTGAAATATACATGCTCCAAGTACAGCTGGTGATTCATTCCCTGGGATCCCCTGCCAAGCGGGAGCAGGCCACAGGAAGACTTTTCTGGGGGGCTCTGAGGGTGTCAGTCACAGTAAGATGCCTCTAGACCAGGGACCAAGCCGGCCGGGGCAGACAGACCCAAGAGAGGCCAAGGAAGCGAGACTGCGTGCCTGCCAGTGTATGGGTCTGTGTGGACACCGGCCCCCAGAGGCTCGTGCATGGCTAAAGGAGAGAGTCTGGGAAGGGGAGCCCCGTCAGCCCCGGGATGATTTGTCATTACTTAATGAGATTAATGAGCCCCGGGGGCTGGTATGCAGGGGTGCTGAGGCACTCATTAGAAGCAGATGCTCATGGGAACGAACGAAAGTGGCGGCCTGGGGGTGGAGTGAGGCTCGCCCCATGCCAGGTGGCTTCCATTAATCTGTGGGCGGGGCCGAGGGTGAGGCTGCTGGGCTCTGTCCTTCCTCCCCTCCCCGTCCCCAACAACACCGGGGAGGAATGCCGCAGACAAGCTGCCTGGACTCCGGCACCACTGAGGCCCAGGAGGGAAGGCTGATGTGTTCAGGGACAACCCTCTTGTTGGCCATGGTAGCCCCCATGCCTGGCATGGGGTACATGCTCAATAAATAACCTGTGGATTGTTATCAGAGACAAGAGGGGCCTGGAGGATGGGACTAGAACCTCTCCCTTCCTCCCCTAGACACTTCTATACCTGCAGGGTGTCCTGGCCCACTTCTCAGCCAGCCCCCACTTTCTAGTGAACCCTGGAAGTCTTGTAGGCCCAGGGAAGGCTGCTTTGTGGCCTCCGAACCTATAATTTGGTTTTCAAACCCACAAGCAGGGAGGTCTGTGGGGGCCAGAGGGAGCTGACTCTCTGCAGCCCCACCCTGCCTGTATGTGGGTACACACACACACACACACACACACACACACACACACACAGTCATAAAAACTCACATGCTCTTTAACGGCTCTAGTGAGATATAATTTACGTGCCATAAAAGTTCACCCGTTTAAAAAAAAAGTGTGCAATCCAATGGTTTCTAGTATATTTTACAGAATTGTGTAATCACCATAATCTAATTTTAGAACATTTTCATCATCCGCAAAAGAAACCTTGAATCATTAACAGTCACTCCTCATTCCTCCACCCCCTCTTCCCCAGGCCCAAGCAACCACTAATCTGCTTTCTGTCTATAGATCTATAAATCTGCCTGTTCTGGACATTTTATATAAATGAAATCATGCAATAGGTAATCTTTCATAACTCGATTCTTTCAGCATGGTACTTTCAGGGTTCACCCATGTTATAGCACATATCAGCACTTCGTTCCTTTTAATGGCCAGCTAATATTCCATTGTATGACTACACCACATTTTGTTTATCCCTTCATCTCTTGAATATTTGGGTGGATACTACTTTTTTTTTTTTTTTGAGATGGAGTCTCACTCTGTTGCCCAGTCTGGAGTGTAGTGGTGCAATCTCGGCTTGCTGCAACCTCCTCCTCCCGAGTTCAAGTGATTCTCCTGCCTCAGCCTCCTGAGTACCTGGGATTACAGGCGTGCGCCACCACACACGGCTAATTTTTGTATTTTTAAGTAGAGACGGGGTTTCACCATGTTGGTCAGGCTGGTCTCGAACTCCTGACCTCGTGATGTGCCTGCCTTGGCCTCCCAAAGTGCTGGAATTACAGGTGTGAACCACCATGCCCCACCTTTTTTTTTTTTTTTTTGACAGACAGGGTCTTACTCTGGCGCCCAGGCTAGAGTGCTAGAGTGCAGTGGCATGATCACGGCTCACTGCAGCCTTGACTTCCTGGGCTCAAGCAATTCTCCTGTCTCAGCCTCCTGAGTAGCTGGGACTACGGGCACGCACCACCATGCCTGGCCAATTTTCTTTTTTGGTAGAGATAGGGGTCTCACTGTGTTGCTCAGGCTGGTCTTGAACTCCTGGTCTCAAGTGATCCTTCTACCTCAGCCTCCCAAAGTGTTGGGATTACAGGCTTGAGCTACCACACGTGGCCAGTTTCTACTTTTTGCTACTATGCACAGTGCTGCTGTGAACATTCAGCTATGGGTTCTTGTGTGGATGTATCTGTATTTCTCTTGGATATATACCTAGGAGTGGAATTTCTGGGTCATATGGTAACCCTAACTGTGAAACTGTTTTCCAAAGTGTCTGCACCATTTTACATTCCCACCAGTAATGTGTAAGGGTTCCAGTTCTCCACATCGTCATCAACACTTGCTGGAGTCTCTCTTTTTTATTCAGCTGTCTTAGTAGGTGTCAAGTGGCTTTGATTTGCATTTCCCTTACTGCTGGTGATGTTGAGCATCTTTGTATGGGCTTATTGGTCATTTGTGTGTCTTCTTGGATAAAATGTCTATTCAGATCCTTTGCCCATTTTTTTCAACTGGGTTATTTGTCTTTCTGCTATTGAGTTGTAAGAGTCCTGTATATATTCTAGATAGACATCCCTTATCAGAGCTGATTTTCAAATATTTTCTCTCATTCTGTGATTCTCTTTCACTTTCTTGATGATATCCTTTAAGGTGCAATTTTTTTTTTTCGAGATGGAGTTTCACTCTTGTTGCCCATGCTGGAGTGCAATGGCATGATCTCAGCTCACTGCAACCTCCACCTCCCAGGTTCAGGTGATTCGCCTGCCTCAGCCTCCCATGTAGCTGGAATTACAGGCGCCCGCCACCATATTGGCTATTTTTTTTTTTTTTTTTTTTTTTTTTAGTAGAGGCGGGGTTTCACCATGTTGGCCAGGCTGGTCTCGAACTCCTGACCTCAGGTGATCTGCCCACCTCAACCTCTCAAAGTGCAGGGATTACAGATGTGAGCCACCGCACCCGGCCGGGGCTTCTTAACTTGGGCTCTATGCCCCTCTGGAAATTGTATGCGTAGTGATAGGTGTAGTGATGAGTTTTTCTCGGGCAGAAGTTCATGGCCTTCATAGATCTTCAAAAGGATGTGCTAAGCAAGAAAGGCTCAAAACAACCAATATATAGGAGACCTGCAGGTCCCAAAAATGTCCAAGTCTTATGGTAGCATTTCTCCCGCCCCGAGGGAGGACACAGCTTCTTACCCAGAGGGACCAGGCAGCATCGGCTTCCCATGGGTCCTTCAGGCTCTCAGAGCTCAGCCCAGGGAGCCAAGACAGGCCAGCTCCCGAGGGCACTCCTGGGGGCTGCCTTGTCACCCCGAGGCTCCTCCCCAGGCGGGCCCAAGGCAAGGCAGAAGGCATGCCCACCCTGCATGGAGGTGGAGGCGCCCTCTCCAAGGCCCCAGCATGGCTGGGCTGCGGGAAATCGAGGGCAGGAAGAGGGGCTGGGGCCCGGACGCCGCCTCACTCCCATCTGCAGAGCATCAGTGGGGCAGGCGGGTGGGGGCTTTTGAGGGGGGCCGGGGAGGAAATGAGAATAAACACAAGTGAGCGGGGAGGGAAGGGGGGCTGCGCCTAAGCCCCTTGGCAGCCCATGAAGGGAAGTGACACAATGAGGAATGTGTTTCCCTCTGCCCGTTCCCGACGTGGGGGTGGGAGGCTGAGCCCTGAGAATGGCCAGACCCCAACAGGGGCCAGGGGGCACATGCTGGGACAGCCCCAGAGGGGCAGGCGGTGAGGATGGGGTCTGGCGGCAAAATGGTGGGGGCTGGGCCGGAGGGGTACCCCTGGCAGCCAGGATACTTATCCTGCATCCCTCTCCCTCGGCCAGGGGCCTAGGATCAGTGTCCTGGCACAGTCCCTGTGTGCACCCCACTGGGGGACACCTCCCAGCACACCCCAGCATGGAAGCCATCTCTCCCCTAGGGAACTGGCCCCTTCTGGTGGCCCCTTCCCTTCCTTCTCCAGGGACTTGGGCTCATGGAGGCCGGCTGAGTCCTTCGAGTCCTTCCTATGGGAAGGAGCTGAGGGTGAGGGCTCCCCTGGCCGTGGGAAGGGCTGTGCACAGTGTTTCTGTCCCCAAGCGGGACTGTGCACAAACAGGCCCCCTGGTGGGACAGTACCTCCCCGTCCTGAACACCCATTTCCTCTCCTCCCAGCGGGCAGCCGGCTTGGTTAACCCCCTCCTGCCCAGTAATCCAGAGACGTTGATGAGGTTGTGGTGGGCAGGGCCAAGAGCCTCCTCAGCCCCCCACTGCTGACCTCCTTCTCCATCTGGGCTGAGGGGTGGCAGGGCCAAGAGTCCCCTCAGCCCCCAACTCTGACCCCCTCCTCCATCTGGGCTGAGGGGTGGCAAGGCCTGGGAAAGCAAGTGGGCCCCAGAAATCTCTGTGGATCTCCTGTCTTCCCGCCACCGCCCCTTCAGACAGGGGTCCCCCACCCTTGCCTGCTCCAGGGGTCCACCCACCCTTGCCTGCTGCCTCACAATCTCCTGCCAGTGCGTGGGAGCCAAGAGGCCACTGCCTCCATCTCAGACCCAGGACAGGGAGGCCCGCTGGGCTGTGAGGCCCATGAGCTCTATGGAGCCTGAAGCCTGTCCTGGTTTCGCTCAGGAAAGAGCCAGCTGGCCTTTGAGTAGGTAGGCAACTGGCCCCACCCACTCTGCCTTCTAGGCATCTGTCCCTGGCTGTGCAGGGCACAGAGGACAGGGTGAGGGAGAAGGCCAGTGAGCAGGCACCCACCTTGGTCTTCTGTGGTCCTGCCTGCCCCAGGAGCCCAGGGGGCTGCCCTGGCAGGTGTGGGGTTGGGGCAGGCAGATACCCAGCAGGTCGCCTGTGGGTGGGCACTGTCTCCTCAGCGCTGTCCCTGCAGCCCCGGGGGCAGGTGAGGAAGGGGGCAGAGAGTTGTGCCCAGGCCATGATTGAATTTGAGCCACAGCCTCAGGGCTGGAAGGCTGCGGACTTACCTGCCGCTCACTCCTCCAGGCCAGGCTTGGCCCCTGGGATCCCTGGGGGGTCACAGCCCCCTTCTGTCCTGTCTCCCGACACTGCGGGCTCCTGCGGAGACCCATGGAGAAGACAGGACTGAAGACCTTGAACAAGCTGTCACCTCCCTGGCTTCCTCATCTGAAGGAGGAGGCTGGACAGGACTTACACCCCTGCCCTGGAGAGGAGCCAGGCAGAGTCCACGTGGGCCTCGGCCAGCCGCCTGACCTGTTTCCTCACCTGTCAGACAGAGAGGGGCAGAGGGATAAAACAGCCATAAAAATACCCGCCTTGGCCAAGCGCGGTGGCTCACACCTGTAACCCCAGCACTTTGGGAGGCCCAGGAGGGAGGATCACTTGAGCCCAGGAGTTCAAGACCAGCCTGGGCAACATAGTGGGACCCTGTCTCTACCAAAAAAAAAATTTTTTTTTTAAATTAGCAGGGTGTGGTGGCGCACACCTGTGGTGCCAGTTGCTTGGGAGGCAGAGGTTGGAGGATGCCTTGGGCCCAGGAATTTGAGGTTACAATGAGCCATGGTCACACCACTGCACTCCAGCCTGGGAGACAGAGAGACCCTGCCTCAAAAACAAAACAAAACAAAACAAAACAAAAAAACTACCCCTCCCATGCGCCCCCTCCCCTGCCCACAAAGGCCAGGCTCAAGAAGCTTCTACCTTTGCATAGCAATATACAAAAGACCATGACACGTATTTTCAAATGCTTCCCAGGGCAACCCCAGCAACCTGCAGGGCAGCCCGGAGGTGTGGCAGGGTGGGAAAGGAGGCCTCCTAACTCCCAATCCAGGGCGCTCTCCATGTCGTCCGAGGCCCTTGTGATCCCATCTCTTGGCTTCTTCATCCTCTCTCTGTTCTGACCAGTGCCCCCTGATGGTAGCCAGGGAGGCGGAGGCGACCTGTCCGAGGGGGTGGTTCTTTTTTTTTTTTTGAGATGGAGTCTCACTCTGTCACCCAGGCTGGAGTGCAGTGGCACGATCTTGGCTCCCTGCAGCTTCCACCTCCCGGGTTCAAGCAATTCTCCTGCCTAGCTGGGGCTACAGGTGCACGCTGCCACGCCCGGCTAATTTTTTGTTTGTTTGTTTGTTTTGTATTTTTAGTAGAGACAGGGTTTCACCATGTTGGCCAGGATGGCCTTGATCGGGGTGGTTCTTTAATCCCACCTCCCACCCAGTGCTGAGGAGAGCAGAGGTTTAGCAGGAAGTCAAGTCCCTGAGAAACCCAGCAACAACATCGTGGTGACAGTGAGGACCCCTCCCGGGGAGCAGGGCGGCTCCAGCGGGGAGAGGTGTGAGGGCCTCTGCACTTGCCTCTGCAGGGACCTGAGAAACAACATCATCAGCACAGTGCAGCCCGGCGCCTTCCTGGGCCTGGGGGAGCTGAAGCGCTTGTGAGTGGCATGCCCTCCCCTGACCCCACCCCTCCCCTCCCGAGGGAGAAAGTCACCCCTCCTGCTCCACGCCCACCCCCTTCCTCTCACCCACCCACACCTGCCCCTCCTTTCCGCTCGGGTGCCTTGGCTGGGGTCAAAGGAGCCGGCATTTCCAGTCCAGCTGCGGCCTGGCCCCAACCTCATCTCCTTTTTCATCCCACCCCCCACACAAGCCCTGGCCCCACCCATGTGTTCCTCACAAGTGGACCCGCGTGCTGCCACGTGGCCAACACGCTGAGGTTGCCTGTGTCTCTCTAGAGATCTCTCCAACAACCGGATTGGCTGTCTCACCTCCGAGACCTTCCAGGGCCTCCCCAGGCTTCTCCGACTGTAAGTGATGGGGTGAGAAGTAGGGAGGGGAGGAGAGGGAAGAAGTGCATAGGAAGCAAAATGCGGCCCCCAACCCTTCCACATCCCACCTGCTCTCCTCCGCCGGCCCATGGACACCCTAAGACCCCATCTCAGTTGTCTCCTGTCTCCTGCAGAAATATATCTGGAAACATCTTCTCCAGTCTGCAACCTGGGGTCTTTGATGAGCTGCCAGCCCTTAAGGTTGTGTGAGTATCTCTTCCCAGCACAAGGACCCAGACCCCTGTCCCTTTCTCTGCCTAGGAGGGATGTATAAGCATCATGACCACCAGGACTGGCCTCACGAGTGGCCACAGCAGACAGTGCCTGAAATGCCCCCATGATCACCTTCCCGCGATGGCCCGAGGCAGAGATGGTGCACATAGACCCGATTTTGCCCCTCCTACCCTCTCCAGCTTTGTCCCTCCCTGGGGCCCCAGGCCACCCATGAGCCCACACTCCCTCTGCTCTGCTCTGTGACCCCTCTGCCCACCCTGCAGGGACTTGGGCACCGAGTTCCTGACCTGCGACTGCCACCTGCGCTGGCTGCTGCCCTGGGCCCAGAATCGCTCCCTGCAGCTGTCGGAGCGCACGCTCTGTGCTTACCCCAGTGCCCTGCATGCGCAGGCCCTGGGCAGCCTCCAGGAGGCCCAGCTCTGCTGCGGTGAGCAAGTCCCCCCAACTACACATCTACCAGGGACCCTGCCTCTCCACCAACCCAGGGCCCAGACACGAGCCTTCCCTCAGACCCACAGATTTTTACCTTTGTATTGCAGTTTGCAAAAGACTACGACACTGAGTCCTGCTCTTGCATTTAGGGAGACCTTGTCTTTATGTATAAATCACCATCTGAGATGTGCTGCCCAGCACAAAAAGGCTTTTCTGTGCTCTCTTTCATTACAGGTTTGCAACAGCTCTCCCACAAAAAGAATCACATTTACTATCCCAGTGACCCTCCCTGTGGGGCGGGGCTGGTGTTATTCTCCCCACTCTGCCTATGACTGTGTGCTGGGCGTGTCCTCCAGGGCATCCCCTTTCCCTCGGTGTCCCGGGGTCAGTCCTCCATCAGCTTTTCTAAGCCCCCTTGGGTCTGCTTGTTTATGTTTTCATCTGGCCCCACCTCTTGGGGTAACACGTGTGCTGAGAAAGGAGCACTTTTCTTTGTCCAAAAACCGCCTGTCCCTCCCCTTTACCCTTATCCCTGGAGACTTTCTCTTGACCCCTTTTCCTTCCCAGCTGGAGCAGGCTGCAGGCCGAGGGCCCCGCCCCGCCCCACCCCATCCTGCTGGACTCTCGCTCATATGTGCAGCCTCACATGCGTGTGCACTCGGGCCTCACGCCTGGTGTCTCCTCCCACAGAGGGGGCCCTGGAGCTGCACACACACCACCTCATCCCGTCCCTACGCCAAGTGGTGTTCCAGGGGGATCGGCTGCCCTTCCAGTGCTCTGCCAGCTACCTGGGCAACGACACCCGCATCCTCTGGTACCACAACCGAGCCCCTGTGGAGGGTGATGAGCAGGCGGGCATCCTCCTGGCTGACAGCCTCATCCACGACTGCACCTTCATCACCAGGTATGAGCCCCGCTGCCCCTCCTCAGGCCTCAGCATGGGGTTGGGGGGCCTACCCTACCCGTCACCACCCCGCAAAAGAGCTGCCCCCAGATGTGTTCCCAGGAGAATGTGCATGTATATTTATGGAAAGCTTGGACTAAGTTATCAATGGTCTAGATAGAGGCTAGAAATAAATATCTGATAGAACAAAATGATGATACTTAACATCTCTTTAGTGCTCTTACACTGTATAGAGTGGCTTCTATCTATGGCACCAGATTTAATCTCTACAGTAGACCTGCAAGAGAGATATTATCGGCTCCATGATAAGGATGGGGAAATCGAAGCTCAAAAAAACAGTATCATAAGGCCAATCAGAATAAAAGGAGTGCGTACTTGCATTCCTTGTTTCATTAAAGAAAAAAGGACCTGCAGCTAGTGTCATAGCACAGTGCTGAGGGAGGGCGACGTGGCTGGGCCCAAGGGTGACTCACGAGCCAGCTCCGCCTGCCACCCACAGTGAGCTGACGCTGTCTCACATCGGCGTGTGGGCCTCAGGCGAGTGGGAGTGCACCGTGTCCATGGCCCAGGGCAACGCCAGCAAGAAGGTGGAGATCGTGGTGCTGGAGACCTCTGCCTCCTACTGCCCCGCCGAGCGTGTAGCCAACAACCGTGGGGACTTCAGGTTTGGCCCGCTCCACCCTGTAGAGGGCTGCCCAGCCCCCAACCCCACCCTTGCACCTGACATCACAGGTGGCCAGAGTTTCCCCATCCGCTGTCTCTGTTGGGTCCTAAAGATGGAGAAGACACTTCCTTTTGTCATTCAGCCTGAAGCCTTGCTATCGAATAGATAGACTTTATGTATAAACTTAACCATCTGAGGCCAGGTGCAGTGGCTCACACCTACAATCCCAGCACTTTGGGAGGCCAAGGCAGGCAGATCATCTGAGGTCAGGAGATCAGCCTGGCCAACATGGCAAAACCCCATCTCTAACAAAAAGCACAAAAATCAGCCAGGCGTGGTGGTGTGCGCCTGTAATCCCAACTACTCAGGAGGCTGAGGCAGGAGAATCTCTTGAACCTCGGAGGCAGAGGTTGCAGTGAGCCAAGATCGCACCATTGCACTCCAGCCTCAGCCTAGGAGACAAGAGTGAGACTCCGTCTCAAAAACAAACAACAAAATTACCATCTGAGATGTGCTGCACAAAAAGACTTTTTTTTTTTGAGACAGTCTCACGCTGGAGTGCAATGGCATGATCTTGCTGCCTCAGCCTCCCCAGTAGCTGGCCTGTGCCACCATGCCCAGCTAATTTTTGTATTTTCAGTAGAGGGTTTCACCATGTTGGCCAGGCTGGTCTCGAACTCCTGGCCTCAAGTGATCCACCCGCCTCGGCCTCCTGAAGTGCCGGGATTACAGGCTTGAGCCACTGTGACTTTTTTTTTAGACAGGGTCTTGCTCTTTCATTCAGGCTCCGGTGCAGTGGCACAATCATACCTCACTGCAGTCTCCAATTCCTGGGCTCAAGCAATCCTCCCACCTCCGCCTCCCAAGGAGCTGGGACTACAGGTGCAGCCACTATGCCTAGCTTATTGTGTTATTTTCTGTAGAGACAGGGTCTCACTTTGTTGCCCAGGCTGGTCTCAAACCCCTGGGCTCAAGCACTGTGCCTGGCCACAAAAAGGCTTTATTTGCTTCCTTATATTCATAGTTTGCAAAAGCTCGCCCACAAAGAGTATCACCTTTTAAGATCCCAGTGACCCTCTCTGTTATGCAGGGAAGCTATTATTCTCCCCACTGTACAGCTGAGAATACTGAGGCCGAGAAAGGATAAATACCTTGCCTTAAGCCATAGCAAATAAGTGGCAGAACTTGAATTTAAACTCAGAACTCTAAAGTCCAGCCCCCTATCGCCTGTGACAGCCCGGTCAGAACAAAGAGAGTGGAACTTGGGAAGCCCTGGAAGGTTGGTCTGAACCCTGCTCCTGGATCCCTCCCCAAGGCCCCAACGGGTCCAGCCTCACAGTTCTAAAGTCGGGAGAAGGGCTGTTGTTCTGAGAAGCCCGGTTCATCGGCAACTTCCTGCCTCTGCCCCCAGGTGGCCCCGAACTCTGGCTGGCATCACAGCCTACCAGTCCTGCCTGCAGTATCCCTTCACCTCAGTGCCCCTGGGCGGGGGCGCCCCGGGCACCCGAGCCTCCCGCCGGTGTGACCGTGCCGGCCGCTGGGAGCCGGGGGACTACTCCCACTGTCTCTATACCAACGACATCACCAGGGTGCTGTACACCTTCGTGCTGGTGAGGAGAGGCTGGGGCACCCCACCAGCTCTGCTTCGGGGGCACAGGGAAGGGAGAAGCCAACCTAATGGGCAAGGGGAGCCCGATCTCTGGGCCGCTGGGCTGTGCCTCCTGTCCCTGCCTGTGCAGAGCCAGGAGCCGGCTCCTCTCCTCTAGCCGCCCTCTGCTGAGGGATTCAGACCCACTGAGGCCACAGTGGGGAAGGGCACCAGTCCTCTGTCCCCATCCGGCCACCTCACGCCCCTTTACTCACCAACGCCAAAAGCAGAGTCCCACTGTCCTTACACCAGGGGTGCTGGCAGTGGTGGCCTTGGGCTGTGATGGTCTCAGCCTCCTCTGCCTTCCTAGCTTGATGAGACCCAGAAGGTAGGCTGGACTCCTGTCCCCAGGCACTGAGCACTGGCACAGAGCAGAGGGTCCCCGGGGCAGTTCGGGGGCAGAAGGAACAGGCGAGATGATCCTCTCTCTCTTCCCCCAATCCCCAGATGCCCATCAATGCCTCCAATGCGCTGACCCTGGCTCATCAGCTGCGCGTGTACACAGCCGAGGCCACCAGCTTTTCAGACATGATGGATGTAGTCTATGTGGCTCAGATGATCCAGAAATTTTTGGGTTACGTCGACCAGATCAAAGAGGTGAGACTCAGCTGGACCTCAGGAGCTCGGAAAACGCCCCCATCCCTCATTTGCTCAAGCCTCTCTCTCACTCCAGCCCCTGGGTCCCAAGCCCCGCCCCTGCCCTCAGCAACTTCCCTGTCCCCCCAGCTGGTAGAGGTGATGGTGGACATGGCCAGCAACCTGATGCTGGTGGACGAGCACCTGCTGTGGCTGGCCCAGCGCGAGGACAAGGCCTGCAGCCGCATCGTGGGCGCCCTGGAGCGCATCGGGGGGGCCGCCCTCAGCCCCCATGCCCAGCACATCTCAGTGGTAATGGGGGTCAGCGTAGGGGGTGGCCCTGGCATGCAGAGGAGGGGGGCGCTCCCTCTCAGGCATGCACCTGCTGTGCCCCAGCTAGCAAGAGCAGCAGACGTGACAAAGTTCTGAGCCATGGGGTTCACTTCCAAGTTGTCAGGGGCAGTGCTAAGGAGAGGTGGCCGGTGACCCTGGAGAAGTGATGCCAGACTCCATGGTGGGAACTGAGCCAAAAGGCCAGCCTGACGGGAATAAGCAGGAGGAAGAGTGAAAGTAGTAGAAGGGATGGGTGGAAGGGTTGGTGGCAGGGCAGACAGCGCTCGGGATTGAGTGAAGAGTAATGGAAGTTCCCTGAGAGAAGGTGAGGGCTCCAATCCGATAACAACCACAGTACAGCTTCGTGTATGTGCAAGATATTGTGCTAGGCCCTTGGGGCAATGCAAAGGGGCGAGACATGGAGCCTGCTCTACAGCTGAGTCAGGCAACAGAACTGGCATACCTAAGAGGTGAGCAAGAGGCCGGGCGCAGTGGCTCCACCTGTAATCCCAGCACTTTGGGAGGCCGAGACAGGAGGCTCTCCCGAGGCCAGGAGTTGGAGACCAGCCTGGGCAACAAAGAGAGACCTGGTCTCTACAAAAAATACAAAAATTACCCAGGAGTGTTGGCATGTGCCTGTAGTCCCAGCTACTCGGGAGGCCAAGGTGGGAGGATCACTTGAGGCCTGGAATTTGAGACTAGCCTGGGCAACATGGTGAAACCCCATCTCTAAAAAAAATGTTTTTAATTAGATGAGCATGGTAGCATGCCTGTAGTCCCAGATACTCAGGAGGCCGAGGTGGGAGGATCACTTGAGCCCAGAATTTGTAGGCTGCAGTGAGCTGATCGTGACACTGCACCCCAGCCTGGGTGACATAGCAAGAACCTGTTTCTCTAAAAAAAAAAGAGAGAGGTGGCTTTGAAAAGACGAGGATTGAAGGGGAGGACTACAGCCTGAGCAGTCCCATTGAGAGAGATGCGCAGTCCCAAGCAGAAGGCCACCATCTGAAATGGTGGGATGACAAGGTCCCTGTCCCCAGAATGCGAGGAACGTGGCATTGGAGGCCTACCTCATCAAGCCGCACAGCTACGTGGGCCTGACCTGCACAGCCTTCCAGAGGAGGGAGGGAGCGGTGCCGGGCGCACAGCCAGGAAGCCCTGGCCAGAACCCCCAACCTGAGCCCGAGCCCCCAGCTGACCAGCAGCTCCGCTTCCGCTGCACCACCGGGAGGCCCAATGTTTCTCTGTCATCCTTCCACATCAAGGTGGGCGCTGGGGGAGGGTGAGGGGGTGGGAGAAGGGAGGCACTCAGATGCAGGTGCTTGGTGGGGGCAGTGACAGGAGGTGGGAGGAGGGGGCTGCAAGACATCAGTGCTCTAGGGGGTCCTGGTGTCTCTGAGGAGCTCCTATGTCCCCCCAGAACAGCGTGGCCCTGGCCTCCATCCAGCTGCCCCCGAGTCTGTTCTCATCCCTTCCGGCTGCCCTGGCTCCCCCCGTGCCCCCAGACTGCACCCTGCAACTGCTCGTCTTCCGAAATGGCCGCCTCTTCCGCAGCCACAGCAACACCTCCCGCCCTGGAGCTGCTGGGCCTGGCAAGAGGCGTGGCGTGGCCACCCCCGTCATCTTCGCAGGAACCAGTAAGGGGCTGAACTCCCCGCCCCGCCCGGGGTGCCTCTCGTGTGTCCGCCCTGTTCCCCTTTATCCTGCCCTTCCCTGGCCCACAGCCCCCCAGTGCCCTAGTGGAACCGACACAGGATGTTGGGGCTCTCACCTTTTCCCAACAGGGCAGAGGGCAGAGATACCCCACAAAGAAAGGGTCTGGAGGAGAAAAGCCTCAGGAAGACATTGCCTTCTATATCCCAGATTTGTTCAATTTCAAGAGGGCTATGAGCACAGCCCCCTCCCACACACACACACACGCACACACACACCCACACACACACACACACCCCCCCTCCACGGGCCCAATGCGGACAAGTAATGCTGAATGGGTGCCTGCTAGAAACAGCGCTGTCACTGGTGCTGGAAGGAATAAAAAGATCTAGGCCGTGGTCACTGCTCCCAGAGGCTACCTAAGCAGTAGAGGGTGAAGTAACCTCCCAGGGCAGCCATAGGAGAGGTTCCAGGCAGCTGCCGCACAGGCAGCCCAGGTGAGAAGCATTCTGAAAAGGCAACACGGCTCCAGCTGTCATGGCGGAGGTGGGACTGACACAGATGGGCCTTGAGGGATGATCAGGAGTTTCAGAGACACCAAGGAAGGGCGGAGACCAGGGCAGAGGAATAACAACATGAGCAGAGGTGTTGGGGGTGGGAGACACCGAGTGTCTGACTCGCCACCCAGCTGGGGGCCTGGCATCCAGAAAGCAGATGGATCACCTGCAGTCCCCCTCTTATCGTTCCATCTCTCCCCCGGGACCAGCAACCCCCACACCTGCCTTCTTTCTGCCGGTGATTCCACTGTTGCTCCCACCATCCACGCTGACACCAGCCCATCTCTGGCCCCCATACATCCACCTTCAGTCCGTCCCTCATGCCGTCACCAGATTCACCTTCTGCAAACTGCACTTTGCACATCAGAGAGCCCCTTCAAAGTCTTGGGTTGTTTCCCATGATCAGGACGTCTGCCTCCCTCCATGAGCCCTCTAGGGTCCTAGCGATGCAGCTGTACCCCCTTTGCCCAGCCAGAAGGCGCTGCCACCCCACCGTGGGTTCCATCCTGTTCCTAGCACAGACTCTTGCTGTCAGGTCTTGCATTCTGGCCGGGGACACTCACTGAGTATCTGGTATGTGCCAGATTGTGCCTGAGCTGGGACACACCTGTGCACAGTTACGGCTGTGTCCTTGAGGAACACACCCTTCAGCAGAGAGGACAGGCAGTGGACAAGTCGTTGTAAGTGCAGCTCGTTGTAAGTGAGCAGCAGTGAAGTGTTTTGGAGGGCACAGGGGTGAGGGACCGCCCAACCTAGTTGGAGGCCAGGGAGGCCCTTCCCGAAAACCACTAAGACTTAAAGGACAAGTAAGGTGGCCTGAGGAAGGTGAAAGCCCTGTGTCCGCAGCCGCGTGGGCTGTGGGAGTGTGTGGGTTGAGGCGGGTGGGTGAGGGGTCTGTGGAGCCCAGGGCCTGCTCCGGGAGCCCCTCTCCCACTGGGAACGCCTCCTCCTCGTCCTCCCTTCATCCCGCCCGCCTCCCTCCTCCCTTCACCTGGCTTCCGTTCCCTCCATCTGCACTTCTGTGTTCTTGTCCCTGAGCCCCCCCAGCCTGAGTCCTCACCATGGAGCATGACATCACTGCTCATACAGCACTCAGGGCGGGCCACCACAGAGGGCTCACATTTTCCACCATCATCCGCACCCACCCCCTCCAGGGTCCCCCGTTAGACTGAGGCTGTCTTTGGCATCTCACTGCATGCCCCCAGCCCAGCACTGTGCCCTGCCCGGCAGGTGCCTAGTACACACCCTGTCACTGCTGCTGCTGCTGAGTCCCAGCTGAGCCCACCTCCCTGACACCCTGTGTGTGTCTGTGTGGACGTCCCTCTCCCCCTGTAGGTGGCTGTGGCGTGGGAAACCTGACAGAGCCAGTGGCCGTTTCGCTGCGGCACTGGGCTGAGGGAACCGAACCTGTGGCCGCTTGGTGGAGCCAGGAGGGGCCCGGGGAGGCCGGGGGCTGGACCTCGGAGGGCTGCCAGCTCCACTCCAGCCAGCCCAATGTCAGCGCCCTGCACTGCCAGCACTTGGGCAATGTGGCCGTGCTCATGGTGGGTGTGCGGTGGGGTGACAAGTGGTGGGGGCAGGGACACGGGCTGGGTGGAAAATGGAGGGGGGGTGTACTCTGACCACTTGGGACCATGGAGAAATACAGAAAGGACAGTAGCCCTATTGGGCCCCATGAGTGGTGGGATGTAGGGAAATGGCCCTTTGTCCTCTCCCACCTCTCCATCTTTCAGGAGACAGGGAGGTCCGGCCTCCGTGCCTATATCCAGATAGTTGGATCTGATGGATCTGGAACTCCCGATGGATCTGGAACTCCCTAGCCTGGCCTTCACATCCTGCACTTTCTGAAACCAGATTTTTTTTTTTTTTAAGACGGAGTCTGGCTTTGTCGCCAGGCTGGAGTGCAGTGGCATGATCTCGGCTCACTGCAACCTCTGCTCCTAGGTCCAAGCGATTCTCCTGAGTCAGCCTCCCAACTAACTGGGATTACAGGCGTGTGCCACCATGCCTGGCTAATTTTTTGTATTTTTAGTAGAGACAGGGTTTTGCCATGTTGGCCAGGCTGGTCTCAAACTCCTGACCTCAAATGATCCACCCGCCTCAGCCTCCCAAAGTGCTGGGATTACAGGCATGAGTCACTGTGCCCAGCCGAGACTAGATTCTTACAAAGAAGAAAAAAATAATCTGGGAAACCTTCTCCTTCCTGGTCACCCCCTCCGTCGTGGCACGTGGTACTGCCACTCTCCAGTCCTGCAGGCCTGCTGCTGGTCACAGGCAGCACCTACTCCCTTTCTCCTCATCTCTGATTTTTCAGGCTGGGGGTGTGAAGAGTCCCCAGCAAAGCAGGACTGGAGGCAGGGAAGGGGCCACAGTAGCTGGCTCCGTAGGGCTGGCTTCCTAAGAGTGGACAGTCCGAAGCTTTCCTCTCCGCCCAGATGAACTAAGCACCAAAGTGCAGGACCAAGGCTGACGGGGCCTGGGAAGAGGAAAGCTGGCCTGGGGGCCTGGCGAGGTGTCCACATTCCTCACATGCTCCTTCCTGCCCTTTCCCAGGAGCTGAGCACCTTTCCCAGGGAGGTGGGGGGCGCCGGGGCAGGGCTGCACCCCGTGGTATACCCCTGCACGGCCTTGCTGCTGCTCTGCCTCTTCGCCACCATCATCACCTACATCCTCAACCACAGGTGGGTGCTCCTGCAGGAGGGAGGGTGTGGTGGGCAGGCACAGAGGAGGCCCCCACCCTGTCCGCTCCCCGTCCTATGCTCTGGTACATACTTTCAATTCCAGCTTTGCAATGGGGGAGGGACTCCGAGGCAGGTGTAGGAAACCTCCCAGCGTGGAGGGTGGACTCACTGAGGACTTGGCAGGGGTTTTTTTCCCCAGGTGGGTCCACATGACTTTCTCAGCCTCTCACCCCTTGGGGTTGGAATCACTTTGAGGGGTTAAGGACTCCTACCCTATGGCCTCTGTCACATTCCCAACCATTCACACACACAGATATGTGCCTGCCCCCCGTGGCTCCCCCAATGGCCTTGAGACCCCATGGGCCTGACCTTGGGTTGGACGGCCATTAATTCGAGACTGTTTCTGGGCAGCTCCATCCATGTGTCCCGGAAGGGCTGGCACATGCTGCTGAACTTGTGCTTCCACATGGCCATGACCTCTGCTGTCTTTGCTGGGGGCATCACACTCACCAACTACCAGATGGTCTGCCAGGCGGTAAGCAGGAGAAGGGGCTCTGGGGGTGATGCTCCAAGATGAGTGCTGGCACCTAGGCACAGAGTGGGGAGATGCGCTAGAAGAAAAAGGCTGGTGCTCATAGGCCGTGGCTCCATGGCTTCCTCTGTGGCAGCCTTGGAAGGCAGGGATGGTGGGTCATGGAGAGTGAGTAGGGGGTGGTAAGAACCAGATCAGAGAGAATGGGAGATGGGCTTCAAAGTGGAAATGGAGACCTGCAGTGGTGGGGAGGTGGGGGATCAGCCAGATAGCCATATCAGGGTCATGGGAAGCCCTGCAGTGGGAGAGAACCCTGGGGTGGAGGCAGAGGGTGGCAGCAGGGATGGAAGCTTGGCGAGTGTATGGGGAGTGGGCTGGGTAAAGTAAAAAAGCTGGGGACCGGAGGCTGGAAGCCTGGGAGGACACCAGTAGGGCTGAAGCTCTGGGAGGGTCCAGTCGTAGCCCCCAGGTCCCCAGCCTCCATGCCTTGACCCCGCAGGTGGGCATCACCCTGCACTACTCCTCCCTATCCACGCTGCTCTGGATGGGCGTGAAGGCGCGAGTGCTCCACAAGGAGCTCACCTGGAGGGCACCCCCTCCGCAAGAAGGGGACCCTGCCCTGCCCACTCCCAGTCCTATGCTCCGGTACATACTTTCAATTCCAGCTTTGCAACTGGGGAGGGACTCCAAGGCAGGCGTAGGAAACCTCCCAAGGTGGGTGAAGGGTGAGTTTAAGGTCCCTGGGAGATCACTCTCCAAAGACAGGAGAGGCTAGGCCCTAGACTCAGCAGGTCACACAAGACCATGCAGTGGGGGACATCCTGTGGGCTTCTGGGGCATGACAAAGCCAGGGAAGGAGATGACTCCAAATGCCATGACAAGCATCCTGGGAACCTGAGTGGCACCCCTGACTTCTGCACTGTTTAGGGTGAGAGAGCAATTCTGGCCTCTGCCCCTTAGAACAGTCATGGCCAAGTCCAAGTAGTCCCTGCAGGGACCTTGCATCCCTGGCAAAAAATTCTGATAATTTAAAGGGGAAAGAGGATGGGACAGAGACACCAAGCAAAGGGCTCTGAGCACCCAGTTCTTCCCTTCCCTTTCCCCATCTCTGGGACCCCCAATCCCTCATTCCCTCCAGGTTCTATTTGATCGCTGGAGGGATTCCACTCATTATCTGTGGCATCACGGCTGCGGTCAACATCCACAACTACCGGGACCACAGCCCCTAGTGAGCACCCCTTCCTGCTGCCCCAAGCCTACCTACCTAACACCAGATGCCTTCCACTCCACTGGCAGGGCCATCTGCCAGGTCCACCCAGCCATAACCCAACCCAAGCCCATGCATGCTGACCAAGCCGTCCTTGTCTCCGTACTCACCATATCCTGTCTCCCCAGCCACCCCGGCCCCCAGCCTCACCCCAGCCATGCCCCCTGTCCTCATCACTGCTTCTGTGTCTCCTGCAGCTGCTGGCTGGTGTGGCGTCCAAGCCTTGGCGCCTTCTACATCCCGGTGGCTTTGATTCTGCTCATCACCTGGATCTATTTCCTGTGCGCCGGGCTACGCTTACGGGGTCCTCTGGCACAGAACCCCAAGGCGGGCAACAGCAGGGCCTCCTTGGAGGCAGGGGAGGAGCTGAGGGGTTCCACCAGGCTCAGGGGCAGCGGCCCCCTCCTGAGTGACTCAGGTTCCCTTCTTGCTACTGGGAGCGCGCGGGTGGGGACGCCCGGGCCCCCGGAGGATGGTGACAGCCTCTATTCTCCGGGAGTCCAGCTAGGGGCGCTGGTGACCACGCACTTCCTGTACTTGGCCATGTGGGCCTGCGGGGCTCTGGCAGTGTCCCAGCGCTGGCTGCCCCGGGTGGTGTGCAGCTGCTTGTACGGGGTGGCAGCCTCCGCCCTGGGCCTCTTCGTCTTCACTCACCACTGTGCCAGGCGGAGGGACGTGAGAGCCTCGTGGCGCGCCTGCTGTCCCCCTGCCTCTCCCTCGGCCCCCCACGCCCCGCCCCGGGCCCTGCCCGCCGCCGCAGAGGACGGTTCCCCGGTGTTCGGGGAGGGGCCCCCCTCCCTCAAGTCCTCCCCAAGCAGCAGCAGCGGCCACCCGCTGGCTCTGGGCCCCTGCAAGCTCACCAACCTGCAGCTGGCCCAGAGTCAGGTGTGCGAGGCGGGGGCGGCGGCCCGCGGGGAAGGAGAGCCGGAGCCCGCGGGCACCCGGGGGAACCTCGCCCACCGCCACCCCAACAACGTGCACCACGGGCGTCGGGCGCACAAGAGCCGGGCCAAGGGACACCGCGCGGGGGAGGCCGGCGGCAAGAACCGGCTCAAGGCCCTGCGCGGGGGCGCGGCGGGGGCGCCGGAGCTGCTGTCCAGCGAGAGCGGCAGTCTGCACAACAGCCCCACCGACAGCTACCTGGGCAGCAGCCGCAACAGCCCGGGCGCCGGCCTGCAGCTGGAAGGCGAACCCATGCTCACGCCGTCCGAGGGCAGCGACACCAGCGCCGCGCCGCTTTCTGAGGCGGGCCGGGCAGGCCAGCGCCGCAGCGCCAGCCGCGACAGTCTCAAGGGCGGCGGCGCGCTGGAGAAGGAGAGCCATCGCCGCTCGTACCCGCTCAACGCCGCCAGCCTAAACGGCGCCCCCAAGGCGGGCAAGTACGACGACGTCACCGTGATGGGCGCGGAGGTAGCCAGCGGCGGCTGCATGAAGACCGGACTCTGGAAGAGCGAAACCACCGTCTAGGGTGGGGCGGGCGACGCGGCTCGTTCCCCCGCTCCTCGGTGCCCTCCAAGGTGTCTCCGTAGTCAGCAGGTTGGAGGCAGAGGAGCCGATGGCTGGAGGAAGCCCACAAGCAGATGTTCCCCACTTGCCTAGAGGGCATCCCTCTGGGGTAGCGACAGACAATCCCAGAAACACGCATAATACATTTCCGTCCAGCCCGGGGCAGTCTGACTGTCGGTGCCCTCCCAGGAACGGGGAAGGCCTCCGTCTGTGTGAAAGGGCACAGCACATCCCAGGTAGACCCGCCCCAAGTACTCCCACCCCGCCTACTGTCCATGCGGCCTCACTGGGGGCCATCAGCCTCACCAGCAAAGCAGATGAGAGCGTGGGAACTGTGTTCTTTCCTCCCTGCCCTCTACTGATTTCAGCCCAGCCCGTCTAGATCCTAGGTCCCTTTTCCTCCCGGGTTTGGTTGGCACGAGAGCCGGCCCAGCACATGAAGCAGGTGATGTTAAGTCACAAGGTGCTGCTTTTCAGATCCACTATGCAAGAGGGGAGGGCGGGGCCACGTGAAAGGCCGCTCTAGACATCAACCAGTCCTGGGGGAGGGGAATGGGAACCGGGCACAACTAGGAACAATGCCACCATTCCCACAGGAGTGGTACTTAAACCAGACAGCAGGGTTCAGAGGTGGCACACCGGGAGAAAGCCGAGGCCCTGCACCTCAACAGCTGACTGCCAGGTGCCTGTGGGTGAACTGAGGGGAGTAGAGGGAGCGGGCAGGTGGAACTGGGGCAGAATCTAATCATGCCCTAAAGCTAGTCCTGTAAACAATGGTGCCCCAGAAAGCTGCAGGTGGTGTTTGGAGAAGCAGTTACTTTTCAGTTACAAGACCCATCTCCCTAGTCTCAGCCTTACACCACCGAGGGACTAAGGAAGAGCACTTCCTTGCCTCCATGAGGCCAGAGGAAGAACCATCCCAATCATTTGATCTCCAGCTCCACAGTAGAGAGAAACCTATAAAATGTCAAACAAGCTTCCCGACTCCCAGGAGCTCGAGCCAAGCCCAGAGGCAGTGACTGGGGTCCTTGCAGATCATGAGGGGCCTATGCCTTCACTCCTTTTAAACACCAGCACCCGTCTTTTCCCCAACCTAAAACCAACCACCAGCATTTCACTACAGGACCAAATGGAAACAGAGGGAACCCTGGGTCTTGGGAAGAGCAACAGGAAACCAAGGTCTGACCTAGGGTTCTCTCCCAGTCTTCACATCACCCTGGCCTCATCACCAAGGTGACAGAGGACACGGGAGGGGGAAAACCCACACACACTCCTTGGAATGGGTCCTGTTATTTATGCTTGCTGCACGGACATATTAGAAGAAAAAAAAAAAAAAGCTTTGTATTCTTCCACATATGCTGGCTGCTGTTTACACACCCTGCCAATGCCTTAGCACTGGAGAGCTTTTTGCAATACGCTGGGGAAAGGGGAGGGAGGGAATGAAAGTGCCAAAGAAAACATGTTTTTAAGAACTTGGGTTTTATACAATAGAATGTTTTCTAGCAGATGCCTCTTGTTTTAATATATTAAAATTTTGCAAAGCCCTTTGAGCTACTGCCTTAGTCTACCCACTGTCCTTTTGTTATGAGGTAGAGGATCTCATGACACCATACACACAAACCCACCAATGCCTGTGAATGCACGTAGGGCCAGGAATTCCCCAGTTCCTGCTCCTCTGAGGGTTGATACTGCTGGGAATGCCAACTGCTACACAAGCAGAGGGAAGCCCCCTCAGGCCTGCAGGAGGAGCCGCAGCAGTGTGTCCAATTCAAACCAGCAGCAAAGAACCTGACATTTTCCCATCCATCTATGAGGAAAGCCATCTCACAGAACATGGACATAGGCAACTTGCTCTCCCACACCAAGGAATGGGAATCTCTCCTACCTACAGTCATCCCCGCACTCCTGACTTTACTCCAGGACCCAGGGTCCAACTAATGGCAGAGCCCCTCTTGGTTCCTTCAAACAAGAAAGGCAATACCTATGGACTCGTGTACACTTCCGTCCTTGGTTATGACAGGACTGCTATCAAGCTGTCAGAACAGGATGAAGTGCTCCCAATGGATATCCATCAGGGAGGGTTAGGGACACTCGTGGCAGCCTGTCTAGCAGCCTGGGCTCTCTGAAAGTCCCTAACTTCCTGAGGGGTACGCAAATACTGTTCTATTTCACTATCAGAAATGTTCTCATCTCCAGTGACAGTGGAGACAGGGGGTGCAGGGCAGATCCGCTTCGGGGACTTCAACATGCAGGGTGGCAGGAGAAGGGCAGGACTGGCCGGCCGCTTCCCCTGGGGCAAACCTAAGGGATTATTTCCCACCTCCCCTTCTCCCTGTCCCTGTCCCCACCCCGGTGGCTCCTTCTCTCGGGTCTCCACTTCTGCTGTCCCATCCCGAAAGGCCGAGCGGACCAGTGACTGGCGGTGCTGGAGAAGGTCACCGATGTGCTTCACCACAGACCGTTTGTCAAGTCTCAGAACTCGTAACCAGGCCAGCTGCTCAGCCATCCGCAGCAGCACAGCCAGCAGCTCCTGCAGGCGGGAGGACGCGGGGTAGGGCAGGTCCACATTTGCCAATTTACAAAATCGCGCAAGGGAACATGAAAGCCGATCTGCAGGCTGCAGCGACTGCCAAGCCAGGAAAGTCGCAGCAGTGATGACAGGCAAGGGATGCCGCCCAGTCACCAGCCACGTCTCATTTGCCAGCTCCACCAACTGCAATGTTCGAGACAGCATCTTCTCTTTGTCTTCCACGTATTTGGCTGGCACAGAAGGTGAAGCTTGGAACAGTTTGAAGCTGAAATAACCAAAATGAGGGTTGGATCGTAATGATATGGGGGCTGCTCTCCCACAGTGAGGAAAGGCAGCCCACTCAACATGGGGAAGCTATTCTGTCCTCAGGAATACTCAAGCTCACTGGGCAGCAAGTTAATAAAGGTAGTGAGAGAAAACAGGGCGTCTTCCATTTGTTAGGGGAAGGCGGAGGGATGGAGGAGAGCACGAACATTTATTGGGTGCCTCCCAGTCGCCATTACTCTGAGTGCTTTACAACGTTCTCATTTAATCTACGTGCACGTGCACCATCTTATGTGCATGTATAGTTAAAAAACTTTCCCATAGTCATCCAGCCAGGCAGTAACCAAGCTTCAAATACAAGGCTATTTGACACCAACAGCCTCTGCTTTCAACGTTATTTATCAGAAAAAAGAAAAGGACATAGCTACTTCAAATGAGAAAAGAGCCAGGCACAGTGCTCACGACTGTAATACCTGCATTTTGGGAGGATCAGGTGGGCAGACTGCTTGAGCCCAGGAGTTCCAGGCTGCAGTGAGCTATGATGGCGCCATCGCACTCCAGGCTGGGTGACAGAGTGAGACCCTGTCTTTAAAAAAACTAGAAAAGGCTTAGCTTTTAAGCCCAGTTATGTCATTAACTAATATACTTTCAGCTTCCTCTGCAGATGATCCTGCTGAGACAGAGCTGGGCATTCAGCCACAAAGCCCATGGCACAGCACAACTCTAGGAACTGCCATGCACAGAGCACATAACATGAGTGGCGCAACTCAGCAGCCCTGTGCCAAGACTCAGACCTGTTTTCCCCAAGTCATTAGGGTGCTGTGAGGGCAAAGGGGTTTGAAAATTACAGCATTCTTTGGCGGGGTGCAGTGGCTCACACTTGTAATCCCAGCACTTTGGGAGGCTTGAGGTGGGTGGAACGCTTGAGTCCAGGAGTTCAAGACCAGCCTGGGCAACATGGCGAAACCCCATCTCTACTAAAAACAAAAAATTAGCCAGGCATGGTGGCATGCACCTGTACTCCCAGCTACTTGGGAGGCTGAGGCACAAAAATCACTTGAACCTGGGAGGTGGAGGTTGCAGTGAGCCGAAATCATGCCACTGCTCTCCAGCCTGGGCAACACAGCAAGACTCGGTCTCAAAAAAAAGAAAATTATAGCATTCTAAAAATGTAAAACAATATTAACCTTATTAGTACAAGTATAAACTAAAGATCTTTCTCCCACATCCTTTTACATGGGCTTTGGTAAAAAAGAGATGGCCAAGGCCGGGTACGGTGGCTCATGCCTGTAATCCCAGCACTTTGGGAGGCCGAGGCAGGCAGATCACCTGAGGTCAGGAGTTCGAGATCAGCCTGGTCAACATGGTGAAACCCTGGCTCTACTAAAAATGCAAAGAAAAACAAAAAAATTAGCCAGGCATGGTGGCAGGCACCTGTAATCCCAGCTACTCTGGAGGCTGAGGCAGGAGAATAGCTTGAACCCTGGAGGCGGAGGTTGCAGTGAGCTGAGATCGCGCCACTGCACTCCATCCTGGGTGACAAGAGTGAGACTCTGTTTCAAGAAAAAAAAAAAAAAGAGATGGCCAAAGGTCAAAGGATTCAGGTCTAAGGACCCATCCCATCCCATTCTACTGTCTCCCACCAGGGACGTACCTGCTGCAATAGGTCTTCACCAGTTCTGCCAAGCACAGAGATGGCACATCCAGTCCCAGGAGCTTCACTATCTGCATGTAAGTGCTAGAAAACACATCCAAATCTGCATACAACAGCGTGCAGATGGCTCCCATTGTTAGGGGCCAGTTATGCTGTCGGCAGGTGATTAAGACGCAGCACCCAACCAACACCTCCTTCTTTTGCAGCCTGGCTGCTCGGATGCCAGAGTGCCGATATGCCTGTTGGTAGTAGGCAACCGCGGTATCCTCAAATGTTGGTGGCAACTGCAGAACTCGACAAAGGTCTCTTACTCGCCGGAGACCTAGGAAAAACCCACAGCAAGAGTTAGAGGAGTCAAAGGAGCTATCATGCAACTCCTAGAAAATTCTGCTAGGACTTACTTAGACCTGCTAAACTTGCCTCAGATATCAGATGCACAAATTATGTACCTTTCTGCATAGACAGGAGTGACACTTGGTATAGTCATTCTAAAGACACAAAAACATTTATGTAAAGAAGTCACATTTCAGCCCACTAGTTTTTGCAGGCTGGTTTGATTCAGGGCCAAGCTAAAGTTTTATTCAGGCTCTTAGACGCACCCCAAACATACGTCTGATCAAACCCAAACCTTATACTGAATTGCTGCCTCTCTCAGAACCATCCCTATTTATTTTATTTTATTTATTTTATTATTTCCTGAGACAGAGTCTGGCTCAGTTGCCCAGGCTGGAGTGCAGTGGCACCATCTTGGCTCACTGAAACCTCCTCCTTCCGGGTTTAAGCGATTCTCCTGCCTCAGCCTCCCGAGTAGCTGGGATTACAGGTGTGCACCACCAGGCCCAGCTAATTTTTGTATTTTTAGTAGAGACGCGGTTTCACCATGTTGGCCAGGCTGGTCTTGAACTCCTGACCTCAAGCGATCTGCCCGTCTCGGCCTCCCAAAGTCTGGGATTACAGGTGTGAGCCACCATCCCCATTTTAAATTCCTAATTACCATTCTCTTCTACTCTACCTCATACCAGCAATGCTGAAAATAGGAAAAGTGAAAAGCTGGGCTAGGCCACCAGGATAGTTTTCTTTTTATTATTACTTTTTTTTTTTTTTTGAGACGGAGTCTCGCTCTGTCACCCAGGCCGGAGTGCCGTGGCACGATCTCGGCTCACTGCAAGCTCCGCCTCCCGGGTTCACGCCATTCTCCTGCCTCAGCCTCCCGAGTAGCTGGGACTACAGGCGCCCACCATCATGCCTGGCTAATTTTTTTGTATTTTTAGTAGAGATGGGGTTTCATCGTGTTAACCAGGATGGTCTTGATCTCCTGACCTCGTGATCCGCCTGCCTCGGCCTCCCAAAGTGCTGGGATTACAGGCGTGAGCCACCGCGCCCAGCTTATTATTATTTTTTTGAGATGGAGTCCCACTCTGTCACCCAGGCTAGAGTGCAGTGGCGCCATCTTAGCTCACTGCAACCTCCACCTCCCAGGTTCAAGCGATTCTCCTGCCTCAGCCTGCCGAGTAGCTGGGACTACAGATACATGCCACCATGCCCGGCTAATTTTTGTATTTTTAGTAGAGACGGGGTTTCGCTATGTTTGCCAGGCTGGTCTTGAACTCCTGACCTCAGGTGATCCACCTGCCTAGGCCTCCCAAAGTGCTGGGATTACAGGCATGAGCCACAGAACCTGGCCTAGGATAGTCTTCTTTAAAGCCACTGTGTTGTAAAAGGTCAATTCTCACCTCGTTGCTGGCTGCGACTAACTTGTTCGTTTTCCCCTGTGCTTCGGGAATATGTTACCTCTGTAAAATAATAAATAACAAATAGTGTGCTTAGCCTTTATTCATCAGACCCCTGCCCTCCCACCACACAAAACCAGGACACAGAATTCAAATCATTGAGCATCTGCTGCTGCACAGTAAAAGGCCCCATCTGGTTTTCTATGTCTACAAGCGGTTCCGAATACACAGAGACTGGGAAAGGTTAGGACTGCATTAAAGCAGCTCCAAGTGTTCCAAATTTCCAGTCATCCTTCCAGTACATTCCATACAGGCAATTTTCCTAGTAGCAGATTTTGTTGTTGTTTAAGGAGTTTCCGTCTATAGTACAGGCTGGAGTGCAGCGGTGCGATCATAGCTCACGGCAGCCTTCAATTTCCAGGCTCAAGCAATCCTCCTACCTCAGACTCCTGGGTAGCTGGGATTACAGGTGTATGCCACCATACTTGGCTAATTTAAAAAAATTTTTTTAGGCACTTGTCTCGTTACGTTACAAAGGCTGGTCTCGAGATCCTGGGCTCAAGCAATCCTCTCGGCTCTGCCTCCCAAAGCGCTGGGATTACAGGCGTAAGCCACCCCACCCAGACAATGGCTGCAGATTTTGAAGGCTGCACTGGTCAGAAACTTGGAAAGCAAAGAAAAGTGATGTTTTGCCAGTTTATGCTTAAAACTATTTCAGGGTAATAATACCTGCTATAATCATATCGGCAATCCTTCCACAATGACCAGACATGGCAAGATGAGTGGAACTTTGTTTCTGTTTCACTTATTCAATATTTATTACACGCACCTCTATGCCCGATACTAAGTGCTGGGAAAACACAGATGAATGGCAGCCCCCATCTCCTTCAGCTCCCTCGCTCACTTTAGGTCATTTTCTCTCAAATTAAGTGTGTGCGTTACAGTTAGGAGTACGGGGGGAAAGGGGAGACAAAAGGAATCTGATGTTAATCCCTCCACCGCCCCAGGCTGTCCCCAGGGCCACAAGTACCTCGGAGATTGCCCTCGTCGCTGAAGGTAGTGGTAAGGACCCCCTCGGTGACCACGCAGCCGCAGTCGGAGCACACCAGCTGACTCTGCGAATAGTGCGAGTCTTCCACCAGCTCCGTGGAGCCGCAGTCGGGGCAGCGGCCTCTGCCTGGCATCTCACAACCGGCCCCAAAGCCGCGGAAGCCTTCAGAGACTCCTGGGTCTGCAACAGCAACCGTGAAGCAGCAAGAAGTAGGAGGGGACACTTCAAAGGGTTGCACCCCCGTCTTCCGGCCAGCGCGACGGCGGCATAGGAGGTTCCCTCCGCTGGAAGGCTGCGCGCCACTTCCGGTCTGTTCCTCCGCGGGCTCGGGTAGAAACGTGAGCTAGGAGAGGAGGTTCCTGGTCTGAACTGTAGCTCTCTGGTTTCCCTGCTGTCTGTAGTAGTTTTTGGGACCTAGACCGGGGTTGAATTTGGGAAAGTTTTTGCCTACATGGACACGTATAACAGACAGGAGATCGTTGTCACCCCTGAACAACCCTCCTTTTAAAGTCCTAAGGGAATCGCAGGTTGGTAATGAATGTTTAATTTGGCCATAGAAGAAAGTATATTTTTTAAAGGGAGAGTAGTAGAGAGAGAGCGGGAGCAGGAAACTGTTCTGCTTTCCAGAGCTGCTTCCTAAAGCAGGTTCCTTCCTCTCTTTACCTCCTGTTTTTCTCAACTGTAAAATGAGGAAGTTGAAATAAAACCCAGAGAGGCAAACCCAAATGCTTTTGGAGGCCAGGCAGGAATGTCTAAAGGAGTTTGGAGTGAAAGAATATGGAGTGATGGAGACCTGGAGCGGCGCAAGCACGCAGATTGAGATGTTTTTTAAAAAACCTTGAGCTAGCCGGGCGTGGTGGCTCACGCCTGTAATCCCAGCACTTTCGGAGGCCGAGGCAGGTGGATCACCTGAGCTCAGGAGTTTGAGACCAGCCTGGGCAACATGGTGAAATCGCGTCTCTACTAAAAATACACAAAAATTATCTGGGCTTGGTGGTGCACGTCTCTAATCCCAGCTACTCGGGAGGCTGAGGCAGGAGAATCGCTTGAACCCAGGAGGCGCAGGTTGCAGTGAGCCAAGATCGCGCCACTGCACTCCAGCCTGGGTGGCAGAGCGAGACTCCATCTCAAGCAGAACAAAACATACCTTTAAGAAGTGTCAGTCCCTTCTTTTCCACACCCAGTTTTTACACGTGATATCCAAACCTAAAGACACCATCCCTTCCCTAAGAGACTTCTTTCTCAGAGTGTGAGAATCACTACTCCTTTTCAGAGACATCCCATCCATTCCCATGGGGCTTGATCACATTGGAGGGCCAAGAGACACAATAATACCCAACGGTCCTTTCTCTTCAATTTGAATTACTTTAGTATCATAACAGAAGGGGGCTTCAGCACATTAATCATGGGTGAGATCCGGCAGTCCAAGCCCCCCACCCTTTTCTAGACCTCCGCATTAGCGTGAGATACAGGATGAGAGCTTATTTCTGGCTGTCTGACAGTTAAATATTAAGATACATTTGCACATGCGCACCCGCACACACACACCACTCAGACATCCATTAGTTTTAGTGTGGTTGACATTCTTACTTGGATGAAGAAAGTGTCCCTGAAAGCGACATAAGTTGCACTGGGAACAGTTCCTTGCATGATCACACAGCAGAGCATCAGACTCCCCTCATCCCCAGTTGTGTGCAGATCTTGAACCTACCTCCACTTTTTTTTTAAGCGGGACTTTACAGAGCCCATCTACCTAGGACAGAAGCCTTGAAATCCTGCCTGACCCAACCTGATTGATTGTAAAGTGGAAATGCAGTTTTATGATCCTGCAGCCAGCCACGGAAGGAGAAAGCTGGTTGTCTTTCCCAGTCACACATGTGGGATGTACTTACTGGGAGCCTAGGAGAGCCTGGTCCTCGGGCACACACAGGCTGGGAGGGGGCAGGGTCCAGGCCAGAAGATGGCGCCCTCTACTAAGATGTGTAAGTTTGGGGTTCTCCACTTTCTCAGGAAGAAGTCCATTTATTTGGGAAATGTATTTGCCTTGCTCCAGGAAATCTGGACAGACGTGGAAATCATCTCGGTGCCCTCTCCGCTGCTCCCAACTCTTCTAAGAGTTATCATTCCTGGTAGTGATTATCTTATTTTTTCATTTAATTTATTTATTTATTTTGAGAGGAGTCCCGCTCTGTCGCCCAGGCTGAAGTGCAGTGGCACAGTCTCAGCTCACTGCAGCCTCCACTTCCCAGGTTCAAGCAATTCTTCTGCCTCAGCCTCCCAAGTAGCTAGGACCACACGCGCCCACCACCATGCCTGGCTAGTTTTTGTATTTTTAGTAGAGACGGGATTTCACCGTGTTGGCCAGGCTGGTCTCAAACTTCTGACCTCAGGTGATCTGCCCACCTCGGCCTCCCAAAGTGCTGGGATTACAGGCATGAGCCACCATGCCTGGCAGTGATTATCTTTTTAACAGATGCCCCGAGTGCCCAGGGTGGGCTTGGCCAGAGCAGAAAGCTAGTCGTGGGGAGGCCATTGAACAGCATCCCAGCTGTGGTCCAGATGTATAATGCTGACGTTGAGGCCAGAGTTCTTTGTAGAGGGGACAGTAGAGGAAGGCACTGAGGAAGAGGAGGATCTGGCACCTGAATGAAGTCCTCTTCCTCCCTCGGTTGACTGTGTACATTCTAGTTCATTGTTTGACTTTCTCTTTGGATGGAAGTCTCTATGGGAACAATAGAGGAGTACCCAGGAGTAGGTCCCCAGGAGTACCTCCTAAAGTGAGGGCTGGCATTCAGTAAAGAGGAGTTCAACTCCTGTGAATTCCTGTCCTAGGTGGGCCTGTCTAAAGCACCAAATAGGCCAGGCACGTGGCTCATGACTGTAACCCTAACACTTTGGGAGTCTGATGTGGGAAGACAGCTTGAGGCCAGGAGTTCGAGACTGTCCTGGGCAACATAGTGAGACCCCACCCCCTCTCAAAAAAAATAGCAGGGTATAGTGGTGTGCACTTGTAGTCCCAGCTACTTGGGAGGCTAAGGCAGGAGGATCACTTGAGCCCAGGAGTTAAGAGGCTCCCATGAGCTATGATTGCACCACTGCACTCCAGCCTGGGTAACAGAGTGAGACCCTCACCCTTAAAAAAATAAAAAGATGAAGAAGAAGGAGCACCACATAGACCCAGTTCCTCCGAAGCAGGCCCATTTCCATCTAGAGCAAGTGACTGCTGAGAGCAGGCTGCTCTCCAGGCCTGCCTTCCATCCTCAGCCCTGGGCTCCTCTCAGCTTAGCTGATGATGCTTTGGGACCTGACCCAGTTTCACCGAGCCCTGAGTACAACTCGCACTGTGGCACTGGGCCTGGCAGTTGCCTCAGGCCTTGGAGCCTTTCTGACTGGACTTCCTTCCCACCACTCTTTAGTGGGCACTTCCTGATGAGATAGCCTCAGGGCAGAGCATGGCCAGGGCTTCCCAAATCCCCATGCCAAGCACCTTTCCTCACTCATATGCAGCTTCCCCTCTGCATAGTTTAGTCTGCCCCTCCCAGCCACTTCTCTCTGGGCTAAAGATTCACACGTTCAATTTCTTGAACTCCTAGGAACAAAGGCATCTGGTAACTCCAGGAAGGTGGTCACAGCACAGACCTGGTGGACTGCGTAGGCCAGGGCAACCTGACCTGGAATGCCCCTCTGCTGGGAGGCTGAGGCTCATCTGGCCTTATGGGAAGTCCTGAGAGAGGATTGAGTCATATGGCCTCCATTTTCCTTGCCCGCCCCAATCCTCCACAATTCCAAGTGAATGACAGAATGCTATATTCTTGCTCCTCAAAGTGATCCTAGCCTAGGGGTTGGCAAACTTATTCTTTTCTATTTTTTAAAAATATTTTTAATTAAAAAAAATATTTTTTTGTAGAAATAGGATCTCACTATGTTGCCCAGGCTGGTCTCAGACTCCTGGGCTCAGACGATCCTCCTGCCTCGGCCTCCCAAAATGCTGGGTTTACAGGCATGGGCCACCACACCCAGCCATCAGACTTACCCGGCCATCATACTTTTTCTATAAAAGGCCAAATAGTAAATATTTTGGGGTTTTTGAACAATAGATACTCTGTTGCAATTACTCAACTCAGCTGCTGTAATGTGAAAACAGCCATAGACAGTTACGTAAACAAACGGTCATGGCTGTATCCAATAAAGCTTCATCTATGGGTACTGAAATTGAATTTCATATAATTTTTTGTTTTGTTTTAAAACCAAAGTTTATTCCAGCCAACTTACTGTACTGTTATGATAACAGCTCATAGATCAGAAATGGTCTGTTTTAAACCTTCCTATCCATATTGAACACAATGATGTTGAGGTAAAAGGGGCCCTTTCTTCTTCTTCTTCTTCTTTTTTTTTTTTTTTTTTTTTGAGACAGGGTCTTGCTCTATTGCCCAGGCTGGAGTGCAGTGGTACCATCTCGGCTTACTGCAACCTCCATCTCCCGGGTTCAAGCAATTTTCATGCCTCAGCCTCTTGAGTAGCTGGGATTACAGGTGTGTGCCACCACACCCAGCTAATTTTTGTATTTTTAGTGGAGACAGGGTTTCACCATCTTGGCCAGGCTGGTCTCGAACTTCTGACTTCAAGTGATCCACCCACCTCGGCCTCCCAAAGTGCTGGGATTACAGGCGTGAGCCACTGTACCTGGCTGAGAGACCCTTTCTCTAAATGAAAATACAATACTTATCCTATGTACTTCTGGAGGGCCCAGAGATGTGGAAGTCATGTATTCGTAAGAATCGTATTAAACAGTCTTTGTTTGAAAAATAGTACCAATAGTACCATACAATCCTAATGCTATCTAACTTTAATAAGAGCAATTTCAGCATCAACTAGTGAACAGTAGCCAAACTAACAGAAATCAGTCAGAAGTGCTTTAACAGGAGCAGCACTGGCTGACATTCTGCTGGGTCTCTGGGTATTCAGGACCCAGGGAAAACAGAATCAAACCGGCAGGGGTGACAGCTGAGAGCTGAATGGTCACGTTAGAAAGGCAGCACCCCGGCCTCCAGCAATGAGCAGAGTGACTCGGCCTCCATTTCCCGTCCCTCAGGAGCACACTGAGCTCCTGCCCAGGACCCATTTCTCGGCTTTCCTTCACCAGACTCCCACCAGATCCCCACCGGATGATGGTGGTGGCCTCTCTGGCCCTACCAGGGACTGGGAGCAGGGAGGGGAGGGGCGGCCGATGGGCATGAGGTGAGCAGGCAGCCTGTGGTCTCTGGGTGCAGCCTGATCTGACCAAGGCGCCTCCTTAGGGCCCGCCCCTGCCCTGCTACAGGCCTCTATATAATTTTTTTTCCCCTGACATGGAAGTTTCGTTGTGTCGCCCAGACTGGAGTGCAGTGGTATAATCTCAGCTCGCTGCAACCTCTGCCTCCTGGGTTCCACCAATTCTCCTGCCTCTGCCTCCTGAGTACCTGGGATTACAGGTGCCCGCCACCATGCCATGCCTGGCTAATTTTTTTTTTTTTTTTTTTTTTTTTTGAGGCAGAGTCTCGCTCTGTCGCCCAGGCTGGAGTGCAAGTGGCACCATCTCGGCTCACTGCAAGCTCCACCTCCCAGGTTCACGCTATTCCCCTGCCTCAGCCTCCCAAGTAGCTGGGACTACAGGTGCCCACCACCACGTCCGGCTAATTTTTTTTGTATTTTTAGTAGAGACGGGGTTTCACCGTGTTAGCCAGGATGGTCTCGATCTCCTGACCTCATGATCCACCTGTCTTGGCCTCCCAAAGTGCTGGGATTACAGGCGTGAGCCACCACACCTGGCCTAATTTTTGTATTTTTAGTAAAGATGGCGTTTCACCATGTTGGCCAGGCTGGTCTTGAACTCCTGACCTCAGGTGATCTGCCCACCTCGGCCTCTTAAAGTGTTGGAATTGCACACGTGAGCCACTGCGCCCAGCCCTCCGTATAATTTGTATGCGTCATGAAATACTGTTGTTTTGGTTGTTTTCTTTATTTTTTGGAGACAGGGTCTTACTCTGTCACCCAGGCTCCCTGCAGCCTTAAACTCCTGGGCTCATGCAGTCCTCCCTACTTGGCCTCCCAAGAAGCTGGGACTATAGATGTGCACCATGCCCAGCTTATTCATTTTTTATTCTCTATTTTGTAGAGATGGTGGCAGGGGTCAGTCTCACTGTGTTGCCCAGGCTGGACTCAAACTCCTGGGCTCACAGTATTGTGCCTCAGCTTCCGAAGTGCTGGGATTACAGGCATGAGCCTCTGCACCAAGCTGGCTTTTTTTGAAGCATTAAAAAAAAAAAAATGTAAAAACCATTCTTGACTTGAAGGCTATACAAAAACCGGAGGCAGGCTGTAGTTTGCTGACCCCTGTTCTAGGCCTGCAAGTCAGACAGGTTATAAGATCGAATCCTCTCTTAATATCTCACAGTGTGACTTAGGCAAGTGAGAGTGCTGCTGCCTCTCTGGGTCTGTTTGCTCAGCTGCACAATGGAGACATTGACCTGAATGAGAATTATTAAAAATAGTACACCTCAGTGCTTCAAGAAGCAGGCCTTCCTTTTGCAGTCAAGGTTTAGCCTGAAAGCAGTCCATAAGGACAGAGGCAGCTTATTCTCAACTCTGTGAGAGCCATATCATGTCCCCAAGGCGATTCTTTCCCAGGCTGAAGACACAGGTTTCTATGTAAAGTAATAGAAAGTCGAAAGGCCAAGTAAGGACATATCCCCTCATGAGGCTTTTTGGCATTGGGAAACTCTGCCCTCAAAGGGCTCAAGGAAGCCAGTTTCGAGTCAGAAGTGATAGTTCATGACGTCCCAGTAGGGGAAAACTGCAGGGCCCAAAAGCTGACACCGGCGGAGCAGCCCAGGGGCAAGCTGCCTGTGTTGAGACTGGGTCCAAGGGCTAATGGTGGCTGTTGTGCTGACCACTGGCCCCAGTAAAGAATGGTAACCACGCCCGGTAAGTGACTGTTTTCCTGGTTGGGAGTGGGCAGGGTGTCCCCCGGCAAGTCCCCACTCTGATCCACAGGTGGCTAAGATTATAACCTGGGCCGGAAGGGACCTAGATTATCTTTGTGACTGCTGCAGCATTTTTTTTTTTTTTTTTTTTTGCCAAAGGGAATTATTAGCCAGGAAAGGTTCTCCTGGGAATCCTATCAGTCCTTGTCGCAGAACACACATAGCTGCCAGCTACCAAGTCATGGAGATACATTCAAAACAGTACAGACGGTGTGATCCTATCTTCCTTGTAAAGTGTGGCTATTTATATGAGAGGAAAAACCCTGAGACAAGTCAAAACTACAGTGGTTACCTCTTGATAGTGGGGAAATTAGGACTTTTTTCTTTTCCAAGAAAAAACATGTTATGCTGTTACTTAGAAAAATCTAGAGTGAGGGCCGGGAGCGGTGGCTCATGCTTGTAATCCCAGCACTTTGGGAGGTGGAGGCGGGTGGATTGCCTGAGGTCAGGAGTTTGAGACCAGCCTGGCCAACATGGTGAAACCCCATCTCTACTGAAAATGGAAAAATTAGCCAGGCGTGGTGGCAGGTGCCTGTAATTCCAGCCACTCAGGAGGCTGAGGCAGGAGAATCGCTTGAACCTGGGAGGCAGAGGTTGCAGTGAGCTGAGATTGCAACATTACACACCAGCCTGGGCGACAAGAGTGAGACTTCATCTCAAAAAAAGAAAAATCTAGAGTGAGTGAGCAGACAGGGGAATGCAGGAGGGGAACAGCGTCTATTCCTCCTCCAGAATGGAGCACAAGGGAATTCAGGTCACCTAAGAACAACTGGGACCACCTAGCCGAGTGGCTGGGTGCCTCTAGACCTTTGGGGCTTGAATTCGACTCAGAATTCTGGATTTGGGAAAGTTTACCTTTTATGTTGTTCATATATCCTATAATTATTTCCCTTATTTTCTTTTTTTTTTTTTTTTTTTTTTTTTGAGACAGTCTCGCTCTGTCACCCAGGCTGGCGTGCAATGGCGTGATCTTGGCTCACTGCAAGCTCTGCCTCCTGGGTTCAAGCAATTCTCCTGCCTCAGCCTCCCAAGTAGCTGGGATTACAGTCATCCACCATCATGCTCGGCTAATTTTTGTATTTTTAGTAGAGACGGGGTTTCACCATGTTGGCCAGGCTGGTCTTGAACTCCTGACCTCCGGTGATCCATCCGCCTCGGCCTCCCAAAGTGCTGTGCTAGGATTACAGGAGTGAGCCACTGTGCCAGGCCTGGTTTTTTTTTTTGTTTTTTTTTTGTTGTTGTTGTTTTTAAAGCTTTCCATTGCTAGCTGCTGGGCTAAGGGGACTCAAAAGAAAAGATGGTTGTGTCTGCCTCGTTGGGCTGGAATTTGAAAAATACAATAGCCTGGCCTTGAGGGCTGGGTTTGGTGGCAATAGCAGGAACCAAACAGAACTCCAAAGCAAGGGGAATAAATCTGAGAGAGAAAAGCTGGGGTCATTTGTGTAATTTCCTTCCTTGAAGACCTTCCATTTAGAGGGTTGTTTTATTAAGAGATTTAATAAATAAAATAAAATTTATTAAGTGTCTTCACACGGCAGTCGATGTCCACTTGGAATCACCAGGCCTCTCCACCAAAACCAGGGAGGCCTTCAGGGAAGCTCTCCCATCCCAGCCCAGGAGTCTCACAGGCACCGCCTGCCTCTGTCTCTCTACAGTGTGACTCATCTCTAAGAGCAAAAGCATTGCCTCCATTCCAAGAGGTCTGGGACCTTGGAGTGTGGATCACGTGCACTGCTCGCAGGGCAGGCACACCTCTCACCTCTTGGGGAAAGGCCTGGGGTTTGGAGAGATGAACTCCAGGAGACTCCTGTGCATCCCTAATACCCTCTATTCACACATGGACCAACTAAGTCAACTGAACAAGGACCTGGTTCCCAGATGGGGCAGTTGAGCCCAGCCTGAATTCAACTCATGCCCCCAAAGTGAAGACATCACTCTGTAGGAACCTGTGTGTGTGGTGGGGGTGGGAACTGAGGAAAGACCCTGTCCATATGCTCAGCCAAGGGTACCGGCTGCAAAGGAAAAGGGGGCAGCACGTTCCAACTCAGTTTCTCTGGCCAGTGCCATGGTCCCTCAGGCCAAGATGAAGGGTGCATCTGAAGGGACCAGACATGTCTGTCCTCTTTGAGAAAAAGGGCCTTGGGCCTCCTGGGCACCAGGCAAGATGGCAGCAGCAGAAATCCTAGTGAGAGACCCTCATGGGATGAGAAACACTGGTCATCCCCCCACCCCTACCAAGAGAGGTTTTCCAGGAAGACAGAATAAATTTTTATTGCACCCATACCAAACTACAGACACAAATCTTTGAAAGGTAAGTACCATTTTATTTAGTGTTGTAGGAAATGTTGGGTTACTTCTTAAAAACGAAATCAAAGAAATTCAAAAGTCCCAAAGAAAGAAAGCAGGAAATAATAATTCTATAATCCAAAAACGTTGGGCGATCCTTCAGTTGGAGGAAGGGGGCGTCGGTTAAGTAGCTCACACAGTAGATACGGAGACACCACGGAGTTAAGTTTGGTGGACACTAGGAATTAAGTTCTCCACCTAAGGCAATTAATTTTTCAGCCATGAGAGATAATTAGTAGTTCTAGAAAAAGAAAAAAAGTTTACTGGGAGAAGGGTGGGAGGGAGGATGGCGTGTCATTTAACATTAAATTGCCTCTCTCTACAGTATGTGGCTGAGCATCACAGACGTTCCTCCCTCTGCCCCGTTGAGCTCCCACTGTTAGCAAAACTGAGAAGCACATGCCTGTATCTTCTTCATACAGGCATGTGCACACACACCTGTATCTCCTTCATACAGGCATGTGCAGAGCCCTCACCAATCAGGGTCCACAGCTGTTCAGTATGGCAAAGGGCAGACTTGCTCCTTCATCCACTCTGCTGCCTTGATGAGGTGAACACACTGGAATAAGATGGAGGGCAGGATACCTGCCAAAGCCCGAGGAATAAGATGATCTGAAACAATTGGGCAAAGGCTGGACATTTCAAAAAGCTGACCTCCAACTGCAGTTTGCGGGTATAGAATTTGATGCTTCCCTCAAGTCCTGACTGCTCTTTCTGAGGCAGCCAGGCTAGGCCAAGAAATGAGCTGCTCCGGCTTCTCCAGAGCACAGCAGCCTCCCAGGGCCTGTCAGCATCTGCAGCAGCTGGAAGGAGGTCCCAGCTCTTCTGAGACATAGTCCATTTGTAGGATTCTCCAGTGCTCCAATTCACTAATGTCTCCTAATGGCTCAGAACAGGCTAAAGCTTCTCCCAGATAACCCCTCCCCCAAAACTGAGTCCTCAGGGACAGTTGTTAACTGAATGACCTCCAGGTTATCTACTTTGGGAGGTGCAGGAATGCTATAAACTGAATTTTTTCCCAGCAGCAGCAGAAGCCAGGCACCCTTGAGTCAATTGTCCTTCATTGTCCAGAGCTCCCAAGTGGCATTTCAGAGCACAGGAATTCACTCCTCCACCCAGAAGTCCCTCTCATATGGACTGAGTCACACACCCCAGGTCCTAGCAGCAGACATCTCCAAACCAACATCCTCGTGAACACTGCAGATCTCTACGCCAGCTCTCCAATGGAAGAAGAACCACACAGAGCACACCTGCCCCCAAGTGCACTTGGGCTATCACAGTAAAAATACATTTATATCAAGTAAAAAACATAATGCAGGACAAATATATACATGTACATTTTCTTTCTTTCTTTCTTTCTTTCTTTTTAGACAGAGTCTCACCCGTTGCCCAGGCTGGAGTGCAATGATGTGATCTCAGCTCACTGCAACCTCCACCTCCCTGGCTCAAGCGATTCTTGTGCCTCAGCCTCCCGAGCAGCTGAGATTACAGCTGTCTGCCACCACACCCAGCTAATTACTGTATTTTCTAGTAGAGATGGGGTTTTGCCATGTTGGCCAGGCTGGTCTCGAACTCCTGACCTCAATCAAGTGATTCGCCCGCCTCAGCCTCCCAAAGTGCTGGGATTACAGGCGTGAGCCACCACGTCCAGCCATACATATACATTTTCAGAGTTCAAGTGAATATACAGTTTTCTTTATAAGTATGTAAATAAATTTCATAGCACTACAAAAATACAAGTCATCTGAGAAGTTTACAGTGGTCCCAGTACTGTAGGAGAGAATAAAATAAAATAAAATAGCTGTAGATAATTAAAAGCTAATTAGATAAATCAAGTTACAGTATCATCCTTCAGATTAAAGTGCTCTGATATAACCAATGCCACAGCAAACGAAATCCTGGAAAGAGATTGCACTGCCAATGATTTTGCCTCTTAACCTCAATGTAACAAGGACACACATAAAAGAGATTCCTGATTTAATAACTGCTATCATCTTCACCCCCACCCACGCTATTAGCCTGTGATATTCTTCCCCTAGGAGAGATGTCAAGATTAGATGAGATTCTATCATAGCCAGGGAAAAAAATGAGCAATACCAGAAACATTCTAATTCCAGTCTTCAGTGAGTAACAACAAAATTACCTGAAAAATCTCAACTGGTGCTTTTAGCTAAGAAGGAAGCAAGTGTCCTAGTTAAAAAAAAAAAAAAAAAAAAGTCTATAAATCTAGTTTTAAAAATACAAATTCAAAAATAAGTATCATCTTCTTGCTCTGCACAGTTTTATAACAAGGGGGTAAAATGCTGGTGAGTCTATTCATGAGGGAAAATGGAAAAAAAGCAACCATTGGAAGGCTGAGGCATCTCTGTTTTCTACTGACTTAACTTTTATTAACTACATTAAGCCCTTCACTACAATTTCCCCAGTATCCCACAAATAATTTGGGTTTCCTTTTGGGCAGGGAGAGAAATGTTCAAAGGACAGACATGCAGATGCAGTTCAATCCCTTTGGGGTCCAATCCATGGTCTCCCGTCCCCTGTACAGTGAAGGGGCTTCTTTTTTTCTTTTTATTTTTTTTAAGATGGAGTCTTAAAATGCCCAGGCTCTTTTTTTAAGAGTCTTAAAAAAACTCTTGCCCAGGCTGGAGTGCAGTGGCGCGATCTTGGCTCGCTGCAGCCTCCATCTCCCAAGTTCAAGCAATTCTCCTGCCTCAGCCTCCCGAGTAGCTGGGATTACAGGCACGCACCACCATGCCAAGCTAATTTTTGTATTTTTAGTAGAGATGGAGTTTCGCCATGTTGGTCAGGCTGGTCTCAAACTCCTGACCTCAAGTGATCCACCCTCCTCGGCCTTGCAAAGTGCTGGGATTACAGGCACGAGCCACCACGCCTGGCCTGAAGGGGCTTCTTCATCTTGGGGAGTTGGTGGACCCTGTCTCTGCCCCTCAAAAGGAGTGTTGCTGAGGAAACCAGAGCACCGAGCAAAGGCACAGGGGGAAAAGGCCAAGCAATCGTATTGACATCATTCCACACCTGGAGAACTGTATTAGCGAGTGCGTGGACCATCCAGTCCCCTAGCAAAGCGCTGAATAGGCTGGTCTAGCCAGCAGGAACCTGACTGTCATAAGAGGAGGGGCTTTCACCAAGTTCCTCAAATTGAATAAAGAGTAATTCTTTTAATTCCTGAATTCTACTTTTCCTATCTCCAGTAGAAGGGCCCTGGATCTAAGCAGAAGATATTTTAAGGCTAGAGAGTAGTAGAAGTTGATGTTTAGAAAAGGCCGCTTGTTCAAAATCTGAAAGGCACACTCAGAGGCTTTCTCTAAACACCTCTGCTCCCATCAAAAAACAAGACCCAAGTCTGAGAAGCTGGATAGGTTTACATGGTATCAAAATTTAACATCTGCAGCCAAAAGCCACACCTGAGCTACTCGAAAGCCAAGAAAGTATGTGTATGTAACACAGCACCAATCGCATGGTCCTTTTCTCATTTAAAGCTTTCTCAGGTAAGCTTTAAGAGCTGGAGGATACATACTGAAAAAAAATCTCAGTATGAAAGAAAGAAAACCCCAGTGTTAAAATACATGAATACTTCCTGTGCCATCTGAATCTCTGGCTCAGGATCAGATATTATGACCACGTCTCTGGTGGGCATAAAATATTTACAACCTAGTTAAAGGCACAGTGGCATTTAAAACTAAAGCCTTGGGAATGTACAGTAAAAGATTAATTGTAATCATTAACCTGGCTTCCATTGGTAGAATTCACTCTTGCCGGATAACACGTGAGGGAGATGGTGATTCGGAGCCTGCTGGCTGGTTATCAGGCAAGGCAAGTCCTTGACCCCTGGAGCAGGTGAAAGTGAAGTCACAGAAACCTCTCGGTGTTTTTTTTTCTGCTGATTTACATCTTTCCTGCTTTTTTGCCAACCTGAGTCGGGACGCGGAGGATATTGGGGGTTTCTTCCATGACCCTGACAAGCAGGTTGTCAATGTAGTCTTCCAGCTCGCGGACCTGGAACTCCTTCTTGCTTATCGTTTCCTTCTGTTTGAGGACCAGCTGGATCAGCTCATCATGGGTCAGCTGCGCATATGCAAATGCAGGGTCCGAGGGGCTGTATTTCTTTGGAGAGGGGGGAAAAAGTTGGGAAAAAGGAGTTATAAAATCAGCAAAGAAATCTAAAACCTAAAAGAAGTACAAAGGAGGAAAAAGTGACTAGTGATCTGGGTCTCTTGGGAATCCATTTTCTTTCTTTCTTTTTTTTTTTGAAACTGAGTTTCACTCTGTCACCCAGCCTGGAATGCAGTGGCGCGATCTCGGCTCACTGCAACCTCCGCCTCCTGGGTTCAAGTGATTCTCCCACCTCAGCCTCCTGAGTAGCTAGGACTATAGGCGTGCACCACCATGCCTAACTAATTTTGGTATTTTTTTAGTAGGCACAAGGTTTCACCATGTTGGCCAGGCTGGTCTTGAATTCCTGACCCCAGGTGATCTGCCTGCCTCAGCCTCCCAAAGTGCTTGGATTACAGGCGTGAGCCACCGTGCCCAGCCAGGGAATCCGTTTTCAATTTACAGTGAAAACAGGTTGTTGACTGATGAAGTCTTCTGGAAAGGGCCAGATAGCACATATTTGAGCCTTTGCGGGCCACAGACAGCCTTTGTTAACATGTTCTTCCTTGGTTTTTTGGTTTGTTTGTTTTGTTTTATTTTGTTGTGTGAACTTTCAAAAATGTAAAAACCATACTTGCCTCACAGGTCGAGGACCTCTGGACTGACTCTGGGTTTGCATTTTAAGCAATGCCATCATGGGAGGACTCAGTTCTCCAAATGAGTGCTCACTCCTCTGGGAACACTAGGAGCTCACACAACCAAACACCAGTGCAGAGCTAGAGACGACACCCAAGCCAGAGGGGGCCCAGGAAGACACAGCTGTAACAGCAGGTGCAGGGGGCAAGGGCTTTCTTTCCAGGGCAGCAGGTCGAGGTCCAGCCCAGACTGTCTGCTCCTGCCAAAGCTGCGCTCAGAAGGACTCAGTGAGCAGGTGGATGCAGAGGACACCCAGGGACCCCACTTTACATCACTTCATACCCAAGAAATATGCGGAGTCAGAGCCAGGTGCCACCATGCCCCGTCCTCAGCCGTGGCCATCTAGGCACGCCCTTGGGTACACAGCGGCCTGTCCCAGAGCTGAGTGTTCCACTCCCGAGGAGAGCACACACCCTGTGGAGTCACTGTGCTTTATCAGCATTTATGATCTGGGGCCCCTGCAAGCCCAAGCAGCCTGAACCAGGAGGAGATGCAAGGTAAAGCTTAAATGAAAAGTCACATGCTGTGCAAGTCCCCAGTAAGGAAAAAAAAGTGACTTTTCCTGAAATCTGTAGCCTGAGATTTACATGTTTAAAGAATCAAGATGATATTGCTGGCAGAGCTCTGAGGCAGGAATAGCTTTACTGCCCTGAGGGTCTAACGGTTTCACTGCCTACCAGGAAGGCCAAGAGATTACCTTCTCCAAGAATCAACACTAGCTCCTCAGTGACATGATAGGAGCCCCAGTTCAGTCAGTGACGCAAACTGCCTGGACACGAGCCAGAAGTCAAAGGAGGGATCCCAGCGTTCCCATCCTGGCCAGGAACAAAAGCACGATGGCGGCACTAACTTAGACACACAACACCAACGTTTCCATAGACAGAGCGGGTTCAACCCCACACAGGCTGCACATTCAGAGGTGAGACACTGGACTGCTTTTCCAAAAGCTGCTTCTCCCCTAATCTTTGTTTTTTAAAACTTTGAAGGCATGCATTCACAGTGCACCTCCTCTGGACCTCAGTCACTGTAGATGTCACTTCCAAAACAATATTTCATTGAAAAGTTGCAAGTCTGGAAAAGAGCCCTAGCGATTGGTTACACAACAATGTGAATGTACTTGATGCCCTTTTTTTTTTTTTCCCATAGAGACGGGGTCTCTCTATGTTGCCTGGACTGGTCCCAAACCCAAGCTCAAGTGATCCTCCCACCTTGGCCTCCCAAAGTGCTGCAACTACAGGCATGAGCCACCACACCCAGCCTTACATTTTATATCAAGAAAAAAGAGTCACCTTTGTAAATAACGGCAAAGAATACATCCTCAAGGGATTTTAGATTCTATCTCTGTCATAAAAGGATCTTATTTATTTATTTTTTTTAAAGTCTCAATACATAAGATACTCTGCATGGAGTTTGAAAGAGAGAGGGATGCAGAGGCTGACACCTGTAGGGTGTCATATAATTAATTCCAACACCTAACATTTGGGTCTCTTTATTTTTCCTGGGATTCTTTTTTTTTTTTTCTTTTTTTGAGACAGAGTCTCACTGCGACGCCCAGGCTGGAGTGCAGTGACACGATCTCGGTTCACTGCAACCTCTGCCTCCCAGGTTCAAGTGCTTCTCCTGCCTCAGCCTCCCGAGCAGCTGGGATTACAGGCACCTGCCACCAAATCCAGCTAATTTTTGTATTTTTAGTAGAGACAGGGTTCCACCATGTTGGCCAGACTGGTCTTGAACTCCTGACCTCAAGTGATCCACCCGCCTCAGCCTCCCAAAGTGCTGGGAGTACAGGCGTGAGCCACCAAGCCTGGCCTTCTTGGGGTTCTTGATATGTTTTATAATGTCTGCCTCATACAAAATAATAGTTTTACAGCTTTTTACTATTTAATAAGCATTTTTTCCATCATAACATTTTAGCAAAACTTGCTTTTCTAATGGATGCTTAAAATCTCATTATATTTTAACTATTCCTCTGTTGCTGGATATTTATGTTGTTTTCAATTTGTACAATTATAAATAACATTTTTATCAAAATGCATGAACATAAATCTTTGGCCACATCTCTAAGTACTTCCTTAAGATAAATGCCTAGAATTGAAAATGTGTACACACTTAAGGTACTTCATACGAGCCATCAAACAGCTATTTAATTTGGATTCTGTAATTCAAAGGGAAAAAGGATATAAAGGACTTTAAAATCATTAGAAGAGCCTAGTTTTGCGATATTTAAAAATTATAAAACAGGGCCAAGCATGGTAGCTCACATCTGTAATTCCAGCACTTTGGGAGGCTGAAGCAGGCGGATCATGATGTCAGGAGTTCGAGACCAGCCTGGCCAATATGGTGAAACCTCTTCTCTACTAAAAATACAAAAAATTATCCAGGCATGGTGGCAGGCACCTGTAGTCCCAGCTACTCAGGAGGCTGAGGCAGGAGAATCGCTTGAACCCGGGAGGCGGAGGTTGCAGTGAGCCAAGATCGTGCCACTGCACTCCAGCCTGGGCAACAGTGCAAGACCCCATCTCAAAAAAAAAAAAATTATAAAATAAGCCAGCATCTTAAAAAGTGAGTAATGACCTTGGAGAAGAAGCAGCACAGAGAAAACACCCACAAATGTAAGAAAGAACAGTGCCCATTGTCATGTATTTCTCACCAGGATTCTTACCCTGAACTTTTCCTTTTACATAGTTGTAATAATGACATACTCAAATGTGCATCCAACTTTTTCCATATCACAGTTGATTTTTGGATCTAGTTGGCTTTACTATTTTAAAACGGAAATGTTAAAGCCACCTGGGTAAATAATACACTCCCAGTTATAAATCATCATAAAGGATGGAGGCCCTAAAACAACAACCAAGAAAAGAAAAGAAAAAATCACTGTAGTAATGCTCCAGCTAGCATTTCATAACTTTAGCTATGCAATTTCTTTCCCTTAAACCTCTCTTACTTTGCAACATTCCAAAGAGTAGGTATCTTTATAAATACTGTCTTGTGCCTTAACACAAAGCATCTATCATGTGGCAGGCCAATAGCAGAGCCTCCAGGAAACGTCCCGTATTTACCCAGAATGTTTACTAGGCATGGTCCAGAACCAAGAGATGTGTTGCAGGCAGGCAGCGGGGTGGCAGCCAGGCCTACAAATCATGAGCAAAATAAGCAGCAGTTGCCTTTGTTTTGAGCTAAGTTATTCTCTTAGGGCCAGTAGATAAGCCCTTGAATTAAATGAGCTTTGAAGAGGAAATAAAATGGGAGCCAAAGGTCTTGCTAACTTCCCAGAAACAAGGTGTTTGTTTCTCTTTGGAGCCACACTGCATTCCACAGTAAAAGGAAGATGGATGGGAAGCTGCTGAATGACTCTAATTTTTATTGCTGTCCTTTTATGCTGTCCTTTTATCCCATTTCCTGATAAATATCATTAATTCCAGGAAGACAAGTGCTGCCTCATCTATCTGCAACACACAGAAGCCAGGCAAGCTGGTTGACATATTGTACATTTTTAGGCTAGGGCTGAAATGTAGTAGGTACACAATTCTGGCTGTGGCTGATAATTTTGAGACCAATGCTTACCACCTGCCCTGTCAATGTGTCCTACAAAGAAAGAGTGGGATCCGGGCGCAGTGGCGCACACCTGTAATCCCAACACTTTGGGAGGCCGAGGCAGGTGGATCACCTGAGGTCAGGAGTTCAAGACCAGCCTGACCGACATGGTAGAACCCCGTCTCTATTAAAAATACAAAAAAATTAGCTGGGTGTGGTGGTGCATGCCTGTAATCCCAGCTACCTGGGAGGCTGAGGCATAAGAATTGCTTGAACCTGGGAGGTGGAGGTTGCAGTGAGCTGATACCGCACCATTGCACTCCAGCCTGATCAACCAGAGCGAAAATCCATCAAAAAAAAAAAAAAAAAAAAGGAAGGAAGGAAGATAGGAAGGGAGGGAGGGAGGGAAAGAAGGAAGGAAGAAAAAAGTGAGGCAAGACAGCAAGAAGATGCTAACTTGTTTTCAGCAATCATCAGTTATGATTACTTCTCTTCTTTTACCAAAAACTTGGACTTCCAGCTTCCTGTGAACCTTTATCCCAGCTCTTACTGGTAGACATGCAGTGAAGCCAGAGGGAATAACAAGTACCCAGCACTTGAAAAACACTTTCAGCCAAGCATGGTGGCACATCTGTTGTCCCAGCTATTTGGGAGGATGAGGTAGGACGATCACTTGAGCCCAGGAGTTCGAAGCTGCGATGAGCTATGATTGCACCCTGTGAATAGCCATTGCCCGCCAGCCTAGGCAACAGAGCAAGACCCCATCTCCATTAAAAAACAAAACAAGGCTGGGCGCGGTGGCTCATGCCTGTAATCCCAGCACTTTTGGAGGCTGAGGCGGGTGGATCACCTGAAGTCAGGAGTTCGAGACCAGCCTGGCTAACATGGCAAAACCCCGTCTCTACTAAAAATACAAAAATTAGCTAGGCATGGTGGCAGGCGCCTGTAATCCCAGCTACTCTGGAGGCTGAGGTGAGAGAATCGCTTGAACCCGGGAGGTGGAGGTTGCGGTGAGCCAAGATGGCGCCATTGCACTCCATCCTAGGCAATAACAGCAAAACTCCATCTCAAAAAAAAAAAAAAAAAAAGCTATTCAATATCCAGAGTCCATGGGACTATAAAATATATGATGGAATGAAATTTTAGCTGCTCTGAACTAAAATAAAAACAAAGTTTATTTCTATAGACTACAGTTCCCAGTGTCAGTTGGGAAGTCCCTCTCCACATATTTGAAATACAATATATCCTTGCCCACTAAAGGTCACCAATCCCTCAGTAAATCATTCTCTTCTAGTCCAGATAATGAGTTGAAGACCAGGGATTTGCAGCAAGGCAGTACTCTAAATCCTTCAGATTCTAGAACCAGAAAGAGCAGGATGAAGACAATCCCAGACAGAGTTCATCTGGGAGGCTGGTTTTGTTTTGTGGGCAGTTGTTTTTTAATATTAACCCATACTTTTAGAGACCCTCCAAATGAGCAAGATACTTCCTGGAAATTTACCTTAAGGAAAAAATCTAAAAGAGAAGAAAAAATTCCATATAGGAAATTGTTGACTATAGTATTAATTCATACTGAAAAACAGAAAACAGGCTGTGCATCTTGCCTCACGCCTGTATCCCAGCACTTTGGGAGCCTGAAGCAGGTGGATCACTTGAGCCCAGGAGTTCAATACCAGCCTGAGCAACATGATGAAACCCCATCTCTACAAAAAATACACAAATTAGCTGGGCATGGTGGCGCTCGCCTGTAGTCCCAGGTACTTGGGAGGCTGAGGTGGGAGGATTGATTGGGCCCAGGAGGTCGAGGCTATGATGAGCTGTGATCATGCCACTCCACTCCAGCTTGGGCAACAGAGTGAGATCCTGTATCAAAAAAAAATTTCCTGATTTTGATGAATGTCCTTAATGTTAGGAGTATTTAGGGGTAAAAGGAGCATGAGGTAGGCCAGGCACAGGGGCTCATCCCTGTAATCCCAGCACTTTGAGGGGCCAAGGCAGGTGGATCACCTGAGGGGTCAGGAGTTCGAGATGAGCGTGGCCAACATAGCAAAACCCTGTCTCTACTAAAATTACAAAAATTAGCCGGGCGTGGTGGCACGCACCTATAGTCCCAGCTACTTGAGAGGCTGAGGCAGGAGAATCGCTTAAACCCAGGAGGGGGAGGTTGCAGTGAGCCGAGATTGCACCACTACACTCCAGCCTGGGTGACAGAGTGAGACGCCATCTCAAAAAAAAAAAAGTTCCCTGATTTTAATAAATGTCCTTACTGTTAGGAATTACATAGTTAAGTATTTAGGGTTAAAAGGAACATGAGGTACACAACTTACTTCCAAATGATTAAAAAAAAAAATTATGCATACACCTGCGTGTGTATATCCAGAAAGAGAGAAGGTGGGGGAGAGGAAGCAGAGAGGATGAGACTGATGGGCAAATGTGGTCAAATGTTAACCACTAGAGAACTGGGAGGAAGGGTTTGTAGGAGCTCTTTGTACCGTTCTTGCAACTTTTTTTTAACATTTGAAATTATTTCAAAATAAAGTTACCAAAAAAGTATATCTATGCAATAATTGCAATTATCAGAATTTTACATTCTTGCGAAAGGAAAGGAAACATGAGGGGAACAAGAAAATACCTGACCTGAATGGGCCAGACTGTGGGTGACATTTTCTTCTCCTTAAAAAGCGCCAGGCTGGGTGTGGTGGCTCACGCCTATAATCCCAGCACTTTGGGAGGCCAAGGTGGGAGGATCACTTGAGCCCGGGACTTCAAGACCAGCCTAGGCAACATAGCAAGACCCCATCTCTATTAAGAAGGAACATTTTTAAATAATTTTTTTAAAAAAGAAGGGCCAGTGTCAATCATGTTGCTTGAGACAAAAAAAAAAAAATTAACAATAACTAAACAAGTATAAGGGAATAAAGTAATTATCCAGTGGAATGTCTGGGGGCTTCCAAAGTTTACTCAAAGACTCAAGATGTATGACTAAGTGCTCCTGGCACCACCGGCTGCCCAGGGAGAGGTATACGGTGGTGACTATGGAAACAGGTGTTCTGTCAATCCCTAACGAACGCACCAGCTTCTCAGAGGACATACCTTCATCATGGCCTCGTTGTTCAAGTTCTCACTGATGATGGTGGCAGTTCCCAAGCTGGAGTTAGCAACCTTGGTGGCCGTTGCATTCATTGGCT